>NC_067400.1:255927377-256236544 GCF_016432865.1 Antechinus flavipes
ACCAGCCAGCCAAGTGGAATATATTCTGCTTTGCCTCAGAGAGAGGGCTTCTGGCGTAATTCCGCAAAGTGCTCTCTGTCTACACCAGAGTCGCTCTTCTCCAGTCCAGCTGAACTCTCCTCTGCGACCAGCCAGCCAAGTGGAAAAAATGTATTCTCGAATAGCTCTCTCTCCTTATATGTGAATCTTCTGAGAGAATGGGATTATGGGTTTTCTCCCATAGTGCTCTCTGGCCCAAAGAGCTTTAAGAGAGGTGTGAACTCCCTTGAAGTTAGAAAGTGTACTTTGTGAAGCTAGCATACTTGTGAACTCCAATGAGTAAAGGTGTGAACACAAGTCTTGTATTAATTAGTTCTACTTAGTACCTTGTTTCAGGTTCTGGCCAAAATCTTCTTGTAAGATTAGATCAACTCTAATTAGTTAGCAGTTAGTAAGGATTCCAACAACACCCTTTTTACAGATGAGATTAAGTGACTTGCCTGTCACATTATAGTGTCTGAAACTAGATTTGAACTTACTTCGTCCTAACTCTGAGTCAGTTACATGATACAGAGGATAAATTGCCAGGCATGAAGTCAGAAAGACCTGAGTTCAAAAACAGTTTCAGATACTTACCAGCTCTATCCACTAAACCGCCTAGCTTTTTAGCCCATAAAAGTTGCTTGTAAGACACTAACAGCTACCAAACTATATGCCTATTTTTTTCATCTTGACAAAATTCTTTTGAGAAAAATTTATTTATGTATTAAGAGTATCCTTGATAAAAATATGAAATGATTACAGACAGGCTTTCACAGATGGTGTTCTATAGCTGACTGCAGTTATTGTTGTTAAGTTGTTTCAATCATGTCTGACTCTATAATTCCATTTGGGGTTTCCTTGGCAAAAATACTAGAGTGGATTGACATTTCCTTCTCCAAATCATTTTACTGAGATAAACAAAGTTAAAAGACTTGTTTAAGGTCACACAACTAGTAAGTGTTTGAGGCTGGATTTAAATCAGATTTTCCTGATTTTAGGTCCAGTGCTTTATCTACTGAACTACCTCATTGCTCTGATCGCATCTACAAAAATCCAAATAAGAGGTGATAAGGGCTTGAACTACAATACAAATAGCTAGCATTTGTATAGCACTTTAAGGCTTATAAAGTGCATCATGGGCTTTCCCAGCAAACCTGGGAGGTATTAATGTTATCCTCATTTTGCAGATGAGGCAATATAAAGTCTTGCTCAGGATTACACAGATAGTATCTGAGGCTGAATTTGAACTCAAGTCTTCCTAATATCAGGCTTAGTACTCTATCTACTATATCACCTAGTTGCCCAGGATGGTGGCTGCGTGGATACAAAGAAGGGGCTGCATTTAAAAACTGTTTTTAAACAACATAGCTTGGAGCCTGGAGGAAATAAATCTGACAAGTAGGTTAAAAATGCGGGGGCCAAATATGAGCAAAAAAAAAATTAAAAGGCAGTTAGTAGGGACAATAGCCAGGAATCTCACCCAGAGGAAGATTGGGGGAGAAATGAGGCTATCATGAATACCTCTCATCCATACAGTTTTTCCTAGGATAAATACTAAAAATATTTTCCTCCAAATCCTTGCTTTTGTCTCCTTGAAGGGGTGGGGGCAGTGTACACAGGGAAAGGAGCACTCAGATGACTTGTGGTACAAGCACCATAACTGATCTCTCAGAAACATTAAAGTAGAATGGAAAACCCATTTTACAAAGAAAAGCATATCCCTTAAATGCACAGATGGTACCTGAGGTCAAGTTTTGTAGGAGCTTCCTAGTTGTCCCCAAGGATGTTCATAATAACATGACATTATATTAATTGGAATGTTAGTGCTCAGGTTACAAAGAAGCTTTAAGAAGGTGGTATAGAAGCATTATGAGTGCATTTGCCAGAATAATTTTGGAATGGATACATCCTACAGTTATTATGTGGGTAAGAGATCCTTTCTGGCAAGGAAACAGGGGATAGTCAGGTTAAAATTATTCCCTTTGGGGGTGGGGAAGGGTAGCTAGAACAGCATCCAGGGTCGGGATGGTAGCATTTGGGAATAGGGCCTTTGCAAATAATGCATCAGGTCGCATATGTGGGCTGCCTTAGGGATGCTGAAGGCACACCCAGCAACCTGAATACCCCCACTGCCCACGGAGTTCCCTAGCCTGACTAAAGACTAAGGAGTTCTCTCCCACTGGCAGGGGCCCACAGAGTGACCAAGAGAGCTGGAGAGAAAATGCTAAGAGCAAAGCTCTCATTCTTGGAGTGTTATTCCACGTGCACCTGGAAAAAGTGGAAAGTAATAAGAAAGAAAGCTAATCTAAAGTGCCTCAGTCACCTTTTGAGTTATTTGAGAAGTGAAGGCTGGCCATTGTGGATCAGCAAGGAGCTGAGCAGGCTGGAAAAAAGTTCCCACTGGCTGGCTTCTGGGATTAGAAGCTGGCCTGAGGGTATTTGAAACCATTCTAAAGGAAAACTTCATAGCCCTGCATTGGGAAGGGGGTCTGGAAGTGAAGCGTTTGTATGACTACAGTCAGAGGAGCAGATCAAGATACCATCTAATCCATTCTGGCCACGTGCATTGGTGGGGGTTATATTCCCCTGAATTTACCCCTTCAAGGGCAAAAAGAAATTACGAATCTTTATGCAATGGTATGCAAAGGAAAGTATCTTTAAGATCTAAGATAGAAAACCATTATTGCGTCCCCTGGGATACTTGTATTGGGCTCATGGCTTCTGTTCATTTGCTCTGATGATAGAAATTTGTTATAAGAGGAAAAAACAGGGACATGATTATGACAGCATCAAAACAGGTCCTTCAGGCCTCAACCTGAGGGCACATACAATTCAGTAAAAGGCATCCTTAGAGCTGTTTGACAGCCGATCATGCAGTAGTAATTAGCCAGACTCAGAAATAATCAGGTGGGAAACAAAGACACAGAACTGGGGAACTAAGTCAGAAGGCTTCCACTTTAACCAGAGACTAAGGTTGTCTTCCTAACTCTTGAGCAGATAAGACATCCACTTACTCATTTCAGAAAGGCATTCTCTGAGTAATTTATGGCATTTCTCTCGAAATGGTGGGCTGCTGACAATTATCAGGCAATCAAATTCAGAACTCAAAAGAATATCAGTTATAATTCCAATAGATTTTATCTCTAATAGCAAATTCTACCAATGTCAGCTTAGGGCTAGATACATTATTTTAAAAATTTACCAGGACTTACACATATAGATTTTGTTTAACATGTTTTATATGTTTAAACTTATCCTGGTACAAAGCATCAATAATACTGGCTTTTAAATTCTTAGTAAACACATTCCTTGTTTAGAAACTATAAATCCTAAACAGGCTCATTTCTCAGGGTTGATGACCTTGCTTACTCTGATAGTTTCCAAAAAACACTGGCAAGCTAAAAATTAAGAGGAGTTGATAGAGACTTCAGGGAAGGGGCTGAGCTTGCTGCAGCTCACTTCAACTATTCTTAGTGTTTTTATGGGCTGTGCTCTTTGATACCTCCCCCCAGTTATGAAGGGGGAAAGTTGTTGCACACCTCATATTTGGAGGTAAACTGATAAGGCTTAACCTGATGACAATAACTCCAAGTAACTTAGTTAACAACTTTAGAATTTTCTTAAATAATAGCCAAACAGTCTTAAGTGTAATTTCTATTCCCTTAAATAAGTTTCCCATTGTTTTAGGGAAAAACAAGAAAATTCTTAAAACTGAGATAGAACAGATTTTAAAATATGACTGAACTTTAGTTAATGAGATTCTCTAGATTCCGATTAAATGTCCTACACAAATTGAATTGCAATTTGGTTATTTTCTAATTCATGCAAATCATTTCTCTTTTGTGAGCTAGAAAAAGGTTAAGGTGCCAGTTTTTACTGACAGGGCCTCAGAAGTCTGATTCTAGATAACTAGAGTTTTTAAAGCACTAGCAAACTGCTCTTCTGTTTTCCTAAAGTTCCAAACCTCTTCTGTTAACACCATTTGTACAAATAGATCCCTTTAGAGGACTTTAATTAGAACTTCTTTAAAATTGCTTTTACTATCATATTTCTGACAAATTTCCAAATTACTTTACATACACATAGAAATAATTTATCTGTTGATTACATCAAAAAACCATAAAGTTAACAAATATGAAGCAATTATATCCAATAAAACAGCTAACATTTATATAGCACATTTTATGTTAAGCACTTTTGCAGTCATGGTCTTCTCAGCAACAACTATTATTTCTCTTTACAAATTAGAAAATTGGGCAGAAATAAAATAAGTTGTCAATAATAGTGGTCTTACCAAATGCAGAGACTATCTGGTTTTTTCATTTCATACTGCCATGCTGGGTGGTGCAGGGGTATCTGAATTCTTCCCAGGCAGTTCTGGACAGAACCTGCTGAAAGCCAGGGTGACTGGTACCAGGATCTCCCTTTGATGGTAGTTTCAGGTGCCAGGGCTCAAGGAATTCTGACCCCCACTTCATCCCCATTCCCCTCAACCTGGGTTAGGGAATTATTTAACAAGATTTTGTGGGGTCCCCATGGCTGCTTCCCCTATTTCTACAGATGAGGGAGAATTTGAATTTTAATCTGATCTGAGATGAGAGGGGTTAGCAAACAGAGGGACTTGGGTTATATTGATCTTGTTAGCAATCCCCACAACTGAGATAAACTCAGGATTACTCTGGGGAGTGGAGTGGAGAAAGTCCCTTAATATGTTCTAGGATGCTTTCTCAAAGGAACAGAAGGGGGACTCTGGACAAGACAGGAGTCAAGGAAATGTTAGCAAAAAGTTGCTATTTACCTGGTTTGTTTTTTTCTTTTCTTTTCTTCTAGAATGGGATAACCTCAATGCTTCAGAAATTTTCTTTGCAATCTACAAATGACTAATTGCCTATCTCGATCCTACCACTGTGGGCATCATTGACCCGGCACTAATTCAGCTTGATATTTTCTCATTTTCTCAGTCTAAGCCTTCAACAAGGCCCCTAACAATGGCCAAACTTCTTAATCATTGCTTTCAAAATTTTGAGAATCTAAGATGTTATTTCAATTTTAATTAGCTAACTTTTTATGTAGCCCCCAGCTTGACCAGAGCTGAAGTCCACAGGAAAAAGTTGGGCTTTTAAAGAAATTTTTCCAGCATTCTAACCATAGCAAAGAGGGTTGTTTTTTGTTTGTTTGTTTGTTTGGTTGGTTTTCATTTATTTATTTATTCATTCATTCATTCATTCATTTATTTGTTTGTTTGTCTGTTTGTTTTTTTCTGGATGAAGTTTAAATCTTTCCAGATAAAATCTAGCTCACAGAACAAACATGACACAGACATTCTGCATAGAGACGCAGACACAGACAAAATGACATGAAAGAGGACTGTCCCATCTTTGCCAAAAGCCATCTTGTAGCATTTCTGTCTTCTGGCATCCCAGAGAAAGTGAAAAAGGTAACAACATTTCCTTAGGAATTTTGCTGAAAATTGCAAGAATTTCCAAGTTTGGGCATGCCCAGTCAAGGAAAACTTGCTGAGCATGAAGTTCACAACAACCCAGACAAGCCTTCTCCTAGTGACTTGGAGTGTCCTGTTATAGGATTGTAGGAGAAAAAAATTGGGGGCTTACCTTGACAAGGAGAGAATCAAACCAGGGGAGGCCAGACTCTCCTTATATGGGCAGCCAACTGTTGAGGTTGGGAAGGGGACCCCAAAAGTTTGGGGTCATGGACTGGAGTCACAAGGTATCTTGAAAGAATTTGCAGGCTTGAACCCATTTCCTAATCAAGGGGCCAAATTTATTGTTATTGTAATTGTAACACAATTACAAGCTGACTGAATTCTAAGAGAAATCAGCAGAGAAACAGAAGCAAGAAGACACATTTATCCAGCTTTCTATCATTGACATGCTAATTTTATGGCCCAGAGGAGAGGTCTCTGGAATTTGATTATCACAGACCAGATTATCAGTCAGCAATGAAATGAGGAGAGCCTATTCAGAATCAGACAAATTTGATGTGGGAGTTTCCTGAGGCAGACTCCAAAACCAGAACTAAAACCAGAAGATTTAGGATCACTGACTTATTGTTAGAACAGAAGCCCTCCTAAAATTAGGGGACCACAAAATCATTGCTATATTATATCAGAAGTGGAACCAGAAAAGAGCAGTACCATAAAAACCTAGAGAGATAAGCGTATACAAGAGATGGACAAAAATGTCCAATGCTACAGAGGTTAAGGATGAGGATTAAGAATAGTTCATAAGATTTACATGAACTGATGCTGAGTGAAATGAGCAGGACCAGGAGATCATTATATACTTCAACAACAATACTATATGATGATCAATTCTGATGGATGTGGCCATCTCCAGCAATGAGATGAACCAAATCAGTTCCAATAGAGCAGTAATGAACTGAACCAGCTACATCCAGTAAAAGAACTCTGGGAGATGAGTATAAACCATTACATAGAATTCCCAATCCCTATATTTTTGTCTGACTGCATTTTTGATTCCCTTCACAGGCTAATGAGTATACTATTTCAAAGTCTGATTTTTTTTTTTTTTTTTGTACAGCAAAATAACTGTTAGGACATGTATACTTATATTGTATTTAATTTATACTTAACATATTTAACATGTATTGGTCAATCTGCCATCTAGAGGAGGGGATGGGGGGAAGGAGGGGAAAAATTGGAACAAAAGATTTGGCAATTGTCAATGCTGTAAAATTACCCATGTATATAACTTGTAAATAAAAAGCTGTTTAAAAAAAAAAAAGAATAGTTCATAAGCTTTGGAAATTAAATCACTGGTAGCTTTGGAGAGAATAGTTCAGATGAGTAATGAGATCAAAAGTCACATTGAATAGAGGTTAGAAGAGAATGAGAGGACAGGAAGTAAGGGTATGGAGTGTAAATGTCTTTTTTCAAGGAGTTTAGCTAAGGAAGGAAGAAGAATTAAAGGAGGACAGCTTACAGGAAGGCAGAATCTAGTAAAGGTTTTTATCAGGATAACAGAATATGTACATGTCTGTAGGCAACAAACAAGGAATAGCTATGTAAAGGAGATTAGAAATGAGACAAAGACAGAGATAGAAATGGGTGAATAGGCAATCTGCTGGAAAAGACAAGAGGGAATGGGATCAAGGATAGGTGTTTGTCTTGGAAGGGGATGGATCACCCTATTATCAGAAGTTGAAATGAAGAATAGAATGAAAGATGATGCCAAAGGTTGTGAGATAAAGAGAATGTGAAAAGAAGACAAATGATATCATTTTTCTTTGTAAAAGTCTAATTGAATGAGTTGGGAAAAGGGAAAGTATGGAAAAAAGACCAGGTTAGGAAAAGTTCCTTTGAAGAATAGGTTAGAGAATCATTTAAGCAAGAGGAAAGGACTGTGTATTTAAAATGAGGATCCAGTTGAGATTAAATAGCAAAAATATGGACTGTACCCAAAATGTGGACTGGACAAACTCAGGCTGATCATATGACTTCCTCTGTACAACAAGGAGGCAGGTATTGACAGCCTTTTAACATTGGGATTTGACAAGCCACAAATAGTGAAAGGATAAAAGGTCAAGGGACTGGTAAATAGAAGACAGTGTAGAGTTGAAATGGTTAACTATATAGGTTAAGCTTGAAGGGAGGAAGGGCTGGACTAATGGCCAGAGAAAGTATTGAAGCTTTGAAAGGACTGGAGATTTTGATAAGAATGAAGAAACAGATTTAAAAGGGGGCAGATTCAGATATGGAATGAAAGGAAATTTTGATTGGATAGAATAATGTCAGACTTCTTGATCATGAAAGTGAAAGATGTAGGAGAGGTAAAGAACTAGGATAGTTTGGCTATCCCTGTATATGACTAAGATGGAGGAGAAGAGTAGATTTTGGGACTCAGTCATAGTAAAAGACCCAGAGGTTAGGATATTTGAGGGAACATTAATATGTACGTCAAAGTCCTTTAGTATAACAACAGAATAACAATGTTTATTCCACACATTTATCCAGCACTGCTTTCAATACAGCTCAAGAACAAGGCTGCTCAAAAGCAAGGGGACTTCTCTGAATAACTCATTTCTATTCCTATATAGGGACATGGGTGCAAACACTGGAAAAGGAACATGAGAGCAAGAAATAACTCTGAGGTTCCCAGACACTTCTATTCTATGTCACTGAACTATTACAAGCACACTAGTAATAGGGAAAAATACAGTAATTAACATATTCCAGAGAAATAATGTTATGACAAGTGAACAAGTGATCTAGAAGCAGCCACCTCATTTACTATGTAACAGCTGTGTGTTTTACCCTTGAATTAAATTCCTCAGAGAAAGTTTCTGAAAAAGAATATATCATTTTGGGTAGTAAGAAATCAGACATCAAGTTTTTTACTTTAGAAATCTTTTTTTTTTTTTTTTTTTTTGATGAGGCGAAGATGTCACCAAGGGGGTTCAGAACAAGAAATGCTAAAGACTGAAATTCGTCCTAGTAAAAAGATATTCGGTCAGAGTTGTGGCTAGCATAATCAATCTCTCTTTTTTTTATTCCAGTGAAAAGTTTGCCAAGAGTTGACATTGCATTGCCACTTGGGAAAGAGGATTCTAGTCTTAAAAATCAATGGAGTAGTTAAAATAATGATTTCTCTTTCAAGGGTGATCCTTCCTTTATCTTTCCTGAGCATACAGCAAGTTGCTGCTGTTTCTTTGTTTGTTTCCCAGACACACAAACCAAACTGTTTGTAAACCTTCATTCAGGACAGGAAGCTTTAAGATCACAATTATCTTCTCCTGCCATTCATCCCAACTATGGTTGGGATGAGCTGCCATTCAGATTCAGAATTCTGTCGTGCTTGATTAGCTATCATATTGTACTAATATGGGAGGTTTGTGGTGCATGTGACCCATGGAGAGCTTTTTTATGTATTACACTTTAATCCTACTAGATTTCTACTAAGTGTGAACCAAGAATCCCAAAGTGAGACCAGCAAAGTGAGGAAGCACTATCTATTATCACTATAAGAACAATAACTCAAAGGACTTGCGGTAGAAATAGTACCACTCACAAACCCTTTTCACTCAAGAAATTTTCACTCAATGGAAAGTGCCATTCCTATCCAGAGAGGAAACTATGGAGACTGAATGTGGATTAAAACATAATATTTTTACCTTTTGTTGTTATTGTTTGCTTGTTTTTCTTCCTTTCTTGTGTTTTTTTTTTTTGTTGTTGTTGTTGTTTTGTTTTGATCTGATTTTTCTTGTGCAGCATGATGAATATGGAAATATGTTTAGAAGAATTGTACATGTTTAACCTATATCAGATTGCTTGCTGTTTTAAGGAGGGGGAAGGAACAGAAAAAAAGGGAGAAAAATTTAGAACACAAGGTTTTGCAAAAGTGAATGTGGAAAATTATCTTTGCATGTATTTGGAAAGACAAAATACTATTGAAAATTGTTTTTTAATTTTCACTCAACCTCAAGTATGTAGGTATATAAAATAAATATGCAAATCAAACATTTACTGATAATAAATCATAATTTTGCAATCCTCACATTCAGTTATAAGACCCCATATGGGCTCACAACCCACAATTTAAAAGCTGAGATCTAGAAAAGGAATTTTTTTTTTTTTTAAATTTTTTATGATGTGGACCTCTTTGGCATTCTGGCTGCCTACATTCATAGTGAGAGGAAATGTTAAATTTCAGCTAGAAGCTGGTAAAAATAAAGATATAACTTTTCCTACCCAAATAGATGGATTCCCTGAAATCTATCCAAGGACTCCTCCAGGTCCATGAGCCCCAGGTAAAGATTCCCTGATCTCAAGAAACTTCATTTACAGGTTTCAATGTTTTGAAGTTCTGGAGCTAAGTGATGCCCAGGGCACCTCCATGTTTCCCATTATCTCCTGAAATGAACAAAAATGAGAAGTTAGAATGTGCTTTCTTCCTCCCTCTGCCTCTCAGAATTTCTGTCTTCCTTCCAGGCTCAGCTCAGGTGAAACCTTCCCTGGAAACACTCTACTTTCCCTGCAGTTCTTAGTGTTATTTTTCTCTTTAATTTTCTTTCTGTCACCACCTCCAGGAGATTGGGCACATTGCCAGTTTCTTGCTTCATTTTAGATCAGAGGATCTTAATGTTTTTTGAATCATGGACCCCTTTGGCAATCTGGTGAAATCTATGGACTTCTCAGAATAATATTTTAAGTGCACACAATAAAATATGTAAGTATATAAAAGAAGTCAATTACATTGAAGCACAGTTATAAAAATATTTTCAAGAAAATTCATGGACTCCTGGTTAAGAACCCCTAGCCCAGTTATAGCTATTCACCAATCATATTTCTCAGTCTGAACCCTCACCCTAATGATTTCCTTTCTCTTATGTCCTTTATATGTACATCCTCAAATCATATCTCAACTCTAGAAAGCATTTAATAAGAATAGTAAAAGAAATCAGAAGCATATTAGTATAAACATATTACCTGCATATATCCCAGATTCTGACTTTCATTTAAGCTCTGCTTTAGACCTCTGCACTAAATTCAGAATTGTAACCTGGAGTTCACATGCTCAAGCCATAAGTTTATGCGCCAATACCTAGATCACACAGAACTATGGAAATCAGCACTGATCATAAATGGTCTGTTTCTTGGTAAAAAGGGAAATGGGAAAAAAACAGTTAACTCATAATCCATTGTCTACATCAAAGTTTCTTAAACTATAAATAATAACCCCATATGAGGTCATAAAACTGAATGTGAGGGTGGTAAAAAATTTGGCAACAGTAAAAAAGTATCAAAATTTAATTCTTCATGTAAAAATAAACAAGTACATTTATCTCACTAGTACGCAAATTTGCTTTTGTATTTAGAATGGTAAAATTATATGTATACCAAAGAATTGTTTTAAAATAAATTTATTTATGATTTATTATAGTGAATGTTTGATTTATATACTTATATACCTGAGGTCACATAAAAATTTCTTGGACAAAAAAGGGTCAAAAAACTTTAAGAAGCCCTGCTCTACACAAAACTTTTCAAGAGATTCCCATGGTTATACCTATATGGGTATATAAGATAGCATAATGCTAATCACTTGGTGGAGTTGTCAGGCAGGGCTGAACTGTATTGATGTACTATTATTGAAGCACTTATTCCCTTTTGCATGGTTACCACCTTTTAATCTTTGTAATATGATTATATTTACTCTTTCCAAACTTTTCCACTAGTCTCTGGGTATCACTTTCCCCTAGTCCACATCTCTACCATGAGATCAATTAGCTTCAAGAAAAACAAGGGTAACAAAGAGGGTAACTTTTTTGAAGCAATGTTCTCTTGGTTCTACTCACTTCACTTAGCATCCATTTATGTGAATCTGAAATCAGCCTGCTCATCATTTCTTATAGAATAGTAAGATTCCATTACATTCATATACCATAGCTTATTCAGCCATTCCTCAATTGATGGACTATCCATTCATTTTCTAATTCCTTGCCACTACAAAAAGAGCTACTATAAACATTTTTGCACACATGAGTCTTTTCTCCTCTTTATGATTTCTGGGTTACAAACCTATTGCTGCATCAAAAGTGTGCATAGTTTGATTGCCCTTCGAGCATAGTTCCAAATTGCTGTACAGAATGGTTGGATCAGTTCACAACCCCACCAACAAAGCATTAATGTCCCACTTTTTCCACATTTTCTCCATTTATCATTTTCCTTTTCTGCCATATTAACCAATCTGAGAGATGTGAGGTAGTACCTCAAGATTGTTTTAATTTGCATTTCTTTAATCAATAGTGATTTAGAATATTTTTCATGTATAGATAGCTTTCACTTCATTTGAAAACTGCTTGTTAATAACCTTTGACCATTTATCAATTGGAGAATGACATATTCTTATAAATTTGATTTGTTTCTCTAAATATTTGAGAAATGAGGTCTTTATCAGAAACATTGATTGTAAAAATTATTTCCTTCCTTTCTGTTTTTCTTCTAATCTTGGTTGTATTGTTTTATGTAAAAGTTAATATAAAACTTTTTTTCAATTTAATGTAATCAAAATTATCCATTTTGCATTTTATAATGTTCTCTATCTCTTATTTGGTCTTTCAATTCTCCATAGGTCTAACAGATAATTTATTCTTTGATCTCCTAATTTACTTTTGGTATCACTCTTTTTGTTTAAATCATGTACCTATTTTGACCATATCTTGGTATGGGGTGTGAGATGCTGACCTATATCTAATTTCTGCCATATTATTTTCAAGTTTTCCTTGTAGTTTTTATCAAATACTGAGTTATTATTCCAGAAACTGAAAGTTTTGGGTAAGCATCCTGCTTTTATCAAGCCTCTTTACCCTTACCTAAGTTTGTTTATTCATGACTGACAGCCCATGATAATAGTCTAGAGTCATATGATTAATCTCTTTCTGCTACTGATGTGCTTATAAGAGTTATTATTTAGAACCAACTCAAACCCACAAGACTTTCATATGTCTCAAGCCCTAAATCATAAACCACAGAATTAGCTTTTCCCCCTCACTTCCATAGTAATGAGAGTTGTAGAGCAATATAATTCTTAAGAGATAAGTTTTCTAAGCAGGCACAGTTTATAGAACCAAATCCTCTGGCTTATGAGCTACATAATTCCATTTTTGTTTTATAAGATGCTAGCTCTAGAAGCAATTTCAGATGTCCTCTGGTCCTGAATCATGAATCCCTTTTATGACATTCCTGACAAATGATTGCTCAGGCTTTTTTTCCAGAGCTCTGGTGATAGGAATCTGACTATTTTAACAAAGTAATCAATTACATTTTTGGTGAAACAGAGACCAGCATGTATGAAGAGTATCATTGATGACAAACCAGAGAAGTTGTTTCTAGGAAATCTTGATGACATGTAGTACAACTGCTCTGCATTGACCTGAACGTGGGTAGACATTACATAACTGGATTTAGTATGCTAACCATGTGGCTAGGAGGGGCCATTTTGGTTAGCTGTAATTAAGGAACTAGAACTAGGGACAGCTTGAAAATGCCTTAACCAGCCTTAACTTCATTCACTTCGATTCCTTATGTGGTGAAATTCTGTTTGGTTTGATTCCACAATGAAAGAGTGCTTTAAAAGGAAGTGGTCTTGGTCCTTCTCCCCCTTGAGACTGACATATGGTCTCATAATAACTATGTTTTTTTCTTTTGCCTCTTCCTTTAAAAAAAAATCATTTAAGTTAAGAAGAATTCAATCATGTGAGTCTCAAAAAAGAAAAGAAACTGAGCCTCCAAAACTCATATAGAATTTAAACTGACCTAGGATCATTGTCCCAAGAAGCATGGAATGATCTTCTAGGAATGATCTTTGGGATCTATCACAGTGGCAGCTGAATCAAGCACTCATTCAGCAATCAAGCCACAACTGGACATGAACTTGGGCTGATGCTATGTAGAAACAGTACCAGGTATGAACCTACTCTTCTCAGAGACTGAGGTAGTAAAAGAGAGAGTGTGCCCTTGAAATATTGAGGAGAAATGTTTGTCCTTTTGTTCTTTTTATGTCTTGAAGTAAATCTCCCTTTGTAAAAACTAGTTGGTATTAAGTGTTTAAATGGAACTAATACCCAGCACCTGAAAATAGAAGAAGGAACATAACTGGTGGGGGCTTGAGCCAATGCCATTACATTATTAAAACTCTAACCCCTCCAGCTACTTTTAGAACTCTGGTGGAGATATCTCCCTGGCTTTGAGAGATAGAGCCTGGAAAGTACTCTCTATATTGAAAGGCTCTGTAGGAAATTCTTTCTTTTCCCTCATCTACTTTCTTCAGTTGTTAAAGTAGCTGGTCTGCTATCATCTTCATCAGAAACAGAATCAGGGAAGATGTAATGGGAAAGGAGGCAAAACTAAAAAGCTTAGAGGAGAAAATATTTTGTGGGATGCAGACTGAAACTAATGGTTCACGTGAAGTTTTTGCATTGTGAATAAGCATGCTGTGACAATGACATCTCTGCCCCAGACAAATATCTCAATTCAGCAAACATTTATTAAACATCACTTTTCTAGATAAGGATATGCAAAAATATGCATGACACATACCCTGCAATTAATCCCAATCACTCTATTCTGCATCTGCACTGGGCCTTGAACAAGTTGCCCTTCCTAGGATAAGCACATCCTTTCCAACTTCATTAGCATGTTGCTAACTGAAGCCCGGATTGAAATCAACTCTCTCCTGTGCTTAGAGGGCTGGAGGGTGACATAACCCAACTTTTTCCAGGGCCTTCATTTGCAGACAGCAGAGACCGCACTCCTCACATCATTCCACTCTGCATCCATCCTGACTTGTTTTCAGAATGAGGATGCTGCCATTATTTCCTTCTCCCCCTTTCTGGCCTCCTTTTGTTCTTGAATCTGGGATTGTCTTTTTTTTTTACTTAATTGTATCCCTAGCTCTTATCATAGTGTCTGACATTTAATAAGTGCTTAGTAAATAATTTATTAAATTGAATGAATCCCAAATACTTGGCCAGGATTTTGGAGAAAACCAGCTTTGTTTCTTTCTACTTGGATAACTTTAGACTTTAATCGCTTAACCTTTCTGGGATTCAATCCCTCATCTTGTAAAATTAAGGAGTTCAGCTTGATAACCACAGCTTGAAAAAGCAGGGGCAAAGGAAAGGTGGTTCAAAGTGCTATAAGACCTGGGAGAAATCATTTCAATTTTTTTCCCTGAAGTGGGGATGAGAGGTGAAGTGGGTAGAAAAAGTGCTCTGGAGAAGCTGTTATGGAGATATTCACTTCTGAGTTAGACCATGAAAGAAGAAAGGACAGAGAGGAATGGGGGAGTCCTTTCCAAGTTGGGGAAAAGCTATTAGCAATGGTGACAGGGACAAGAGAGAATAGAATGAGATAGGAATGAGATAAGTTGAGTAAAATATGATATGGGGGAGGGGAAAGGGGGTGGGAAAAACTGTGGAACTCAACATTAAAAGAGAACAAGTGTCCACTTTTTTTTACATGTAATTGAAAAAAATAAAAGAGAGAAAAGGAAAGTACATTGAAATGAATCTATACAGACTGAAATTCTTTACTTCACTTTGTCACAGTGTCTGAAATTCTACCAATTTGAGATTCATTTGAGCTAACAGGTACTCCAGCTTTTTCACAATAGCTGTATATTTCAACAGACTCTGGAGGAGCATTAGAACAGTGATGCAAACTTTTCCTTCTCAACCCATTATTATTTCCTAATTTCCATCAAATACTCCCTAACACATGGATGATGACTTCCTCCTTCCTTCTACTTTCCTGTCACAAATAACTTAAAATCCTGATCCACTTTATTTTATTTTTCATTCTTAAATGAAATTCCAAATACATGCAAAGATATTTTCAATATTTACCTTTGCAAAATCTCATGTTACAAATTTTTCTTCCTCTCTTCTTCTCTCCCCTTTCTCTAAAACAGCAGGCAATCTAATATAGGTTAAACATGTGCAATTCTTCTAAGCATATTTACAGCCTGATCCACTTTAAACTGTAGGATCACAATCCCTTCACAATAATCCTTAAACTAGGAACACAGGTAATCTCACCACTTATATGAGCAGTGAGTCATCAAATACAATCCTTCCAAGAAAATGGTGGAATACTGGGTATTCTCATCTGATTTGATATTATTCCCTGAGTCCCACTAAGCATTCCCATCTGCTTTCCTGATGTGCTTTTCAGACACCTGGACATTTGTCCCTGACCTAGTATTGCATCCTAAGCACTTTAGGGCTTTGTCATCTATTATGCTGTTGCATGCTAGGAACAAGCAGGCTTTTCCATCTGCACTACAACTGCAAACTTTTATATGTGTTATCTCTCCTAATATGAATGCAAACTCATTGAAAACCAATTCTGTCTTGATTTTCGCTTTGTATCTTCAGAGTTTAGCAATGTGTTTGGTACACAGCAAGCACTTAATAAATGTTTTTCCATTCCATTCTATCTGGCCACTATTGTCAACTAATGATGACTGCTTTTTAGCCCTGGGATGATCTTCCAGAACACTGATGATCCTCAGGCATCTCTTGATTGAAAAAAAACTTCAACCAAAAGACTCAGCTGTTGGTTAGAAGTGTGCCTCTGATTGACTGTGAAGTCATGTTGAATTTTTTATAGCCTTTTATTAAGAGCACAAGCAGATGTCCTTCAAATATAGAAAAGAATGGTCATGCTTAGAAAAAAAAGCAAACTGCCCTATTCCATCTATTTTTTGCTTTTTTACCATTACAGTCTTTTCTTTCTCCAACTTCTTCTTGCTCTTTTTTCCCCTTATCATCATTGCTAAAAGATAAAGTTAAAGATGGGCCAATCCCCATTCCCAAATCAAAGTATCACAATAGCAGAGATTTCATGTAACCAAATATATATACACACATCAGGGAGCTCTAAAATCACAGAAGGAAAAAAGTTTCCTGAATTCTATAAATCTCTCCCCTTCTATCCTCATGTAAGCAGGGAATTTTTCATAGGATCATAAAAACAAGATATGGGAATGACCTGTGTCTCAGCCAAGTTTAAAAAAAAAAAAAGCTGTGAATTATAGGCTGCTGCCTTTGGTTTCTTACAATTTGAGACCTTCATGTGTGTTGCAGATATATAAATATAAAACATGCAGATGAATATCTATACACATACACACACATGTTAAAGATGGAGTGATTCAGCCACATTAGCTTTGCACACAGCATTACAGTGAAGAAAAGTCTGACCCCTTTCTTTAGAGACCAGACTCTCAGGATTGAGGCTAGAGCTGGGGCCCCTGAGTAGAAAAGGGAGCCTTGGTATTCCTGGACCATTTCTTTCATAATGCCTGTGTGTAAAGCCAATGTGGCTATAGAAATCATTATTCTGAATCACTCTATTTCTGTGTATGTTGAAGCCTTCGGCCTTAAATGCCATATTATAGAAATTTGGGTAGGTTATAAAGCAAGTCTGTCTATTCACAAATCATTTGGAGAGAGTATTTGAAGTTCAATTCAAGTGTCTTAGAAATGAGGATTAGATCTGGAAGAAATAACCACCCTAGTCTATGGTAATATTCTGATTGATACCATATGGGTAGCATATCCAAGTGGTGAAATAAATTACACCCAAGTTCTAAGAGCTGGAGTGTTAGAAACATGGACGAGTATACAAATCAGGAGAGCCTTTGGAGTCACTAATGGAACTTAATTTTCTCAGCTGACAACATTTTCTTGTTTAATGCTCTGACCTGCATTCTAATATTCAACCACAATAAACACATGTGAAGTGTTTACTATGCACAGAATGCTTGGGAAACAAAGGCAAAAAGCAAATCAATCTCTGTATCCTGAGGAACTTTCATTGTCTTGGGAGCAAGGATCATACAATATAAAATAGATAAGTAAAACAGAAAGTAGGAAAAATGGAGATATGGAAGTGTAAATATTTGCTACCCAGGAACACAAGGGCTCCTTTTTCAGGCTCACAATAACTGGGTTCAGGCCTGAGGGAGTCTGGTCTCTAAAGAAAAGAGAAGGTAGGCTTTTTTTTTTGTTGGCCTTTGTACATTATGCTTCCAAATTCAGTAGTACTTTGAGGACAATCTCTTAAACAAAGTTTGGGTTAAGCCAAGGCTTCTTAAACCTTTTCCACTTGCAATCCCTTTTTCCTGATAAATGTTTATGTGAACCTGGATATATAGGTATATAAAATAGCTATACAAATTAAACATTGTTGATAACAAACCATAAAGAAATTTAAAAATGTGTTTTTTAAACAATTCTTTGTATACATATAACTACTATGTATTAAAGATGAAAGCAAACGTGCATACTAATGAAACAGATGCATTTGTTTATTTTTATATAAAGAATTAAATCTTGGAGCAATATTAGATACCTTTTACTGTTGCCAAATTTCTCACATCCCTCGCTTCACAACTTACTATTTAAGAAGCTTTAGTTTAAATGACTCACATCTATGATCTACCCCAAAAGGATTAAAAGAGTCCCTTCATTTAGTATACAAAATAGACCAAATATAGATATTGGCTCCTTCTACCACAAAAGAAATATCTAAAACATAAAAGACTCAGAAGTATACATTGACTATTATTTAAGGCACGAAACAGTTACATATAAATCTTAGGATAGTCTTACAGGAAAGTGATACATGAAATATTTAGTGGACTGATAAACATGTATTTCCCTTTTACCTCAAGGGCTTTGGTTTCTAAAAAAACAAAAACAAACAAACAACAACAACAACAAAAACCCCAGGGCATGCTTGAGCTCTTGCTCTTGCTGGTAGTTACATTCTCCAAGAAAAATGTGATTAAAAAAACACTCCTGCTACTAGTCACCTGGACAGCTCAGTAACTCCAGATCTCCCATACTGATGTGGTAGATGCCAAGGCTGGAAACATTCATCTCAGAATCACTGTTTGATCACCTGCATTTCATAGAAAACAACATAAAGCAGAAAAGGAAGCCAGAATCTTAGGATCCAGTTTCAGGCTTGACTAGGTCAGCATGTGTTCTTGCTGCCTTGTGCCAGCTGCTGGGGGGAAGGAAATTAAAAAATCCCTCCCTTCCCAATAGAGAGCTTTTGAGTCCAAAGCCATATGTTCAGAAGAAAGAACAGAGCAAGAAAAATTGTCACCAGTTTTAAAGTTTCCTAAGTGGATAACTCTTGCTATTCAGTATCTAATCTTCTTTGATGGGCACCCCAATTCTTCCAACTCCCTAATGGAATGGTGTGGCAGTAGGACCTCTGTGCCCCTCAGAAGCCTCATGCCTTTGTCAAAAAATGAAAAAGCATCTTGCTAGAAGCAGCCAGGGCAGATGCTCTTCACTTCTGGCTGAAAGCATCTTAGCCAGAATCTAAGTTGTCATGAAGGTATTGGTCTATTACCATGTGTACTCCATAATATGGCCCCTGTTAAAGAAGGAGTACAAAGTCCTATAGGAAATTTGAGGAGGGAGAGAGAAAATTTTTGGTTTGGAGGAATGAGAGAAAGCTATATAAAGTAACTTATATAAGACTTGAAGAAAGATAGTTTCTGGAGATGGAGATAAGACATCCCTCCCATATGCCCATGAATATCAGGGAGGGGCAATGATATTATGGAATCTTTGGAGAGAGGAGTATTTAGTTTAGGAAATAAATAGTAGTTCAATTCGGTTGGAACTTAGCCTGTGTGAAGGGGAAAAATATAAAATTAAACTGCAAAGTAGTTTAGAAATCAAATTATGGAGGACCATAAGAACCAGGCTAAAGGATATGTATTTTATCCAAGAGCCTATAATGTGTCACTAAAGATTTCTTGGGGGGGCTTGTGATATAACCAAATGTATGACATAGGAGACTCTTTTTTTGGCAGCATGACTATTATTTTGAAGAAAACTAAAGAATGGTTTGGAAAGACTGGTAATAAGGAGACCAGTTAAAAGGTTATTCATATATTCTGAGGTTTGGATGAGAAGATGTTGGACTGGACTAAGATGGTAGCCAATTATGTACAAGTAGAGAAGAAATTACAAGAAACATTATAGAGATAGAATAGGAAAGATTTGGCAGCTGATTCAATATGAGTAAAGAGAAAAATAAGAGACAAGGATGATTCTAAGATTTCAAACCTGAGTGGCTGGAAGGATGGAGATTCCTCAATTGAAAGGAAATTTGGAGAAAGGATGGATTTAGAGGAGAAGATAATAAGCTCTTCTGGTTCCTTCTTTTGGCTTTTAAAGGA
This sequence comes from Antechinus flavipes, assembly GCF_016432865.1. Classification (NCBI taxonomy): domain Eukaryota; kingdom Metazoa; phylum Chordata; class Mammalia; order Dasyuromorphia; family Dasyuridae; genus Antechinus; species Antechinus flavipes. Next base: position 255,947,147 of record NC_067400.1, read on the forward strand.
AAAAAATTATCATTAAAGCAAGAAGTTATTGCTTGTTTGTATTTGACAAAGAGAAAGCTCTATAAGAAGTCAGGATAATTGAAACATCCTATTACTATTCTATAATATTCTTTGCAAGGTTGTTCATCCATCATCCTCATTCCTGTCTCCTTTTCTGCTCACAGTCTTTTTAACTATATGTTTTGAATAGTTTCTTAGATGCCATTCCCTTTTGGTAATATGTTGTCATCTTTTTGCAACCATTATTTCTTCCTCCATTGCTCTTTGGAAGAACCTGTCATTTTGATTCTGGGAAGATTTCTCCATTTAGATATATGGAACATCACCAGAAAAATATTCTCAATTCTTTTATGCATCTATGATCTCATCGATGAGTGTATTCTTGACAATGACAGAGCTCCCTTGTAATTTTTGTTTGTGTGTTCCTCTAATGCCTACACAGGAAGCCTATCCAATAGACAGAAAACCTTCCTCTAACTTTCTGTGGGACATAAAGGCTATCTGTTATCTCTCATTCTCACTACATAACTGACCCACTTCTTCTAAGTGATATATCTTTTGGGGGAATGTGTTTTATATTGATTATGATGCATTATTCTGCATAGCTAAAGTGTTAGCCTAGTCACAGGTGCTATACATATCCCCATGGCACTTTCAACTTTAATCCTTTAGAGACTATGATATAGCCTGTATTGAAGTTACATAGAATCTGCAGAAGAATTTTTTTGGGTTCAGACATGTGATATCATCAGTGTTAAGAAACTCAAAACTATGGAAATTCCTAGAGCTAACACAAATAAGCAACTAGTCTGTACTACTTGGACTTTAAGCCTGGATACTAAGAGGGTAAGTGATTTTACCCATGGCCATACAGCTAGTATGTTTTGTAGTCAGGACTTAAATTGAAGTCTTTCTGATTCCATGGCTGATCCTATTATGCTATGCTGTCTCCCTACCAGAAAAATATTCTTGATAAAAGATGGATCTCTGATTCAGAAAGATACTTGGGATCATTGAATGTACAGTATAATTTCCCAAATGCAACTCAAGCTTTCCCAGTACAAACCAAACCCATGCTTTCTTTCTCCTGTTCATTTCTGGATCTAGTAGACTGTTCATTTGTAGTTACTATTTAAGATACATGTACTGATAGACCAGATTTATGAACTGTCTATCCAGGTCTATCATAGTCTCTACAATAGTCATTCTTTATTCATGTGTTTTTTCTAGTGTGGCTTATTGAGCTTAATTATTTTGAATGATTATAATTCATGGAGAACATCATGGCAATGAAAACCACAACATAATCGCAAAAATAATTTTATTAAAGCAATGAAAACCATAAGTTTATGCTTCTTAACAGTAGGAAGAGGCTCTAGTGGCAATCTTGTGTAATGGGTAGGCTTTATAGGGAGCTCCCAACATCACAGGTTTATTCTTGGTGGAAGTCTCACTAAGGTAGGACAGAGAAATATTTCTTAAATGAAATTGAATTCTTTGGACCAGTTAAGTAATTTGATCTTATACAATAGATCTCATTCAAAGGTTTAGTATTTGGGTATTATACAAAATACAAGGACAAATAAGAACATTCCAATGGCTGGGGTTCAGAAAGAAGTCACAACATGTCTGAAATGGAGAGAGCTCTTTTGTTAAATTTGCTGTTACATAAACAAACTCTTCTGCAAAATTTGCTTTTGGCTACAATCTACCCTGTTTTACAAAAGTTTCTATTCCCTAAAATGGGGTGATAGGCCCCTAACAATAGCATGTTGACATCTACAAAAGGAAAGCAATAGAAATGCAAGCAGTAGGATTTTTCTTCCAGATATATCATCACTGTGGACTTGGGAATGCATGTTGATAGTGATACTGAAATTTAACGTAAGATATTTGAGTAGCCAACCACAATCAGAAAGCAAATTGCTTTGAAAGTAGGAATAAGGACATAGTTAAAAAAAACCAAACAAACAAACAAACAAACAACCATTCTATGAGGCCTAAAAGTCATAAACTGACAGTGTAGATCTCAATCTGATTCCAGGTAATGGTAATGAATAATTTTTTGAAATAGCTAATTAATATACCAGAATTCTAAATTAGTAGTATCAAACAATTGTACCAATTCAGGATTATTGCATGGAAAATACTGACTTAGAAAACCATACATTTTAAAAAATTAATAATTTTGTTAAATATTTCATAATCACTTTTTATTCTAATTTTGTCATTCTCGAATGCAACAAGTGCTTGACAACTCCTTTCTACATAATTCAAGGAGTGTTACTGTCAGGCAACAACAAACATAAGAAATTTTCCCATTCAAAGAGAAATAGCACAATGAAAAAACTGAATTGAGAAGATCCTGCTATTTTCTTCTTAATGTTGCCTTTTCAACTTTCCCAAGAATTTATTTCCCAAGAACCTGGATCCTCACAAAACAGGTTATATATACATCACTGCTTGGAGATACCTGTCAGCATCTTCTATTTTGTGGATTCAGCAACAGAGGAACTTTAACTTGTATTCAAATTGAAATTGAATCAATTTTACAGTCCCAAGAGGTCCTCTTCTCCCATAATATGTTCTCTCACTAAAAACTTGAAGCAAAGTCCATTTATTTTCCACACTGACATTGATACTAGAAAATTTTCATTTGTAACTCAATCTACGAAAATTGTTTAAAAACACCTATTCTTCTTTTTGAAAGGAATGTTAATTTTATTTTTAATTATGGAATAAAACAAAAATTTCCATAACATAGTACAATGAAAAGTGATGATTGTACATGAGACTATAAATCTCATCCATTTTTCTTGTATCTCAACCAAAAACCAATAAGGTTTTTTCCCCCTAAGAGTTTTCAGCTCTTTGCTTTTTTCCCTACATAACATATTCCCATGTGAATAAAAATGATCACAAACATATATAATCACATTCTGGGATTTAACCTCAAAATGAGCACATGATAGTTTCAGAGAACTCATGGAGGTTTGCTCAGAACCAGAAAGTTCCCAGTTAGCAAAGTGACTCTGAAGTTGCATGAATTGTCTATCAACCTCTCAATGCAAAAGTCTTTTAAAATGTGGTCAGGGGATCCAACATTGAAAATTTTGATGTTTATTAACACTATTAGTGATATGGGATGCTAGATATACTTCTTTTCCAGAAAGCTTCAGAGTAGTCTAGGCTTGTGTATGAAACATTTTAATTCCATTGTTGTTCAATTGTTTCAGTAGTATCCGACTCTTCATGACCCCATTTGAGATTTTCCTGGCAGAGATAATGGAGTGGGTTGTCATTTCCTTCTCTAGCTTATTTTATAGATGAGGAACTGAGGCAAACAGGAAAAACTTATGATATACAAAGATATAAAGGCGATTTAAAAAATATCCTATTTCTCAGAGTCATTTCAGAGCAGATGAGAAAAGCAAAAAGCTTTGAAATAATTTACATATACACATTTATTAGATAAAAAATAATTTAAAGTTCAAAGGCCAATTTTCCAATTACTATAACCTATGGGGGTGTCTTTTTTGGTTATGAAAAAATTTTGTAAAGTTTCTTGTCTCACACAAAGATTCTTTTTCTTTTTTCCCCTGAGGCAATTGGTGTTAAGTGACTTGCCCAGGCTCACACAGCTAGGAAATATTAAATGTCTGAGATCAAATTTGAACTCAGGTCCTCCTGACTTCAGGGTTGATGCTCTATCCACTGCGTCACATAGCTGCCCCCAAATAAACATTCTTACAGAAGCTAATATTTTTTCTCTTCTCAGAAAGCTGATGAGGTAATATAATAACAGGATAAGAACTAGACCTGTGATTTTATTGGTATAGGGAACTCCTAGGTGAGCAAATTCCCTCTATCTAAAAAGCTTACATCCTTTCTGCAACATATATATTTTTTATTAATATTATGTTTTATTACATTTGTATTTATTTTGTTACATATTTCCCAGTTACATTTTAATCTGGTTTCCCCTAACTCAGGAGTATTGCTAACCATACATGGTTCTTAAGACTATGCATTTAATCTGATTTATAAGAAATCAAACCATTCTCCAATTGGTAAATGGTCAAAGGATATGAACAGACAATTCTCAGATGAAGAAATTGAAACTATTTATAGACATATAAAAATATGCTCCAAATCATTATTAATCAGAGAAATGCAAATTAAGACAACTCTGAGATACCACTACACATCTGTCAGATTGGTTAGAGTGACAGGGAAAGATAATGTGGAATGTTGGAGGGGATGTGGGAAAACAGGGACACTGATACATTGTTTGTGGAATTGTGAACACATCCAGCCATTCTGGAGAGCAATTTGGAACTATGCTCAAAAAGTTATCAAACTGTGCATACCCTTTGATCCAGCAGTGTTTCTACTGGGCTTATACCCCAAAGAGATACTAAAGAAAGGAAAGGGGCCTGTATGTGCCAAAATGTTTGTGGCAGCCCTGTTTGTAGTGGCTAGAAGCTGGAAAATGAATGGATGCCCATCAATTGGAGAATGGTTGAGTAAATTGTGGTATATGAATGTTATGGAATATTATTGTTCTGTAAGGAATGACCAGCGGGATGAATACAGAGAGGACTGGCGAGACTTACATGAACTGATGCTAAGTGAAATGAGCAGAACCAGGAGAACATTATATACCTCAACAACGATACTGTTTGAGGATGTATTCTGATGGAAGTGATCTCTTCGATAAAGAGAGCCTTAATTGATCAAAGATGGACAGAAGCAGCTACACCCAGAGAAAGAACACTGGGAAATGAATATAAACTGTTTGCATTTTTGTTTTTCTTCCTGGGTTATTTATATCTTCTGAATACAATTCTCCCTGTGCAACAAGAAAACTGTTTGGTTCTGCACACATATATTGTATCTAGGATATACTGTAAACTATTCAACATGTAAAGGACTGCTTGCCATCTTGGGGAGGCGTTGGAGGGAGGGAGGGGAAAAATCGGAACAGAAGTGAGTGCAAGGGATAATTCTGTAAAAAATTACCCTGGCATGGGTCCTGTCAATAAAAAGTTATTAAAAAAAAAGGCTATGCGTTTAATACCTTTGCTTTCAGGATTGTTGTTGTTTTTAAATAGTATTTTATTTTTTCAAATGCACACAAAAATAATTTTCAACATCCACTTTTGCAAAACCTTGTGTTCCAAATTTTTCTCCCTCCTTTTCCCTGCACCCTCTTCTTCCCCAAGACAGCAAGCAATCTAACATATGTTAAACACATCTATATTTTTACAAAGTTGCTCAGAGCAGGGAGATTCTGATTTACCTAGAGTAACACAACCATCATTTATCAAAGGTTGAACTTGAATCCAGGTCTTCCAGGCTGTGAAGCCAGATTGCTATCCACTGAGTCATGCTTGGAGGCTGGCCTATTTTCAGACTTGTTGCAGACTCTGAAACTTTCCAAGGTCTTTTGCACTTTCCCCAAAACCAAGTTAATTCTTTACACATGGGGAGTAGGATGACATCTGTGAAATTCTACATAAAAAATATTTGATGTCTTCTGAAATTTCTGGTAGTGGTCTGAATGGGTGGGAATTTCTTTAGCAGGAGGCTGTTCTAGACTTAAAGACAAAATTTCAAATGACATATTATACAGTTAAATACACTTAAAACAATAAAATACTCTTTCAATTCTTGGTCCACAGAACAGAGTTTATACACTAAAAACCTAAATGTTTTTCTTTTACAAATAATATAAATATAATCAGGGCAACTATTAAGAAAACTCTAATACCTCACCAACTTTATCCTTGCCATAGTGGGAGGAGTGAGAAAAGTAGGAAAAAAAGAAAAACACTTTTTGTTCTGGATGCATTAACATAAAAACCTCATAAAATATCTACTTTAATCATTCCAGGGGGTCACATTCAGGAAATCTCACTAGATTTTAGCATATGAAAACAGTCAAAATTCATTCCCATCACAGTTTGGAAATCCACATTAAAAAGATCATGCCTCACTACTTTTAAGTCATGGATACAGTTCTTTTGAAAATTTCCAAAGCAACAAATCTTGGGAATGAGAGATAGAGAGTTTTTTTTTGTTTTTTTTTTGCTTGCTTCTTTCTGTCCACCTATGATTGGCCAAATGAAGAAGCTTTGATAAATTCAGAGAAGTATTATTCCTTTAAAAAAAATACCTAATTTTTTTTTTTTTAACTTTTAAGAGGAAATTGGAATTAAATGGCTTACCCAGAGTAATAGAGCTACTAATGATCTGAGGTCAAATTTGAACTCAGGGCTTTCTGGCTTCTATAGTACTGCTCTATCCAATGTGCTATCTACCTGCCCTTTAAAGTGCTTTGTAAATGAACCAGAGACTATGCTTCTCTTGTTATTAAATAAACCCAAATCTCTTCAAATGCAAGAGAAAAGAAAAGAAAAGCCAATTTTTGAACAAACTGTCCCAATTTAAATTGCCCTAGCAGTGGAAGTTCCCAGAAGTCAAAGACTATTTCATCTCCCAATTCTAAGGGGAACTGTGGCAGTTTGAGCATTGTCTTTCAAAGACCTCCATCCAACTCAAAAGTGGAGTACCAGTTGATATCAGAGCATTTACTGAAAAGGTATCGCTGAAATAGCATTTACAAAACAACCCCCCAAGTCAGGAACATACTTTTCTTTCTGTATACATTTGGTTCCTGAGAAAAGGGGGGTAAAATTTAGAATATTGATATAGTGAGGAACACATGTGAAGAATACCTAATACTGGGCAGTTAGATGATGTAATTTATCAAGCACTTGGCCCTGAAATTGGGAGGACCTGAGATCCTCCCTCAGCCTCAGAAACTTAATATTTCCTAGCTCTGTGACCCAGGGCAAGTCATTATTTTGCCAATAATAAAAAAATTAAAAAAAAAAAAGAATACCTAATACTGAGGATTAATTTATGACCTCTAAGTGCCTTTACTAAATCCCCATTAAATTTTGCATGGAGGTATTTTGTAAGCAATGGACAAATTGTTCCTTGCTCAATTAGAATGACTTAATAAGATGTGGTATTTCAGCTAACAACTTAATTTACTGCTGAACTGCATTGAGTAGACAAGTTGGCTGCCATATTGAATCTTCACCTCTCACTGCTATGGGTTCAGGTGATTTAGGAGACCTCTCTGATGGAATTTCTAAACTCTTTGTTCACCTGGGCACATTCCCCTCTGAAGATCATTTGCCAGCACTTAACATAGTGCCATACACCTTATATGGTCATTATCAGTCTTTTCAGTTGTGTTCCACTCTTTGTGACCATATTTTTGGGTTTTCTTAGCAAAGATACTGGAATTGTTTGTCATTTTCTTCTCCACCTCACAGATGAGGAACTGGTATATAGCAAGTGCTTAATAAATACTTATTGACTTAACTAAAATTAATTAAGAGACAAAAGAAACAGAGCTTACAATGGCTGCTTAGGAGATATTCAATGCCCCTCCCCTCCTGGAAATTCAGAATGGTTCTTGCCTGGCTTACTGTCAGCAAGGAAAATGCACAAAATACCAAGGGAGGAACATTATCAATCATTTTGTGTGCAAACTCAGTTCCAGTTCTGTGCCTCCTGAGTCGTCATTCTCTACAGTTACTGAACTAACTAGACAACTCCTTGTCACTACACGGTTTCAGCATCCTAGTTAGTCATGGATGGAAGTAGTTTCCCAAGCCTCCATGTGCTGTACTGGAAGCAGGCAGGTGACATTGCTCATCCTCTGAATAACTCATCAGGAAGGGTATATCCATTGTGTGCCCAGACTTTTCTAGCAATGCTTCCCAGAACCCTGTTACCTATATAATAAAGATCAGATAAGACTGTAAAATAACTCTTCAAACTTCTCTCCTTTAGAAGAGATGTGACCACCCCTATTCCTATTGCAGAAAAGTTAAGCTCTGTGGCCAAAGCCTTGGAAGTGCTGGTTTTTCCCCTTGTCAAATATGCCAACAGATTTTTCCCCCTTCTCCTCCCACCACTAATTCCCAGGCTCGTCTTCTGTGGTGAGACTCCTGTTTCCCTAGACACTAACTGCTGGTTCACTCCTAGTCTCAAAATCCTCTTCTATCTTCATGTTTTTAGCCTCTGCTGAAAACAGACTCAGTCAGGTAAGTGGTATCCATTCCCAGCTACCTTATTCTTTGCCCTATCTCTGTGCTCCAGACCTGACACTAGTATCCCAGATATTTGCAAAGTGATTAGAGACTTGGGTTTGAACAGTAGGAAGGAAGAAAAAGGAGGGAAGGAGGAAAAAAAGGAAGGAAATAGGAAAGAAGGAAGAAAGGTAAGTAGGAAAGAAGGAAGAAAAAAGGGAAGGAAAAAACCTAAAGGAAGAGAAGGAAGGAGGAAGGAAAGAAGGAAGGAAGGAGGAAAGTGTGAGAAGTGCTGAAAAGTTGGGTTTTCACAGTGTTGCAAGCTTCAAGGGAGTATTAGGATAGTAGGTACCACTGACCAAGATGTTTTCAGATATGAGAGATTAATATTCCACAGAACAATTAAGTGATCAATAGAAGGCACAGGTGGGTTTAGCCTCTCAGAAAGAGTCTCATGGTTTTGAGAAAACTACAAACTTAAGATAATAGTCAATCTAGCCCAAACTAGTTGGGGTCATGACTTGACTTGACCAAATCATTATTGTGCCTGCTTAATAGGCTAATTAAATATTAAACAACCCATCTGGTGGGAGGAGCCATTTTTGAACAAGGGATATATGATGGAATGGGAACATATTTATATATATTTAGGAGGAAACATATAGTGGGCATATCAGAAAGATTATAGCCTGGAAGAATGGGCCAATCCATTCTCTGAAGGGCAGAGCCAAATTAACAAGTATAAAGCTTCTCTCTGTGCTTGGGGTTCTCTTTTCCCAAAGAGGAGCAAGCCGGCTTCTGGCCAGAAACATTAAGACAATTCCTTAAGATTCTTCTTTAATAAATTTTCCTTGATATTTGATTTTCAGTGTCCAGTGTATTTCTAACAAAAGGAAGGAAGCAAGAGAGGGAGGGAGGAAGAGAGAAAGGTTGGGAGGGAGGGGAGAGGTAGGAAGAGAAGGAGAGAGACAGGGAGGGAGGAAAGAAGGGAGAGAGGGAGGGAAGGAAAAAGGGAAGAAGGAAGGAAGGAAGGAAGGAAGGAAAGAAGGAAGGAAGGAAGGAAGGAAGAAAGGAAGAAAGGAAAACTATTTAGTATGAGGAACTGTGTGAGAGAACAAGTCAACACCTTATCTGAAATTTAGAATCTAAAAAAATTGCCCAGAGCCCTGACAAGGTAAGAGTCCTGCTCAACCAGATCACACAACCAGAGGTAGAATTTGAATGCAGGTCCTCTGATTTTAAGGCCAGCTCTCTTTTCACTCAGCCATCAAATGTAAAAATGGCCAATGAGCAGCCATCAAAATCACCTAGAAAAAACCATTGGCCTGAATATTAACCTCCCATCTTGATTGTAGAATGATTTCGTCTTCTAACCGAGAGAAGACAGCCAAACTAGCCAGGTTCTCAGCATCATTATCTTTCACCACCCACAGCTGGGGGTTTCTTCTCCTCTTTTTTTTTTTTTTTTTTTTTTTTTTTTTTTTTGCTTGGCTTAGTGGTGGTTTTTATCTGGGAATCTTTCTGTCCCTAATAGCTTTGCCAAATATACACCCCAGAAGATCTAAATTCAAGGGTTATAGGGAACACTGTGCCCAAAAATAAATTTAAAAAAATAATAAATAAAGGGAAGCTTATTTATATATCAAAAAGCAAGGGATGACAATGATAACATCCTTGCAGAACAGTTGGGCTATAAGGGGATCTCCCGGCATAATAGAATTGATCTGGGTAAGGAGCCTCACTGAACCAGATAAGAGTAATATTTTTTAAATGAAGTGGAGGCTTTTAAATTTTTTTTTTCAAAGACCAGCAGCTTGGGAATTGCACAACAAGTCTCAACTAATGAGACAAGACAAATAGGGAATTCTGATGATTGGGTTCAGGCGGAGGTCGTTGCCTGCCTCAAAAGCAAGAGAGACCTTTTGTTGACCTGTCTTTATATAAATATTCTCCTGCAAATTCCCTATTGGGCTTGAGAGTGTCTTTAAGTTGGCTTTTGCTCTATTGAATCAAATGCTTTTTAATCAACAAACAAATATAATTGACAAAGAAAAAAATGATCTCAGTGGGATCTTGAATTCTTAGCGCTTTTCAATGAATTGTGCAAAAAAAAAAAAAAGTTGCTTGCTGCAGAATACCATTTGTGAAAGCCTGATTTTTTCTTTCTCATATTTTCATAATAAATGTCCTTGATATGTGTTCAGAGTATTCTCATAACGATTTTCTAGAGATGAGAAAGCAGGTACATTAGTCTGTAGTTATTGATGTCTTCTCAATTATTTTTTCCAGCAATAAATAATATCACTCCTGATTTTTTTCCCAATTACTTTATGCCTCATTTTCAAATCTCTTAATAAATAACCCCTCAATGTCCTTAAAAGTATCTTAGCCCATATGCATTATCTCCTCGTGTATTTTGTCTGAGCTAGCTATTCTTATCAAATTTTTTTTCTTTTTGTGAATTTCTATATCTTCTTGCATGACATTGGCTATTGTGAAGCTAAAGTCTGTGACAGGGACAAATTTCCAAAAGAAAGAAATTGTATTTCTTTATTTTTTTTGGTGACTTGCCCAGGTACAGAGAACTAGGAAATGTCAAGCACCTGAAGTAGGATTTGAACCCAGATCCTCCTGACTCCAGGGCCAATGCTCTCTATCCACTGGGCCATCTAGCTATTTTTAATAATTTCCCAAGCTAGTTAGAAACCTACTAAAAGCATTTTTTAGGAAGATATGGAGGGAAATTAGAACCCTGAGAGAATTTGGAAAGACAAACATGAGAATAGAATGAGAGAAAGAGAATAGAAAAAAGCTTTAGTGTAACAAATATCAGAGAAAAGATTTCCTAATTATTCATGTCTCCATGTATAGATATAAAAACTATTTAATTGGATTGATAAAAGCATAGTAAAACAGAAAAATTAATGAGCATTTATCCATTCACATAACCTAAGGCTTTAATTTCCCAACCAAAGCATTTCATTCTCCCTAGATTCTTAGGCATGAAGAAGAGCAAGGAACAATATTAGGAAATACACTTGCTCCTTCATTACAAGAAACACCTTAAATCTATCTTTTCGATGAACAGTATGTTTAATCATGAGTCCTTCCGAATCATAAAGGCCATCTTAGATCACCTTTCAATCTTGTTTGTTTTTAAAGTATTGATATTATGTAAAATGTTCTCCTAGTTGTACTAATTTCATTTTTCATCAGTTTGTAAAAGTCCTCAAAACTATATACTCTTTATTTATTTATTTATTATAGCTTTTTATTTACAAGTTATATGCATGTGTAGTTTTACAGCATTGACAATTGCCAAACCTTTTGTTCCAATTTTTCCCCTTCTTCCTCCCCTTCCCTCCCTCTGATGGCAGGTTGACCAATACATGTTAAGTATGTTAAAGTATAAATTAAATACTATATAAGCATACATGTCCTAACAGTTATTTTGCTATACAAAAAGAATTGGAGTTTGAAATAATGTACAATCAGCCTGTGAAGGAAATCAAAAATGCAGGTGGACAAAAATAGAGGGATTGGGAATTCTATGTAATGGTTCATAGTCATCTCCCAGAGTTCTTTCACTAGGTGAAGCTGGTTCAGTTCATTACTGCTCCATTGGAACTGATTTGGTTCATCTCATTATTGAAGAGGGCCACATCCATCAGAATTGATCATCATTTAGTATTGTTGTTGAAGTATATAATGTCTCCTGGTCCTGCTCATTTCACTAAGCATCAGTTCATGTAAGTCTCTTCAGGCCTTTCTGAAATCCTCCTGCTGGTCATTTCTTAGCGAACAATAATATTCCATAATATTCATATACCACAATTTATCCAGCCTGAGTGGATACTCAGTTTCCAGTTTCTGACCACTACAAAGAGACCTGCCACAAACATTCGTGTACATACAGGTCTCTTTCCCTTCTTTAAGATTTCTTTGGGATATAAGCCCAGTAGTTACACTGCTGGATCAAAGGATATGCAAAGTTTGATAAGTTTTTGAGCATAAAACTATATACTCTTTATATAGATTACATCTAACATTAATTGTACATTGATATTACTATGTAAATCATTGTTCTGCTGACTTCACTTTGCATCAGTTCATACATGTGTCTTAAAAATTATCTAATTCTTAATTTTTTACAGTTCAATAGTACGTCACATTAATATACCACAATTTATTCAGCCATCCCTCAATTGGTAGGCATCTCCTCAGTCTCCAATTGTTTTGTTTTGTTTTTTAACCAGCACAAAAGAGCTAGCATATATACCTCAATTGATCACTCAGGTAAGAAGTGATTAGGCTCACTCTTTCCCCACTTTCATGGGTTGCTTTTATTCTCCTAGGTATGCCTTAGAGTTCATTTCAAACTAATTTTTATTTTGTATAAAAATCTTGGGGAAAGAGAAGAAACAGTGAAATTTTCAGCCTCGTGGAACAGCTCTGGATTCTATTTCTACCTAATAAGAATGGCTAATGGATATTATTTGACCACAGAATCCCCTTTGACCTTCAAAATCAAATAGAGTTTATATAGAGAAGTTTCTGTCTTCTATCCCTGGTTTCCACATCAGGGAAAAAAAAAATGCAAGGACAACACAGTCATCTGTGCTGGGATTTAGTTATGTAAATAGTATTTCTCTGTGCAATCAAAAAAGTGCCATGATCTCTTATAGCCTTGAAAATATACTTCTCACAGTTTCTTCCAGGAAAGCCTCCCAAACATTCATATTGCTTAGGACCTCTAGAGTTACAAGCTAAATATTATATGTGAATGGTAAGAAGAAGATGAGAACTGTGTCATTATCCTAGATTGAAACAAAAACCAATAAGTACACAGATAAGAGGGCTATTTTTTAGCCACTCTTGATAGCTCCTTTCTGAAAATATCCCATTCACAGGGACAGGAGAGGCTAAGGAAATATCTTTCCAGGGTACATTTAGATAAAGTTGTGTCTACTGATACATTGTTGGTGGAATTGTGAATAGATTCAACCATTCTAGAGAGCAACTTGGAACTATGCTCAAAAAGTTATCAAACTGTTTATACCCTTTGATCCAGCAATGTTACTACTGGGCTTATATCCCAAAGAGATCTTAAAGAAAGGAAAGGGACCTGTATGTGCAAGAATGTTTGTGGCAGCCCTCTTCGTAGGGGCAAGAAACTGGAAACTGAGTGGATGCCCACCAATTGGAGAATGGCTGAATAAATTGTGGTATATGAATGTTATGGAATATTATTTCTGTAAGAAATGACCAGCAGGATGAATACAGAGAGGCTTGGAGAGACTTACATGAACTAATGCTTAGTGAAATGAGCAGAACCAAGAGATTATTATACACGGCAACAACAAGATTATACAATAGTCAATTCTGATGGACATGGCTCTCTTTAACAATGAGTTGATTCAAACCAGTTCCACTTGTTCAATGGTGAAGAGAGCCATCTACACCCAGAAAGAGAACTGTGGGAACTGAATGTGGACCACAACATAGTATTCTCATTCTCTCTGTTATTTGCTTGCATTTTGTTTTCTTTCTCAGTTTTTCTTTTTCTTCCTTCTTGATTTGATTTTTCTTGTGCAGCAAGATAACTGTAGAGCTATGTATACATATATTGGATTTAACATGTATTTTAACATATTTAACATGTATTAGACTACTTGCCAGCTAGGGGAGGGAGTGAGGGGAAGGAGGGGAAAATTTGGAAAAAGTTTTGCAAGGGTCAATGTTGAAAAAATTACCCATGCATATGTTTTGTAAATAAAAAGCTTTAATAAAAAAAAATAAAAATAGATAAAAAAATAAAAAAATAAAGTTGTGATTAGAGGAAGTTCTTGTTACTTGTCACATTCCTTCCCCTTATTGCAAGGTTTTCCCTCTTCACAACAGTACCCCTAAACTGTCCCCTGTAATCTGTAAAGAAAGAGACCCAATCAATCAATTCATAATTATTTGCTGGTGTCTTATGCTATTTTTCTTGAAAGTGTTTGTAATTTAAAAGAGGGTGCCTGGGAAGGTAATAATTAATTAATGGTGGCATTTCAGATACTCTGGTATTTGAGCAGAAGAGTTAGTGCAAAGCAGGAGAGACCTTTCTAGAGGCCCTAAGTTTACCTACTCCCTTTGTAAGACTGGGTCATGCTGCTTATTTTTACTAAAACCTTGCTTAAAACTTTAGGGTAAGGTGACTGGGGCTTTCTGGAAGCAGAATTTAGAGATTGACAAAAGTACTAAAGGAGGCAGTGTAGTATAGTGGATAGAGAGCTGGTCTTAAAGCCAGTAACACCTGGATTCAAGTCCCACCTTTTGATATAAACTGGCTGTATGACTATAGGCAAATTATTCAGCTTCTCAATGTTCTTGGCAGCGCACTAAGAGTAAAAAATTATGGAGAAGGTGCTAATCTAGAGTGAGCTTTCTTACCTGGGAGCTCCCTGTAACAATGAGATCACAGGTCCAGTGCCTATCCCAACTCTGAGTACTTCTCAGTAGCATAGAAACAAAGTAATTTAGCATTCATTTAATAAGAATAATTAATTAACAATGAAAATTAGTAGATGTCAATTGAGTTCTTTCTTCTCCCTTCTTTGTTTTTCCCCATTAGGTATGAGGGTAGCTAGGTGGTATAGTGGATAGAGTGTTATCTGGTGTCACTAAGACTCATCTTCCTGAGTTCAAATCTAGCCTCAGATACTTACTAGCTGTGTGACTCTAGGCAAGTCACTTAACCTTGCTTGCCTCACTTTCTGCATTTATAAAATTAATTGAAGAAGGAAATAGCAAACCACTCCAGTATCCAGTGACTTTGCTGAGAAAACACTAAATAGGATCACAAAAAGTTGGACACAACTGAACAACTCTGCTGTGGTCACCCAAGAGCTACCTCAACTTAATGTTCTGGAATCTCTGCCTCCTTTGTCTTGGAACAGAATCTCTCTCTCCACACTGAAGATGTGCTTTGAGATGCTTGTCCCAGTGCCAGAAATTCCTAGTTCTGTTTCTAGCCTGGTTTCTAAGATATCAAATCAGGAACATTCATTATTTTAGTGTCAGACAGACAGTTGTCTTATCTGTCATTTTACTAAGTGAAAGAAAAGCAGAGAGAGCATCAGGGGCATTCAACTTAGTGCTGAGCAGCGCTCACTGTGTGAGGAGAATATTAGATGAAGCAGAAATTATTTCACCCTCAGGCAACAGTCTTGCTGGAGCAGATGAATTTTGACTGCATGCCTAAGGTTACTAACCCTGCTAGAAATGGTTAGTGAAATTTCTGTGAATCTGAAAAGGGGAGTGTACCCTAAGTCTATATACATGCATGCAGACAGATATATATATATATAGATATGTATATATGTACATGTGTGTACATATTAAAAAGTTAGACTTAAAGGCAAAAGAATATTGCAGGGAATGAAGGAGAAGAGGTTGATTTTACTTAATGAGTTTAGAAAGACTCATACAATTTCACTAGTCTTTAATCATCAGGGATTATTCTAGTCAAGGGAATGGAAACCAGTTCTATCTACTGTAATGATGAGAAAGACAGAATTTAGACTAGTTAAACATAATTAGTGAGAGAGACAGAGAAATAAAAAGAGACAAAGAGACAATGACAGAGAGACAGACAGAGACAGTCAAAGAGAGACAGAGAGAGAAATAGAGACAGAGACAGATAGAGAGACAGAGATAGAGACAGAGATATGTATGTGTACCTATTTAACCTTCAAAAACCTTTATTTGGAACATGGAACTCTGAGTCCATGCTAAATGGAAATAGATAAAAAGAAAAAAAAACATGGAAACAGGCTGTGTCTTTACAGCTGGTGGAAAACATTTTTTTCCCTCTAGCAATGATAGATCTGGTATTTTCAATCTGCCTAGCAAATGAATACAATTCTATGTGTAAGGCCTCTCTTACTTGCACCTCCTTCCCCAGAGGCATTAATTCTTTCTCTTTCTATATGTTTCCCTTTGGCTTGTCTTCACACTGACAGATCAGGGTTTCCCCAGAGGAAGGCAGTTGTTACAATTCACTACTCTTGGGGTCGTAGGGTTAACTTTTTTGGGTGAGTATTCCTATTAAAACTGTAGGTCATGAGCCCCTGAAGCTGGATTTCCCATTAATAAATCAGCCACTAACACTCA
This sequence comes from Antechinus flavipes, assembly GCF_016432865.1. Classification (NCBI taxonomy): domain Eukaryota; kingdom Metazoa; phylum Chordata; class Mammalia; order Dasyuromorphia; family Dasyuridae; genus Antechinus; species Antechinus flavipes. The sequence goes on from NC_067400.1 coordinate 255,963,415, forward strand.
ATTAAGCTTAACCAAAACATTGAATGAAATACAAAGCAAACACACAATATTTATATACATTCCATTCATTAAACTCTTCGCCCAATGCACATAGTGTTAGTAGGAAAACATATTCTTAAAATGAAAGGAATTGACCAGAATAACTCATAACTCTAGATCTTTGATGTATATTCCTCCTAACTCAGCAATTGTCCATAAAAATTCCTTAAGGAGCTAGCTTCCAGGCAAACAATTGCTTCTACTACAGTTAAACTGAACTTATTCATGCTATGCTGGACTACTCCTGAATATGGCATCTCTGTAATTCAGAAGGAAGGCATTAGCTCATATTGGATGAATCCCATGAAAGGCCTCTTATAGAAAGTGGACTTTGAGCCATCTTGAGGTAAGCCAGAGAAACAAGTAAGCAGTAGCAAGAAATGAAAATGTTCCAGGCATGAGGTATAGTCAGTGATAAGGCCCAGCATCAGAAGGTAGAATGTTGTGTGCACATGTTTATATAGTTCTCATTAAGGTGGCAAAGAATTGGAAATTGCCGACATGTCTATTTATTGGAAAATGGCTGAACATGTTGTGATATATGATGTGATGGAATACTACCCTGCTATAAGAAATGATGAGCTCAGGAGGGAAGCCAACATGATGGAGAGAACTCAGGAAGTTGTCTGAGATCTCCGCAGTTTTCCTCAGAAATTAAATCAAACCTCTGAAAGAATTCTGGAGCAACAGAATCCCTCAAAATACAAAGTGAAACAATTTTCTACCTAAGATAACTGATTTCAGGAGAGTTCTGTCTCACTTGGTAAAAAGGGAAAAGAATCTAGTATGGGTAGTATCTGGGTAAGCTAGTCAAAGCTCTTAGCCACAGCACACATCAACCAGAACCCCAAATCCCACAGTCTTGGCTCAGCAGACCAGTGTTATAGAAGGTCAGATTGAAGCCTCCAGCCCCAGTGCAGAAGGCAAACTGCCAGTCCCAAAACTCATGACTAAGTTGGGCCACCTTAGTGCAGTGAGCAAGCTGCCAGCTCCAGAGACCCTGGCACAGAAAGCCAGTGACCAAGCCCATAACAAGAAGTTTGGGACAGGGCCCTCAGGGATAAAACTTAATTTTAAAAAAATGAATAATAACCAAAAAAGAGCCCTGACTATAGAAAACTATTATGGCAACAGGGAAGATTCAAACACAAACTCAGAAGAGGACAGCAGTGTCAAATTGCTTACATGTAAAGCCTCAAAGGGAAATATAAATTGTTTCCAAGTCCAAAACGTCCTCTTGGAAGAGCTCAAAAAGAATTTTAAAAATCAATTAAGAAAATAGAAGAAAAATCGGGAAAAGAAATGAGAGCTTTGCAAGAGAATTATGCAAAAAAAAAAAAAGGGTCAACAGCTTGGAAAATAAAACACAAAAAGTGAAAAAAAAAATGATTCCTTAAAAAATAGAACTGATGAAATGGAAAAATACCCACTGAAGAAAACAACTCTTTTTTAAATTAAAACTTTTTATTTTCAAAATATATGCATGGATAATTCTTCAACATTGACTCTTGCAAAACCTTGTGTTCCAAATTTTCCCTTTTTTTCTCTCCACCTCCCCTCCCCCTGCCAAATGGCAAGTAATCCAATATATGGATAAATGTTAGACATGTACAATTCTTCTATACATATTTCTACAATTATTATACTGTACAAGAAAAATCAGATCAAAAAGGGAAAAAATGAGAAAGAAAACGAAATGCAAGGAAATAACAACAAAAAGAGTGAAGATACTATGTTGTCATCCATACACAATTCCCACGGTCCTCTCTCAGGGTGTAGATGGCTCTCTTCATCACAAGACCATTGGAAGTGGCCTGAATCATCTCATTGTTGAAAAGAGCCATATCCATTAGAATTGAATATAGTATAATCTTGTTGCCATGGACAATGATCTCTCAATTATGCTCATTTCACTTAGCTTTAATCCATGTAAGTCTCTTCAGACTCTCTGAAATCATCCTGTTAATCGTCTCTTCATAACATTTCTATACCATAATTTATTCAGCCATTCTCCAATTGATGGGCATCCATTCACTTTCCAGTTTCTCGCCACTACAAAAATGGCTGCCAAAAACATTTTTGCACATGTGGGTCCTTTTTCCTCTTTTATGATCTCTTTGGGATACAAGCTCAGTAGAAACACTGCTGGAACAAAGGGTATGCACAGTTTGATAGCCCTTTGGGGATAGTTCCAAATTGCTCTCTAGAATGGTTGAATCACTTCACAACTCCATCAAGAATGTATCAGTGTCCCAGGAAAACAACTCTTTAAAAAAAAATTGGCCAAAAGCTAACTGAAGAAAATAATTCCTTAAAAATTAGAGTTGGGTGCAAAAAATGTGTGTGGCAGTTCTTTTTGTAATGGCAAGGAATTGGAAACTGAATGGATTGGGAAATAGTAGAATAAGTTATGTTATGTATATGTAATGGAATATTATAGTTCTGTAAGAAATGATGAACAAGCTGATTTCAGAAAAGCCTGGAAAGACTTCATGAACTAATTCTGAGTGAAGTGAGAAGAACATGAGAACACTGTACACAGTAATAGTAAGATTACACAATGATCAATTGTGATGGACTTGGCTCTTTTCAGCAGTGTATTGATTCAAAATAATTCCAATAGACTTGGGATGGAAAATGCCATCTGCATCCAGAGAGAGAACTATGGAGACTGAATATGATTCGAAACATAGTATTTTCACCTTTTTTTGGTTTCTTTGCTTACTTTTTCTTATGGTTTTTTTTCCCCTTTTGGTCTGATTTTCCTTCTACAACATGACAAATATGGAAAAATGTTTAACCTATATCAGATTGCTTTCTGTCTTGGGAAGGGGGAGGAGGGAAGGGAGAAAAATTAGGAACAGAAAATCTTATGAAAATGAATATTGAAAATTATCTTCATGTGTATTTGAATAAACAAAATATTGAAAAAAGTGAATTAGGCAATCAGAAGCTAATGACTTTATGAAACATCAAGAATCAATCAAACAAAATCAAAAGAATGAAAAAATAGAAGAAAACATAAAATAACCCACTGGGAAAAAACTGGAAAATAGATCTAGGAGAAAGAATTGAAGAATGATTGAACTATCTGAAAGCTATGATAAAAAGAGAGAGAGAAAGATAGATAGATAGAGAGAGAGAGAGAGAGAGAGAGAGAGAGAGAGAGAGCCTGGACAGCATTTTTCAAGAAATTATGAAAGAAAACGATCCTGATAGTCTAGAATCAGAAGGTAAAATTTTCATTGAAAGACTCTATCAATCACTTCCTGAATCAGATCCCAAAATGAAAACTCCAAGTAATATTCTAGCTAAATTCAGAACTATCAGGAGAAAATATTGCAAATAACAAGAAAGAACCAACTCAATTATCTAGGAGCTATAGTCAGGATGACACAGAAGTTAGTAACTTCTACATTACAGGATGAAAGGGCTTGGATTATGATATTCCAAAAGGCAAAGGAGCTTGGATTACAAATAAGAATCAATTACCCAGCAACATTGAGTATAATATTCCAGGCTAAAAAATATGCATATTTAATGAAATAGGAGACTTTCAAACTTCTCTGATGAAAAGACCAGAGCTGAACAGAAAATTTGATCTTCAAAAACAACACTCAGGAGAAGCATAAAAAAATAAGGAGGAAAGGGAAAAAAACCATGATATTCATAAGATTAAACTGTTTACATCCTTACATAGAAAGATGATACTTGTAACACTTAAGAACTGTATCTCTTGCATAGGATAGTCTACCTCTCAGACCTGTGGAAGAGGAAAGAATTTATGACCAAAGAAGAACTAGAGATCACTATTGACTACAAAATAGAAAATTTTGATTATATCAAATAGAAAAGTTTTTGTACAAACAAAACTAATGCAGACAAGATTAGAAGGGAAACAATAAACTGGGAAAACATTTTTACATTCAAAGGTTCTGATAAAGGCCTATTTCCAAAATATATAGAGAATTGACTCTAATTTATAAGAAGTCAAGCCATTCTCCAATTGATAAATGGTCAAAGGATATGAACAGACAATTCTCAGACAAAGAAATTGAAACTATTTATAGACATATGAAAATATGCTCCAAATCATCATTAATCAGAGAAATGCAAATTAAGACAACTCTGAGATACCATTACACACCTGTCAGATTGGCTAGAATGACAGGCAAAGATAATGCGGAATGTTGGAGGGAATGTGGGAAAACAGGGACACTGATACATTGTTGGTGGAATTGTAAACACATCCAGCCATTCTGGAGAGCAATTTGGAACTATGCTCAAAAAGTTATCAAACTGTTTATACCCTTTGATCCAGCAGTGTTTCTACTGGGCTTATATCCTAAAGAGATCTTAAAGGAGGGAAAGGGAACTATATGTGACAAAATGTTTGTGGCAGCCCTGTTTGTAGTGGCTAGAAGCTGGAAAATGAATGGATGATCATCAGTTGGAGAATGGTTGAGTAAATTGTGGTATATGAATGTTATGGAATATTATTGTTCTGTAAGAAATGACCAGTAGCATGAATACAGACAGGATTGGCAAGACTTATATGAACTGATGCTAAGTGAAATGAGCAGAACCAGGAGATCATTATATACTTCAACAACAATACTGTATGAGGATATATTCTGATGGAAGTGGATTTCTTCGACAAAGAGATCTAACTCAGTTTCAATTGATCAAGGATGGACAAAAGCAGCTACTCCCAAAAAAAGAACACTGGGAAATGAAAATAAACTGCTTGCATTCTTGTCTTTCTTCCCAGGTTATTTTTACCTTCTGAATCCAATTCTTCCTGTGCAACAAGTGAACTGTTCGGTTCTGCAAACATATACTATATCTAGGATATACTGTGACATATTTAACTTGTATAGGACTGCTTGCCATCTGGGGGAGGGGGTGAAGGGAGGGAGGGGAGAAGTCGGAACAGAAGTGAGTGCAAGGGATAATGTTTTTTAAAAAACTACCCAGGCATGGGCTCTGTCAATAAAAAGTTATAATAATAAAAAAAAAACTATATCTCTTTTAGGACAGTTAAAAGGAAAATACTTAAACAGAGGGTGTGGGTGTAAGTTGACTTTGATATTATGATAAAAAATATTATTAAAAGGGTGAAAAAAGATTATAGTGGGAAAAGGGGAAAGGGGTAAATTATATTCCATGAATACAACTTATCCTATAGGGAGGTAGGAATGAAAGGCGAGAATGACAGAAGGGAGCACAACTTCAGGTAGGCAGTGGTCAGAATCAAAATACTAGTGAAGATGGACAGGGTGAAAGGAGAGAGAGAGAAAAGGAATAAAAGGTGAAAAATAAGATAGAGGGAAATACATAGTAATCATAACTGTGAATGTGAATGGGATGAATTCTCCCATAAAATGGAAGTGGATAGCAGAGTGAATTAAAAACCATAATTCTACAATATGTTGTTTACATTTGAAGAATAGCCACAGAGTAAGGTGAAATCCATGAGTTGGAGTTAAAAAAAAAAAGTCAGGGGAAGCAATCCTGATCTCAGACAAAGTCAAAACAAAACAGAAATTCTCCAAGCAGTATAATATCCAAATTCTTAGAGAAGTTAAGTGAATTACAGGCAGAAATGGACAGCAAAACTGTGAACTATGTATTAGAGTTTTTATACTTTACTGCAGAAAGGCTAAATAGTAAAAATGGGCTTTTCAGATCACAATGCAACAAAAATTATAAGACCATGGAAAGATAGATTATAAATTAGTTGGAAATTAAGTAATCTTATTCTAAAGAATGGATGGATCAAACAATAAATCATAGAAACAATTAACAATTTTATCAAGAAGAATGATAATAATGAGACAACATAACAAAATTTGCAAGATGCAGCCAAAGCATGACTTAGGGGAAATTTTATATCTCCAAATGTTTACATAAATAAAATAGAGAAAAAGTAGATCAATAAATCAGATGTGCAATTTAAAAAACTAATTAAAAATTTCCAATTAAACATCAAAATGGAAAGTCTGAAAATCAAAGGAGAGATTAATAAAATTTAAAGTAAGAAAACTATAGAACCAATAAATAAAACTAATAATTTTTTAAAAAACCAATAAAATAGAAAGACTTGATAATTTGATTAAAAAAAAAGAAAAAAAAGGCAAATTGCCAGTATCAAAAATTAAAAGGGTGAATTCAACCCCCAATGTGGAGGAAATTAAAATAATATTTAGGAGTTATTTTTCCTAACTGTATACTATATATTTGACAATATAAGTGAAATGGATGAATATTTAGAAAAAGGTAAATTGCTAGATTAACTGAAGAAGAATTAAAATACTGGAATAACAACATTTAGAAAATAAATTAAACAAGCTGTCAGTGGATTTTTTAAGAAAAAAATCTCCAGAGACAGAGAGATTTACAAGTGAATTTTACCAAACATTTAAAGGATAATCCCAATACTATATAAACTATTTGGAAAAATAGAGTCCTATCAAATTCCTTTTATGATGTAGATATTGTGCTCATACCTAAACCAGGAAGAGTCAAAATAGAGAAAGAAAATTATAGATCAGTTTCTCTAATAAATATTGTTACACATATTTAAAATAAAACATTAGAAGAGAGATTACAGCAATTTATCATGAGGATGATACATTATGACCAGATGGGATTTATATCAAGAATTTAGGGTTGGTTCAATATTAGAAAAACTATTTGACCATATGAATAATAAAACCAATTGAAAGCATACAATTATCTCAATAAATGCAGAAAAAGATTTTGACAAAATACAACACTCAGTTCTATTAATACTAGGCAGCATAGAACTAAATGGAGCTTTCTTTAAAATGATAAGTAATATCTATACAAAACCATCAGCAAGTATTATCTATAATGAGGATAAGCTAGAAGCTTTCCCAGTAAGATTAAGGATGAAACAAAGATATTATTATTAAATATTGTACTAGAAATGTTAACTTTAGCAAGAAGAGCAGGAAAAAAAAATTGAAGGAATTAGAGTAGGCAATGAAAAAACAAAAATATCATTTTTTGCCGATGATTTGGTGATACGCTTAGAGAAGACTAGAGAATCAACTAAATATTACTTAAAATAGCAATTACTTAAAATAATTAACAACTTTTAACAAATTAAAAGAATATATAATAAATTCATATAAATCATCAGCATTTCTATATATTATCAACAAAGCCCAACAGCAAAATATAGAAGGAGAAATTCCTTCTAAAATAACTGTAGACAATATAAAATATTTGGGAGTCTACTTGCCAAGACAAACTCAGCAACTATATACACACAATACAAAACACTTTATTCAAATAAGGGCTAAACAACTGGGAAAATATCAATTGTTCATGGGTAGGCTAAGCTAATATAATAAAAATGACAATTCTACCTAAATTAATTTACTTATTCTGTACCATATCAATCAAACTACACACACACACACACACACACACACACACACACATACACACACACAAATTATTTATAGAAGTAGAAAAAATAATAACAAAATTCATCTGGAAGAACAAAATTTTTAAAAAAATAAAAATATTAAGAGAATTAATGGGAAAAAATGCAAAGGTAGGTGCCTCGTTATACCACTCATCAAAACTATTTGGTATTGGATAAGATATAAGAAATAGAATGGTGGATCTGTAGAATAGATTAGGTACACAAGGCACAGTAATCAATGACTATATCAATCTACTGTTTGATAAACCTAAAAACTCCAGCTTTTTGGATAATAACTCACTATTTGACAAAAGATGGTGGGAAAACTGGAAAATAGTATGGGAGAGATTAGATAAAGGCCAATATCTCATACCATAATCCAAGATAAGATCAAAATGGGTACATGATTTAAACATAAAGGATGATGCCATTAGCAAATTAGAAAAACAAAGAATAGTTTACCTGTCAGATCTATGGAGAAGGGAAGAATTCATGGCCAAACAAGAGATAGAGAACATTATGAAATACAAAATGTATAATTTTTATTACATTAAATTAAAAAGATTTTGCACAAACAAAAGCAATGCAACCAAGATGAGAAGGAAAGCAGAAAGGTGGGAAACAATTTTTACTACTAGTTTTTCTGATAAAGGCCTCATTTCTAATATGTATATGCATAATTGACTTAAATTTATAAGAATACTAGCCATTTTCCAATTAATAAATAGTCAAAGGATAGGAACCGGCAGTTTTCAAATGAAGAAATGAAAACTATTTATAGTCATATGAAAAAATGCTCTAAATTACAATTGATTAGAGAAATGCAAAGTAAAACAACTCTGTGGTATGAACTCTACTTATCAGATTGGCTAATATGACAGAAAAGGAAAATGATAAATATTGGAGAAAATAGGGGTAAAATAGAACACTAATACACTGTTGGTAAAGTTGTGAATTGATCCAACCATGCTGGAGAGAAGTTTGGAACTATACCAAAGGGCAATCAAATTGTGCATACCTTTGATCTGTATCTGAAAGAGATCATCATAATAAAGGCGAAAGGACCTACATGTACAAATATATTTGTAGCAGCTCTTTTTGTAGTGGAAAAGAATTGGAAATTGAGGGAATGCTTAACACTTGGGCAATGAATGAACAAGTTGTGATATATGAATGTAATGGAATGCTATTGTGCAATAAGAAATGATGAGCTGGCAGATTAAAAAAAAAAACAAAACCTAGAGAGACTTACAGAGAACATTGTACATAGCAAGAGTTACATTGTGTGATGATCAATTAAAATTGACTTAGCCCTTCTCAGAAATATGAACTGAACCAAAAGAACATTGTATATTGTGATAGCAATACTGGGGTAAGATTGATTTTGAACAAATTTGTTATTTTGATTAATTTATGTTAAAATATAATAGTATTTTATTTTTTTCCAAATACATGCCATGAAAAATTTTAAACATTCTTTTTTTGGGGGGTATGGAAGGGTGAGACAATTGGAAGTAAATGACTTGCCCAAGGTCACACAGCTAAGACATGTTAAGTGTCTGAGGCAGAATCTGAACTCAGTTCTTTCTGAATTCAGGGCCAGTTCTCTATCCATTGTGTCATCTAACTGCCCCTTTAGCATTCATTTTTATGAAATTTTGAGTTCCAAAGTTTTCTCTCTCCTTCTCTCTCCTCTCCTCTTTCAAAGAAGATAGGTGTTAGAATCCTAGTGATAACTCAATAGAATTGATGGAAGCAATGTTTGTGTGCTTGGGTTTGCATCGTTTACACATTAGAGGTCGCACATTTAAGAGAGTTTACACATTGGCTCACACATTGGAGTTCACAAGTATGGGAGATTCACAAAGTTAACTTTGCAATTTTGTGAATTCACACCTCCCATAATCCCACTATCTGAGGAGGAATCAACCTTTGAGTTTACACCTCTAAAAGAACATAAAAAGAGCTTCAGTCAGTCAGTCAGTTTGGGAGATTGACAAGCTAGAGACTACAGTGGGGCAGAATGAAGGATTCGGAGTAGAACCAAGATTCAGAGGGAACTGGAGGCGACAAAGGACAAGCTGCAAGAACTCTTGGAACCAAGGAGTGAGATAGGCTTCTAAGAAAACTAACTGGGCTATATTGAAGGAGACAATAAAAGATTTGAACTTTTAACACCTGGCTGCATTTGGAGTGATTATTACTCTAAACAGAAACTGAAACTGAAACTGGCTGCCTCCAGAAAACCTCTTCAAGAAACCTGCTCCCAGATCATTATACACTTCGACAACGATATTGTATGAGGACATATTTTGATGGAAAAGAGACCTAACTGAGTTTCAATTGATAAATGATGGACAGAAGCAGCTACACCCAAAGAAAGAACACTGGGAAATGAATGTGAACTATCTGCATTTTTGTTTTTCTTCCCGGATTATTTATACCTTCTGAATCCAATTCTCCCTATGCAACAAGAGAACTGTTCGGTTCTGCAAACATATATTGTATCTAGGATATACTGCAACATATCCAACATATAAAGGACTGCTTGCCATCTAGGGGAGGGGGTGGAGGGAGGGAGGGGAAAAAAATTGGAACAGAAACGAGTGCAAAGGATAATGTTGTAAAAAAAAAAAATTACCCTGGCATGGATTCTGTCAATATAAAGTAATTATTAAATAAAAATTAAAAAAAAAAAGAAACCTGCTCCCAAAGAGAACCATCATATATTATAAAAAAGAAGAGAACACCAGAGATAGGTACTTTGATTGAGTTTATACATGTGCTGTCATATAAAACATATTTCTATATTAGTCATAGTTGTAAAAAAAAGTAACAGATCAAAAAGAAAAAAAATGAGAAAGAATAAAGTAAGTGAAAAAATATTCAATCTATATTCTGAGTCCATCAGTTTTTAATCTGGTTATGTATAACATTTTCCTTTGTCTTGGACCATTGTGTTGCTGAGAAGAGGGAGTTAATCATAGCCAATCATTATACAATATTGCTGATGCTGTTTATAATGTTTTCCTGGTTCTGTTCATTTTGCTTTGCATCTGTTCATACAAGTCTTTCCAGGTTTTTCTGAAATCCATCAGCTCATCATTTCTTCTTGCACAATAGTATTCTGTACCCCAATTGATGGGCATTCCCTCAATTTCTAATATTTTGCTACCATGAAAAGGGCTGCTATAAATACCTTTTCACATGTATGTCCTTTTCCCTTTTTTATGATCTGGGATAGAGACCTAGTAGTGGGATTTCTGTGTCAAAGGATACACACAGTTTGGTTATCCTTCTTCTAAATAACTTTCCAGAATAGCTGGATCAGTTCATGATTCCACCAACAGTATATTAGCGACTCCATTTTCTCATATCCTTTCCAAAATTTACCACTTTCCTTTTTTATCATATTGACCAATCTGGGTGAGGTGGTATCTAAGAATTGTTTTAATTAGCTTTCTTCTAATCAAAGTAATTTAGAGCATTTCATATGCCTACAGATAGCTTTGATTTCTTCATCAGAAAACTGCCTGTTCATATCCTATAGATCATATGATCACTATTTTTATTATTATAAATACCAAAATTAATTATAAAGGATGTGTGAAAAAATACTCTCTGTTTCCAGAGAAAGAACTGATAAACAGAACTATATATATAGGACAATACTACATAAATATACCTATTTGTGTCTATTGGTAGCCATCTCTAGAGTAAAGTGGAGGGGAGAGAAGAAAAAAAAAGGAAATAATTTGCATAATAATTTTATTATATATTTAAAAAGAAAATAAGTTGTGCATTGTAATGTTCAGGCTAGCTTTCTGTCATAGTCAGACCCAGTTTCAGTCTGACACAGTCTCCTCCTGCAGTCTGCTAATTTTCCAGTCTCAACCAGACTTCCTCTGAGTCTGACTTTGTCTCCAGTTTAAATATCCTATCACAATTACATCATTACTGTATACTAAATATGTGTGAACTAGAGAACCATTACATCACCATACTAAGTACTAAGTATATATATGAACTACAGAACAATCATCTCATCAATTCCACTGAGTTAACCCCTTGTTTCAAGTATACTTCTCCAGAGTTCTGGCCCTCTACAATGCATAATAAATTTACAGTTTCATATGCAATTATATTGTTACAAAAATGCTTGTCTTATTCCATAAATTAAAATAAAAATACATACACATAAAAAAGAAGACTAATGTGGCTGGATTATAGTATATGTAAAAATATTGTTGTATCTTTTGATATGAAGAGGATCAATGATATAGAGATGTGATGTTTTAACTCACCTATGAATTGTCCTTAAGTGAAGCAGATTTGTGCAAAATTGTCAGTCTCACTCTTTCTTCTAGTGTCATTGAAGATTGGTGTCAAGATAAAAGTCAGGATGACTGGTAATGGCTTCAGATTAAGTGGATGACATTAGTGCCCTCCATCTATGACCAACCTCTAAGCACTCCACAGTGCCTACTTCAGCTGTTTTAAGGGCCATTGGAATAAATTATTCTCATCTACCCATTGTACAGGGGAAGTCTTTACATGTTTGGGGTTATATTCCCTCTAATTCATTAATGTGTTTAAGACCTGTTAGTTACCCTCAACTGGTTTAACTTGTCTGCCAAGGTAATTTGACGGGGGTGTGGCCTGTGTATGCTACAACTTCTTGGAGCCACAAGTTAAGAGCTGGGTGAAAGTGAACATCAAGGGTCGATGAGCAGCCCTGAGAAGGGCTCAGAAAATCCTCATGCCAGAGGCATTTATCTCCATTGAACACTGCACACACTTCTTTGAGGATATATAAAATGTAAGAAGACATAAAGGGACAATTTATAAAGGACTTTGAATGCCAAATAGAAGATTTTTATATTTGATGTTGAAGGAAACAGATAACCACTAGAGATAATTGGTTAGGTAGTTGAGAGGACCAGTAAGATATTCAGTTTAGGAAGATCAGTTTGACAATTGAGTGGAAGATGGTCCAGAATGGGAAGAAATTTCAAGCAAGGAAATCAACCAGAAGGCAATTGCAATAGTCCAGGCATCATAGGATGAAGTCTGTATCAGGAATTTACTTTTCTATCCATTGTAGTTGATCAGTAGTTGATCTTGGTTGTATTGGAATGGTAGATAAGGTCCTTCTCTAAAGGAGAATGCTAAAATACTACAAAACACTTTTTTAAAGAAGTAAAGAAAGATAAAGTATTGGAGAGGAATTAATTGCTCATGGCTAGCCTGTGCCAATATGATAAAAGTGACATAAATACCTAAATTAATATATATTTAGTGCCATTCAACTACCAAACAGATTCATGCAAATTAAAACTGAAATTCAACTGGAAAACAAAAGGTCAAGAGTCTTAAAATAAATTATAAGGAAGAAAAAGAGATTTGTCAAACCTTATACCAATTTGATACTGGTTAAAAATGTTTTTAAAAATCAAACAGTTTAGATAAACAAAACCCAGAAGCAATTAAACATAGCATTGTGTTCATTTAATTTAAGGACACCAAATATTAGGGTAAAAACTGACAAAAACTGCTGGGAAAACTGGAAAGCTATCTGACATGAATTAGATTTAGATGAGTGGGAGGGACAAGTCAAAGAGAAAGAGGAGACTGGAAGGCTTTTGTCCCAAACCACCAAAAATCTATCGCTAGCATTCTAATCTTGGCAATAACTGGAGGAGACATATACAAGAAAGTGATATTCTCTCACCTTAGATGAATCATGAATCTGTTTTCTTCAACATCAAATATAAAAATCTTCTGTTTGGCATTTAAAGTCCTTTATAACCTGTCCCTTTATGTCTTCTTATGCTTTATATACCCTCAAGGAGGGGATGTGCAAGGGGGATAAACACCTCTCTTTTCTTTTTCTCCAGTTCCTACTAGAATATAGCAAAAGTTTGAGTCATACCTATAAAAGTGCTTTGATGTCTATAAGTACCATTTAACTAGAAATTATCCTATATGATCAGTGCCTAAAAGCTGATCCTCAAATGACTACTCTAGACTAATACAGTATAGGCAACATACATAATACTGGAGAGGAATAGAGGAGAAAGGAAAAAAAAAATAGGATAAAACATAAAAACAGAATTCAAAATAAAATCATTTGTTCCTCCAAAAATGGAAAAAACAAATCAAAATGGAAATTTTGTCTTTCTCTTCCCCTTTCTTTCTTTTCTGCCTTGCCCAGTAACATTTGTTTAAACATATTGCTTTTTTATACTTTTTCTTTTTAGAGTAATTTTTGCTACTAGTTCTATTGATCTCACATGACTGGGCTTCCTCTCTTAGACAATGCACCTATTCTGATCAGACAACTCCAAACATAATGAGAGTGAGCATCTAGAAGAATATATTTCTCCTTGTCTTCCAAGCCAAAGAGCACAAGATTCACTCAAATATTTCAAGTAACTCATGTTTGGTTCTAAGTATAATTATATATTAGTGAAAAGGAGGAATTAAATTACAAAAATTTGATTACTTTAGCCTAAAGTGAGATACATACATTGGCATGAGGAGAAGGAGCTAATTGCATATAAGTAATTTTATCGCAAACTAAAAATTGGGACAACTTGTCATTATACTGAGCACTCATTTAAGTAAGAATAAGCAGAAAATATTAGGTAAAACTCTAACACAATATGGGATTGGGAGTGTATTAAGTATTATCTCATGTGTAATCTTGTAAATAAAGAAAAATTTCCCCTAACATTTTAGTTGCCTCTCCATTGGCCCTGAACCATAGGATCTTTATCAGAGTGCCTATTGTACAGGCAAAGGAAATAAAAGTATTATTAGTGTGTACAATGTTCTACTGGTTCTGTTCACTTCACTCAGCATCAGTTCATGTAAATCTTTCCTAGCTTTTCTGAAACCAGCCTGCTCATCATTTCTTATAGAACAATAATATTCCATTACATTCATATACCATAATTTATTCAGCCATTCCCCAATTGATGGACATCCATTCAATATCCAATTCCTTGCCACCACAAAAAGATCAACTTCCTTTTATAAGTGTTTTCTTCTCCTGTTAGAATGTAAATTACTTAAGGGCAAGGACCATTTTTCTACTTGTATTTGTAATCCCAGCATTTTGTACAGTTCCTGGCTTATTGGCTAATGATACTTATATGGTTTAGATAAGCCTGAGAATTCCATTAGTTCCTTCTTAAACCAAAAATATAACTCAAATAGGTAGAGACTATATGGAGGCTTATTGATAGAAAATGAGAATGGGCTATGGTAAAATGTAACCTGGACTTGGATTCTGGAGTCTTGGATTAGAATCATACCATTTCCACTTACTAGATGTGAAATTCTGGGAAAGTTTTACCTTTCCTGAATGAACTACCCTTGTTTGTAAGATGAAAGGGTTTGACTAGTCACAGGTCTAAAGCCAGAATTGACCTTGGAGACATCTAGTCTTATTTCTTCAGTGTTACAGAACTGAGAGTCAGTGAAATTAAGTGACTTCCCAAAGACAGCAGTCCCATTTCCCAGCTCTTTTACTTCTTTCTAATAGAGTTTATTTGGATTTAGTAAGTTAGACTGTAACTGTATTAAATTAGTGATATTATTCAGAGGGGTCATCTTTTAGACTTCAGCTGAAGCAAGTACCATAATCAATCATTAATTAGAAAGTTCTAGATATGAAAATTTCAAATGTATTTCAATATAAATTTTAACCAAGCTTCAGAAGTTTATGAAAAGAGTGACAAGTATTTTGAAAAACATTTTTTGATTAGAAATCTATTCATTCATCTTCTACTCCCATGCAGGAAATGTTTTGAGCCAAGAAACACCAGAATGTAGACAGTGACTCTTATGTGATTCTATTTCCAAGAGTGATCTTTCTACTCCCACTTAGCAAAAGGTTCTGTGAATTCTTCTAAGTATCAGACATTCGAAAATTATCTGGAATACAAAGACCTAGAACTATACTTGTTTACCTGTGTGACCTCTGGCCAGTTGCTTCACTTTTCCACTTCCTCATCTGTAAAAAAGAGAGGATTTGATTAGAGAATGTTTAAGGCCTTTTGGACTCCAAATCCTGTGATTTGCTAGATGTTTTCTCAGCCTTTGAATTGTACTGGTTGCTGCTTGAAGGCCCCTGAAGATTAAATTTCAAATCTGGATCACAAGCATCTGGCTTCAGTAGACGGGGAGTGAGACAGAAGCTCTGCCATCTGTGGAGTCTGTACATAGAGGATTTGAAAGCATTCAGTGACATTGCAATTGTTTGGCATTTTAACATTCCCCCCTCTGGGAAATCACGAGAGAAAGAAAGCTACGGCCAATAAAGGAAACTGTGTGATGACAAAAAACAGACTAATCACTTAGGAGGGTCTATTGACAGTTTTGGAAAAATCTAATCTAAAAAGTAAGTATTCAAAGACAAAAAAAGAATAAATATAATTATGAATGAAACAAAATGTTGTTTAAAATTTTGCTTGTAATATGCAAATTGTTTAAAACAATATTAGAAAAAATTCCATTTGCTCCCATATCTCTTATCTTTTTCATCTGTTTTACAGATTCTGTGGCTGTCATTACCACCACCATCATCATCAATACCATCATTATTATTAAATTACTATTCATAATTCAATGAGAAGAAAACAAGTAAAGCAATTAGCTCCTATCTAAACAAATCAGAATGTACACTTTTAGAAATGTAAAGTGGACCATAATATATTTAGAAATTATCCTAACAAAAACCTATTAATATTAATGAAATACAGGGATCATCAGTCTTAGGCAAATATAAAGGAGTTAATATTTCCTTTCCAAAAAGGACGAAAAAAATTGATAGACATTGTTAGAACACATGAGAAATCAGTTAAAAACCTACAGAAATACTTTTAGAACAAGAGAATGGAATCAAGCAGTTAAGGTCACTACACTGAGCAATTGAAAAGATTAAAATAACTATATACTTTTGACTTGTTAAATATAACTAAAATCTAGATTCATTCTGTGAAACATCTAAAATCCAAGGTTGGAATAAAATAACCTTCCTATAGGCAACATATGCACGCATGAATTCATCCAACAATACATTAACAAAGAAGTATTGAATAAATGGCTGAGTCATATGAATTTATGTGTGCATATAGAAAGCATTCATGGTGGCAATCCAGGATCAACTCACTACCATCAGAAACTACAAAGGGGTTAATAATTTTTTTCCCCCTTTTTCTCTTCCTCCTTCTAATTTTCCTACTTTTGTCCCCATCTTTCTTCTCCTTTTTCTTCTCTTCTCTCTCCTTCTCTCTTTCCCCCTCCTTCTTTCTCTCCTCCTGACCTTTTCCATCCTCTTTTCCTCCCTTTCTTTTTTCTCCCTTTCTTCTCTCTTATCACACCCTTTCCCTTTTTAATTCTCTTCTTTCTTCTCCTTTCTCTTTTTGCATTTCTTCTTTTTTCCTCTTCCTCTTCCACCACCACCACCACCACCACCACCATCATCACTACAAGTACTATTGCTGCTGCTAGTACTATTACAGCAACAATAATCTATCAGGGGCTATTTTTCTTTCTTTCTTTGACTGTGTCATCAAGCACAACACTTCCCCCACCCAAATAATTCTCTGGATTTAGAAAAAGTGAGTTCTGGATATTTTGAACAATTTTGTCTAGTTATTCCTACAATGGAAACATGTGTATTTGAAATGAAATTTATAGAATTTTATCATATTTTTAGACCCATGAGATATACTTGCTTGGGCAAGAAATATCAGTGTGTAGGAAAAAGAAGACACTAGTCAGTTATGCCCTATTTGGTACAGTTGACAAAGACCCACTTGAAGACAATACTAACCCTAGCTACCATTTACATATTGTTCTAAGTGCAAAACTCTTTACATATGTTATCTTATTTGATCCTGTGTTATAATAATCCTGTGTTATTATTTCTTTATTTTAAATTTGAAGAAACTGAGGCAAAACAGGTTATATGACTTGTCTAGGATCACACAGCTAATAAAGGTTTGAGGCAGAATTTGAACTCAGACCTTCCTGTCTCCAATTCCATCACTCTATTTTACAACTGAGCTGTTAAAACAAAAAGAATAGTTCTTGACTGCTGGTTGAATTTCCATGGGAATCAAATTAATGAGCATTTATTAAGCACTTTGTATATGCAAAGCACTGTGCTAAGTGTTGGGATACAAAGGCTAAAAAAAAAAAAAGACTTTTTTTTTTTCTCAAGAAGCCTATAATTTAGTGGAGGACACAGCATGCAAACTACCATGTATGAAAACTATATTTCAGAATAAAATGGAGACAACAGAGGAAAAACATTAGCATTAAAGGAACCTGGAAGAATATTCTTGTAGATGATACTGAGATTTGAAGGAATCCAGAAAAGTGAAAATTGTAAGGAAAAAAAGAAAGAAGAAAGAGAGAATCCCAGGCATAGAAGACAGCAGGTGAAAATGCTTGGAATTAGGAGATGGAACAGTTTTTTTTTTTTTTTTTTGTTGTTGTTGTTGTTGTTGTTGTTTGTTTGTTTTTATTTTATTTTTTTTATTTTTTATTTTTTGGTTTGTTTTTTGAGAGGAATATCCAGGAGGATAGAGACATTAGAGACATTGGCTTCAAAACTGGAATGAAAGGGAGAGTTTGAAGTGGAGGGCCCATCTTTGGTCACTGAGTTTCCATTATACACAGAAGGCCTGTATTTCTTGCTTGTCAAAGAAACTTGGGAGTTTCTTATATTCCATGTAGCAAAGAGACCATGATACGGAGGGATTTTATCTAGTAAAGAACTTGATACTGGGCAGCTACTTCCTGGAAACTGTGAAGAACTAAAATAAGAGCGTCATTAGATATGACACCAGAATCACAACAAGGGTGCTCTAAAAAACTACAAGAAGAATCATGTGCTATGGAGGATTTAGGAGAGAAAATACTATCAACTAAATAAAAAAATTGGTAATAAAATCAGTGAATTTGGTTATACAATTTTTATCTTGATTATACAAAGATAAAAATTTTGCCTATCAAAAACCAACATCTCTAAAATTAATAGAAAAGAAACAGATTGGGAAAGATATTTGCAGAAAATATCTGCTAAAAATCTAATATTCAAAATTTGAAAGAACTGATGATGCATAGGACTAATAATTCCCCATTTCCATTGAAATAATCATAAAAGGGTTTACTTAGAGAACCCCAGAGATTCTACTAAAAAGCTGTTAGAAATAATTCATAACTTTACCAACGTTGCAGGATACAAAATAAATACCCCTAAATCCTCAGCATTTTTATACATCACCAACAAAATCCAACAGCAAGAGAGACAAAGAGAAATTCCATTCAAAATAACTTGACAGCATAAAATATTTGGGAATCTATCTACCAAAGGAAAGTCAGGAATTGTATGAAACAAAATTACAAAAAAACTTTCCACACAAATAAAGTCAGACTTAAATAATTGGAAAAATATTAAGTGCTCTTGGATAAATCGAGTGAATATAATAAAGATGACAATACTCCCTAAACTAATCTATTTATTTAGTGCTATACCAGATTTCCAAGAAAATATTTTAATAATCTAGAAAAAATAACAACAAAATTCATATAGAAAAACAAAAAATCGAGAATCTCAAGGGATTTAATGAAAAAAAAATCAAATGGAGGTGGCCTAGCTGTACTTGATCTAGAACTATATTATAAAGCAGCAGGCAAAACCATTTGGTATTGGTTAAGAAATAGATTAGTTGATCAGTGGAATAGGTTAGGTTCACAAGACAAAATAGTCAACTATAGCAATCTAGTATTTGACAAACCCAAAGATCCTAACTTTTGGGATAAAAATTCATTATTTGACAAAAACTGCTGGGATAACTGGAAATTAGTATGGCAGAAATTAGGCATGGACCCACACTTAACACTGTATACTAAGATAAGATCAAAATGGGTCTATGATTTAGGCATAAAGAACGAGATTATAAATAAATTAGAGGAACATAGGATAGTTTATCTCTCAGAATTGTGGAGGAGAAAGAAATTTGTGATCAAAGATGAACTAGAGATCATTATTGATCACAAAATAGAAAATTTTGATTACATCAAATTAAAAAGCCTTTGTACAAACAAAACTAATGCAAACAAGATCAGATGGAAAGCAACAAACTGGGAAAACATCTTCAGAATTAAAGGTTCTGATAAAGGCCTCATTTCCAAAATGCATAGAAAATAGACTCTAATTTATAAGAAATCAAGCCATTCTCCAATTAATAAATGGTCAAAAGATATGAACAGACAATTTTCAGATGATGAAATTGAAATTATTTACTCATATGAAAGAGTGTTCCAAATCACTGTTGACCAGAGAAATGCAAATTAAGACAACTCTGAGATACCACTACATACCTGTCAGATTGGCTAAGATGACAGGAAAAAATAATGATGAATTTTGGAGGGGATGTGGGAAAATTGAGACGCTAATGCATTGTTGGCGGAGTTGTGAACGAATCCAACCATTCTGGAGAGCAATCTGGAATTATGCCCCAAAAGTTATCAAACTGTGCATACCCTTTGATCCAGCAGTGTTTCTACTGGGCTTATACCCCAAAGAGATACTAAAGAAAGGAAAGGGACCTGATGTGACAAAATGTTTGTAGCAGCCCTGTTTGTAGTGGCTAGAAACTGGAAATTGAATGGATGCCCATCAATTGGAGAATGGTTGGGTAAATTGTGGTATATGAATGTTATGGAATATTATTGTTCTATAAGAAATGACCAGCAGGATGAATACAGAGAAGTTTGGAGAGACTTATGTGAACTGATGCTAAGTGAAATGAGCAGAACCAGGAGATCATTATATACTTCAACAACGATACTGTATGAGGATGTATTCTGATGGAAGTGGATTTCTTTGACAAAGAGATCTAACTCAGTTCCATTTGATCAATGATGGACAGAAGCAGCTACACCCAAAGAAAGAACACTGGGAAATGAATGTAAACTGCTTGCATTTTTGTTTTTCTTCTTGGGTTATTTCTACCTTCTGAATCCAATTCTCCCTGTGCAACAAGAGAACTGTTCAGTTCTGCACACATATATTGTTTCTAGGATATACGGTGACCTATTTAACATGTATAGGACTGCTTGCCATCTGGGGGAAGGAGTGGATGGAAGGAGGGGAAAAATCAGAACAGAAGTGAGTGCAAGGGATATGTTGTAAAAAATTACCCTGGCATGGATTCTGTCAATAAAAAAGTTATTTAAAAAAAATAAACTTATAGTACATAATAAAAAAAAGAAATAATCATAAAAGGAAATGAACAATTTTTGAAAGAGGAAAAATAAACTATTAGTAAGAGCATGAAAAGATAATCACATTCTCTATTAATCAGAGAAATGCAAATCAAAATCATCTTAAGACACCATTTTATAATCTCTAAAATTTACATAATAAATGAAAATCAAAATAATAAAAAGTATGCTTATATAAATATAGGCACAAAAAGTCTTTGAGAAAAATAAACCTTAAAAAATAGGAATAAAAAGGATCTTTTCTTAAAGGGATAAAAACCATCTTTCTAAAAATAAGAAGTAGCATTACTTATAAAGACAATACCCTGGGAATTTCCTTGTTAAGATAAGGGATGAAGAAAGGATTTACTCTATTATTATTATTTAACACAATATTAGAAATTCTAGCTATAGCAATTATATCAGAAAAGGAAGTTAAGGGAGTAAACACTGGTGAAAAGAATCGTAAAAACCTCTATTTCTGAATATGAATGTTCATTTAAGTGAACCAAGAGAATCACCTAAAAAATCAGGAAAAGAAATAGCTTCAGTAAAGCAATAAATACAAAATAAATTTTTCATATACTAATAGTAACAATTCTATATATTTTTAAAAGGAAAGCCAAGAAGAAAAAATAATAAAAATTGCATGTATAGAAATTCAATTATAATGTTTACACAAATTTACTAGCTCAATGACCCTAAGCAAGTGAATTCACCTTATTTGCCTCAGTTTCCTTATTTATAAAATGAGCTGGAGAAAGAAATGGCAAACCACTACAGTTTCTTTGCCAAGGAAACCCTAAATAGGGTAATGAAGATTTGGGCATGACTGAAAAAGACTGAATAACAAAAATAATTAAAGAGATATTCAGTAATCATTTCTGCATTATAACAATGATGTTGAATTTCTATATATAGGAAATGAAAATTAGTGGCCCTTATTTGTACCTCTCATAACCAGCGGGAAAGAATTGAAAATCTCACCATCTCTACCTATTTTACCTTCTTAGCCAGCTCAGAGTAGAACTTTCTTCTCTAATCCTTGTCACTCAGTCTCCATTCTATTCTCTGTCTCTCTTTGTCTGAATCTGTCTATCTTTTTCTTTTCTTTCTTTCCTGAGGAGGGGAAGTGCAAAGTTAGGAAGAAGAGGTGCTAAATTCCATTTGAAGACTTTCTATATTTTTATGACATTAACAGGATTATTAATAAAAGGAAAGTAAAAACAAAGGTTGGCTTAATATTCCCCAAAGGTGATTTTTAATACATTGTCTGTGCTGGAGAAAGAAAAGTTGTAGCACATATGCCTTAAGGAGTTATACTCTTTTCATGCTGTGCAAACTTTTTAAATTCTACACAATGAGATATACTTGCTTAAGATCAACCACATATGTTTGTGTGAAGTCACAATCAGAAAAAAAAAGATAAGACATAGACAACAGATTATGAAAGTTTGGTAGACACAGTAAACAGGTAGATGAAGAAAGGAAGGGAGTTAAAAAATAATCTGTGATATGAATGTTATGGAATATTATTGTTCTGTAAGAAATGACCAGCAGGAGGATTTCAGAAAGGCCTGGAGAAACTTACATGAACTGATGCTGAGTGAAATGAGCAGGATCAGGAGATCATTATATACTTCAACAACAATACTATATGATGATCAATTCTGATGGACATGGCTCTCTTCAACAATGAGATGAACCAAATCAGTTCCAATAGAACAGTAATTAATTGAATCAGTTACACCCAGTGAAACAACTCTGGGAAATGGGTGTGAACCATAACATAGCATTTCCACTCCCTCTATTTTTGTCCGCTTGCATTTTTTATTTCCTTCTCAGGTTAATTTTATCTTATTTCTAAGCCCGATTTTTCTTGTGCAGCAAAATAACTGTATGGATATGTATACATATATTGTATTTAACATATACTTTAATATATTTAACATGTATTGGTCTACCTGCCATCTAAGGAGGTAGGGGGAAGGAGGGGAAAAGTTGGAACAGAAGGTTTTGCAAGGGTCAATGCTCAAAAATTACCCACGCATATATCTTGTAAATAAAAAGCTATAATAAAAAAATAACCTGTGCTGGACTTATCCAGATTCCCCCAAAAAACATTATTGGTATTTTTTTGCAATGCAGTTGGAATCTCAAACACCAGCATCATTACTTCAAGCCACAGGTCCAACTCCATTCCTCCCCAAATTCCCTGACTCACTCAAAATTCCTACTAGGTAAATTCTCTACACTCTTGGCCAGTAGTTACAAGTTTCAGAAAGTTTAGCATAATATTTGTGCATGCTAGCCTGGGGATAATGTATCAAGCATGCATGTTATATTAAGAAAAATGACAGTAATATCCAAATTAATCTATAGCTTTAGCCCTATACCAATTGAATGATCAAAGAATTTTAAATTAGACAATATAGAAATAAAATTCACATAATCTGCCCCTCCCCGAAATATCAAGGGAGCTAATTTTTAAAAAGCAGGAATAAAAGGGATAAAGTAGTGCTAAATGTGAAATTACATTGTAAAACAGTAATAAAAACAGCTGATTTCTAGCTAAAAATTAGAATAGATGACATAAGCAAGAACTAAAAACAAATATATGCAGTATTTCAGTGTTCGATAAGTACAAAACACAAAGTACTGAATGTTAGTGTGGAGGTTGGAGAGAACCTTTATTCAACATAAGCTGCTGAGAATGCTGTTTAGTGGGAAATAGGTTTTATACCACCAGCTATACCATATATCACAATTAATTCCAAATGTATATTCAATCTAAATAAAAACGTATGCCACCAAAATTAGAAGAATATAGAAGATTATAACTTTGGAAATTGTGAAAGAACTCATAATCAGAGATGGGATGGGAAAAACTATGAAAGACAAAATAGTTTTGATATATAAAAGTTTTAAAATTAGGCAAGAAAAAATCTTTATATCAATCATTAATCATATCAATCATTAATCATTCACCCAATCAATTATTCATATCAATCATCAAATCAATTATTAATCATGTCACTCATTAATCTCTTGATTGATCCACTCTTGACTTAATTTAAGTATATTAACAAAATAAGCAAACATTTATATTCAACAAAATTTAGAAATAGAACTATTTGTAAGAGAATAGCTAGAAACAACTATGATTGTTTCTACCTATTCACATTATCCAATGATTGAGGAATGGCTAAACAAATTGTAGTACATGAATATAACAGCATATTATTATTATAATGCAAGAATTAAAAGAAACATGAACAGTCTAATGCGAACCAATACAGAATGAAGAAAAGAGAATCAAAAAAAGATGATGATTATTCGATTGTTTTCAATCAATTCTGACTATGTGACCCCATTTAAGGTTTTCTTGGCAAAGATACTGGAATTCTTTGCTATTTTCTTTCTCCAGCTCATTTCACAGATATATAAACTGAGGCAAACATGATAAAATGCCTTGCCCAGGATCACATAATTAGGAAGTGTTTGAAGCCAGATGTGAATTCAGGAAGAGTCTTCTGACTACAGCCTGGGCATTCTATCTAATTTCCCCACAAGACTACAACAATATAAATGAAAACAATAGTTAAAACAATAAAACTCAGGTCAAATAAAATGAATGACATTCTAAATTATTAAATTTAAACCACAAATCCTTTCTTTTTTTTTTAAAGTGTGTGGTAAACTAAAAATGGAAATTAGAAAAGAAATAAAAAGTTTAATAGATATGTTCTGTTAGCAACAATCATTATTTTATGTACTTTTGCTCAATTGTTTTTATAAGATGATACTCTAGGATAGAGAATTGTTTGATGGAAATTGATTAGTGTCAAAACAAACTATCATTAAGAAAAGAAATGTAATAAGTCATCCTTTGAAAAAAAGCGTAAGAAAGCATCCAATAGGCTTATAGGTCATATTCTCCCACAAGAACCACAACTAAATAATCTCTAATATCACTTGACATTTCCTGAGCATATAATAGAGATGGGCAATGCTAAATGTAAGAAGCTCTTTTATACCTGACATAGGTGTGATAATTCCTAGGATTCTTTTATATTCTCTGAAGAAAGAGAATTCAAAGAGAATTTAATTTTAGCAGGTGGTTTGTTTAGTGGAAAGTTTGAGAAAGACAGAATTGTGGAAGGATATGTAATTAGACCTGGAACTTGATCTGGTGTTTGAAGATGCTGATGTTTGAGACTGTGAACTATGGTAACTCATTGACTTTGAAGTCTCACTGTACAAAAACAGTTGTAATTCAGCATGTAGCTTAATAGATATTGAGAGAAAATTTGCATGTCACTGCCAACACTGCTACTGTTTCTTTCTTCTCCTCCTGTATTTGGAAAGAAACAACAAATCAATATTGAACAATTTCTGATATTTACATTTTTTGATATTTTCCAATTTTTGCCCTATCTTGATGGTAATAGAAACGACCAACTCAATTTCACATAGAATCCTAAATGGAAATTTTTCCATATCCATGGTAATCATCACATAATAGTTTATAGGAAAAAGAATACCAGAAAGATTATAAGTACCTAGACATGATTCTATTATGGAGTTATAATTGTGTGATTATGGTCATATTACTTTTAATCTCTCCTTGTCTTTTCCCTTTTCCAAAAAAAATGAATCTTTAATTGATATTATGACCTCCCTTCCACTAATGCTATAAGAATAGATGAAGTAACATACTATATTTGTCACTCTGATCCCAGTTAAAATTAGTCCCTCAGAGATTTAAGCTTATATTCAGGAGGGTCTTCTCTAGCAAATATACTTCATTTTGCTCTCATCTAGGTGTTTTGTTAGGATTAAACTAATGAAATATGAAGCACAGAACAAGTTTATTACATGCAACAAAGCATACAAGGATTTTTACTGAGGCCCATAGGCACTGAAGGAAACTTTCCCTTTGGATGAATCCAATCTCTCCCAACGACAGTTCCTTCAGGTATATAACACCACTCTGAGATGCTGCTTTGTGTGTCTGTGTTTCCTTTTTCCTCCTTATTCCAGGAAGGATAGTACTTGGAAATAGTTAGGAAATCTTTTTTTTTTCCCCCAGTCATGTCTGACTTTTAGTACTCCTATTTGGGGCACAGATATTGGAGCAGTTGGCCATTTCCTTCTCCAGCACATTTTATAGATGAAGAATGTGAGGCAAATAGAAGGAAGTGACTGGTCCAGAATCACACAAGCTAGTAAGTTTCTGTGGACAGATTTCTATCCACTGCTCTATCTAGCTGTCCCAGGGAACCTTAGGATCACAAATAAGATATTAGATCTTGAACTGGAAAGGACTCTAGAAGTCCTCACTCCAGGCTCATGGTGCTTGCCTAGAAGGGAGGCCCCTAAACAAAGTAGGAAAGAAGTCATAGTTGTTCAAGATTCTGGAAACTCTCCTCTAACATGTCCCTACCTTTCTTTGGGACTTATTTGGCCCAAGACCAATAAAGAGTAATGTCTAGATTTATTCCTCTACATTGTGCTCCTGTGACTTGGTTTCATTTTGTCATTGTGGCTGGAAACTCCTTTGGTCTGCTGCTATTCTACGTTCTGATCCATAGCTACCATTTGCTTTTCAAAGCAGCTGCTGCCTTTTTTTTTTTTTTTTTTTTTTTTTAAAGAGAATGAGATTAACTAGCCAACCGTCCTTAGGACTGATCAATGAATTTTCAGAACTGTTGCTAATAATAAGTTCTATACTATTATGAAAAGGAAAGTATCTCAGTCAGCTGTCAAAACCTCTAGACACTCTTCTCAAGATTTTTTGGTCTTGATTTCTAGTTAACTTGGAGCAATTGAATTCTGTTCACCAATTCCCTACCTTAGGTCTTAAGTTGTCAGGAAAAGAATCCACATGTACAAAACTGTTTGTAGCAGCCTTTTTTGTACTAGCAAGGAACTAGAAATTGAATGGATGTCCATTTGTTGGGGAATAGTTGAATAAGTTAAGGCATATAAATGTAGTGGAATATTATTGTTCAATAAGAAATGATTAGCAGGGTGACTTCAGAAAAGCCTGGAAATACTTACATGAACTGATGTTGAGTGAAGTGAGCAGAAACAAGAGAACATTGTTCACAGTAACAACAAGATCATGGGATGATTAACTGTGATGGACTTGGCTTTTCATAACACTGCAATGAATTAAGACAATTCCAACAGACTTGGGATAGAAAATGCCATCCATATCCAGGGAGTACTTTGGAGACTGAATATGGATCAAAGAATAGTATTTTCACCTTTTTATTTGTTTTTTTCTTTCTTTATTATGTTTTCCCCACTTTTGGTCTATTCTTCACAACATGACCAATATAGAAATATGTTTAAAACAATTACACATATTTAATCAATATCAGATTGTTGCTGTCTTGGGGATGGGGAAGGTAAGTGAGGGAGGGAGAAAAAATTGGAAAACAAACTCTTACAAAAATGAATGTTGAAAACTATCTTTACATGTATTTGGAAAAATGAAATATGATTGAACAGGGGGAAAAAGATGTAAATTGTGTGCCTCAAACTCAGTCAACACCTCCAACTGAGTATCTTATTAAGGAAAAAAAAAAACAGATCTTTTTCTATTTGTCTTTCTAATTCCTGCCATTCATTTTGGTGATCATGCCAATTGCCTTGAGGTTCCAATGTGATTCAAGAAAAACTCTAGGGAGGGAAGAAATAAAACTAGTGGCCTCTGTCAACACTCATGTAACCATACCAAAGGCCTGTATCACCATTATATATGCCAAAGTCTTTGAATTTCTTAAAAAAAAACTTGCAGGAAATTTAAAATATTATTATGCCTATTTTGATCTTCACATCAGAAGTTCTTTGTACACAGAGGGTAACAGAATCTTTTCTAGGATTTTCTCTTCTTCTAAGGAAAATGAAGACCAAGAACTTAGGTGAGATCATTGGTATAGGCATGAAATAGATCCTCCAGTGTGTCTGTCATCTGCGTCAACTCTGAGCCTTGGACCCAAATCCTAGTCCTGTCTCATTTTGTAAAGACTCTTTAAAGATTTAGTTGACTCATGACAACCAAAGTGGAATTCTCTCTATTTTCAAAGAATAGAAGACCCAAACAAATCCAGAAATTATGGTCAATTTTATGACAAATCCTGCAGGCTAGTTCATCAAACTATCATTTTAAATCTTGACCCTGTTGAGCCAGTTGTTTGGAGTGTTCTGACTTGTTGGGGAGCTTTCTTTAGCAGAACACACAATTCTAAGGCTAAGGCCAGAACAGACTATAAGTGATGACAGAAAAAAGCATTTATGTGCTAGGCACTGTGCTATATATATATATATATATATATATATATATATATATATATACACACACACACACATACACACATATAGGTAAATTCCTAGAAGGGACTATCTTTTTTTGTATTTATATACATATTATATAAATACAAAAAAAGATAGTCCCTTCC
Organism: Antechinus flavipes; assembly: GCF_016432865.1. Lineage (NCBI taxonomy): Eukaryota > Metazoa > Chordata > Mammalia > Dasyuromorphia > Dasyuridae > Antechinus > Antechinus flavipes. Next base: position 255,991,669 of record NC_067400.1, read on the forward strand.
TTCTAGGAATTTACCTTCTAATAGGATAAGGCAATAGGAGACTCATAGTCAAAGAGGGGCATTTTGATTTCAGAGGTCACAGCGTAGTGGGTAGACTCATAGAGCAAATGATTCATATAATCCTTTTCAGAAATGGCAAAACTGTATTGATTTGATTACTTTCCCGACCAAGATGAGGAAATAGGGTGGAGGGATAAAATGTTTCATTTTAGAACTTCGTAAGTAACTCATAGGTAACATAGGTAACTGTTGAAAAACAAAAAAAAATTTTTTTCCATCGGATCTCTTTCTTCTCCCCAGTTCCCTCATAAACCAATAAAAAGGAAAACTATGTTGCCATAGATAGCATGTTTAAAAGTATCATTATACCCTTTGAAAGATCCAAGAGGATATTTTAATGTAGCCATCTGAAAAAGGTTCCAACCAACCAGTCATTTTCAAAATATAATAGTATTTTTAGTTATACTGGAATTTTAAGAAATAAAATTTGGGATCCTTTATCAATGCTGGTGAATCCTGGCTTCTCTTTTTGGTCAGTTTTGACTTTTACCAATTGTATTGAAAAAGTCTTTTTCCTCTCTTCTACATATAGAGCTTGTTTGGGAAAGTACTTCTAAGTACCTATAATAACCAAGACCTAGAAAAAAGTTAAATTCTGATGCATGATTCATAAGGGTTTGGAATATAAACCAAAGACTTAGCTTTCAAGAGTTTATGTGTTATATTGAAAGTAGGAAATGGGTTTACTAGCTCAGGCTCTCCAGCTAGATTAATTTATTTTTGTTGAAAACCTTACAGTTTTATTCCCACTTAATATTGGCACTTTCTGCCTTTGTTCTCTTCTGGATTTTATCATCATCTTTAGATGAAAACCATTTAGTTTAAATTGAATCTAAAACTCGGATGGAATCAAGCTATTCTAGTCTTCACCTTGTATCGTGATCCACATACTCCCCAAATATTTAAACATCAATTGTGATGTGGGTATAGTTAAGTCTAAAGAGATCTTGCTGCTGAAGTTTGAAATATTTTCCTCATCACAGCTTTAAGGCAATTATGTGTAGTAAAGATAGGTCCATAGAAAGTTGTATAACCTATTTGTCTTTAGGATCAGGTGTCTAAAATCTCCTTTTATAGAAAAGTTGCCACAAATAATACACTGATTTACTGCTTGGGGGATAAGTTTCTCTCATTGAAAAGTGATGACATTAAATTGAACCAACTCCCAGTATTGCTCTGAATTATTCTTACTGTGCCTTCAGTATACTGAGGTTCCTACAAAGAAAATAAATATTAAAACCAAGGGACTTCTAGATCTCATTCTCTACTATACCCAGCCAAAAAAAAAAAAATAAAACCCAAAGCAAAACAAATAAGCAAAAAACCCTCCAAAACCCCAAAACTCTACTAGCCTGGTCTCCAATATTTTATGATTTTACCACACATGGTAATTTCTTCATAGAAAATGATTTATTTGAACAAAACAGGCCATAAGATTAACCAGGAGTTAAATTTCATCTTGAAAATGGTGTTAAGTGAGCTTAGGTGTGGGGGGAAGAAGGAAAGTCATCTTTCTATAACTAAATTCTTATTCTACCAATCCTACATGACCTTTTACCTTTTTTTTTTTTTTTTTGGACTTCAGGGGGGACCACACTGAAGGAACTGGAAGAGATTATCTTCTCAGATAACACCATGATCCCATTCTAAAGTTCCAGACCAATCTCTTGTCACCAAATCACAGATAAGGTGATATAAGACATCCTACCCTCTTGGAATCCCAGCCTCAGATTGTTACACTGAAGAAAAGAGAAAAAAAATCCTATCTTATCTTGATTAGATGTGAAAATGAATGTGGCTTTGAAAACATAAGTAAGATATTTTGTGACCTATTATTATAAATTAACATCACCATGGCCATTAATCAAAAACTGTTATAAGCACATTTTTTGTTTTTATCATGTAATGCCCAGTACTTTTCTGTATTATAAGATTGCAAATTCTTTGGTGGTGGGAACTATGTTGGCATCTTTCATCTCTCTAATCCCAGTCTTTCTTAGTATCTAAGATGCAAAACACAGATGCAAAACACCAAAGCCAGAAAGGACCAGAAAACTACCAAACCTAGTTTCCTGGAAAAAGGTTAGTCAAAAGCAAATTGCTTTTATTCAGTGCTTTCCATATGGCCAGTGTAATCCTTGGTCCTATTAATATAAAACAGTAACTTTACTAAATTTGTTGAATTGAATTGAACATTTGTCCTGGTAGGTCCTATTAATATAAAACAGTAACTTTACTAAATTTGTTGAGTTGAATTGAACATTTGTCCTGGTAGGAAAGAAACAGAAATCTAGAATGAGAAAGAAATTTCTGGAAGAAAATACCTTAGCGTTTGATACAAAGTAATAAGTGAAATTTTCTAGGTAAATTTGACAGGTAAAGTGTACAAAGCAGTGCCTCAGATGAAATCTTTTGTGCTGCTGACACCACCAAAATATGCTATTTATCTCATGTGCTTGCTATTTTGCTGGATTTTTAAAAAGTAAATAAAACAAGTAAAAGAAACATGTATTTCACAAAGACTTTGAAAAAGGACATACATTTAATGATAGAGACAAAAATACAGTCCTTACTAATGAATAGCTCACAGAACTAAAACTTCCATTTTTTTTTTCTTGTACTTCATAAAATTACATTTCAGCAATTTCTTACACAATGACAAGTTGGGTCCAAATATAGACAGATAGAAAACAGCTAAGTGTTGGTTAAGTAGGTTACATCTGTATGTTTATTGAGTAGATTGCATGGGAGGGTCAAATGTTCTACGTAAATATTAAAAAAAAATGAAAGATGTGATCTTTCTTTCAATTACATATATTTGCCATGTACTCACAGACAACATAGCTGTACCTCCTTCCTCCTAACCCCACCACTTTTCATAGAATTCACAATAAAATTAAGTTCAAATGAAGTCCTTTTGTAACAGTGCTTTACACAGGAATCTAGGCTTGTTTCTGAAGTATGTATGGAATGTTCTTTTTATACCAACAACAGTTTTTAAGGAACAAGTTTTTGTGAACAAGTATAAAAAAGCATACCTACTAGGTTACATTTAAGGGAGAAAAGGAATTCACAGAATTTACTGGCACATATGTTGCAAACTTATTTAAAAAAAGTAATAGAGGCAGTATTGGGTTAGGGACTAAAGATTTGGACTCAGGAGACCTATATTTTAGCTTGGTGTGCAACACCCTATTATATAGTTGCTGTGTAACCATAAGCAAGTCTTTTTTTTAAACTCTCTGAGACTCACTTTTCCTTGATGTAAAATTAGATTACTTGCTCTCCCAATCTTGCAAGGTGATCATGAGCAATACACACACACACACACACACACACACACACACACATACATACACACACATTATGTGTGTGTGTATAATAAATTAAAAATAAAAGCAGTTTTTCTAAGTCTCAGAATCCTATATGAATGTAATTATGGTCACAACTAGAAATAGCCAAAATTAAAGTTTCTTCATGTTTTACAAATACTCCATGTCAGATGGAGGGATGTTATTATTATGTTTCGTAATGTGGTCCCAAAGAGTCAGGAAGATGGATTTAAGTCTGCTTTTGACAACTCCAGTTTAATTATCTCTAGGCAAGTCACTTAAATTTTTAGTGCTATAGATGAGTGGTTTTCAAACTTTTGTGCTCAGTATATCTTTATACTATTACAAATTATTGAGAATCTGTTTAAAGAGATTTCGTTCATATGGGTTATATTTATAGGTATTTGCCATTATTAGAAATAAAAACTAATTTTGTATTTGTAGACTTTCTGAAAGGATTTCATAGACTCCCAGTATTTTCTAAACCACTACTATAGACAACTTTCAAGATAATAGCTTGCAAAGCAGATGCTTATCTAGGATGATAAAGGAATTTTCCATCACCAGTTCTTTATATCAGTTTCCCTATTACTAACTTTTCTCTCTCTTCTTAAAAAAAAAATCAGTGTCAAGTTGGAAGTTCTGGAGATCATTTTGGATTAGTATACTAGAAATAACAAAATAATGTAAATATAATTCTCCTTTCCCAAAATGTAGTTTAGAATCACAAGATGTGAAAGCTGGAAAGGACTTCAGGGGCCATTTAATCCAATCTGAACAAGAGTTCTTTCTACAATACAGATACAATATAATACAATACCAACTGCATCCTGAAAATCCTCTAATGATGGGAACACTATCATTTTCATAGCAGCCCATTTCCTTTTGGACAGTAATCACTGTTAGAGGCTTTTCTTCAATTTCTACCAAGTTTTATTTTTGCCTGAATCAAAGAAAAATAAAATTTATTCTCCCTTCTACACAATGGCCCTGCATATCTTTTAATATGGACAAAATATTGTTGTAGGAGTCAGAAAATTAAACGCCTGATCTTTTGTTTTATAAATACATCTCTCTGTGCTCCAATTTACTAATCTGTAAATTGAAAAGGTTGACTTTGACAGTCACTAAGGTCCATTCCTTCCAGCTTTAAATCTATGATACTTTGAACCTCTTCAGTAGTTTATTTTCTGTTAGGGCACAGTCTGCAATCTCCTTATCTTCTTGGTTATTTTTCTCTGGAAAGCTCCATTTTCTTTTGTAAAGTAATGTTCTCCTTAAAGTTTGGTGCTTGAATATAAATAAAATCCTCAAGAACTGGTCCATCCAGGGCACAGTACAACGAGAATGCTAACTCCCTTTATTTTGATAATATGCCTTTTAATAGCTTAGTATAGTATTGACATTTCTGGTCATCATTCCACAATTACCTCAATTTGAGTTTGTAATCTTATAAAATCCCATATCTTTTTCATATGAACCATTGTGGCCATATTCCCCATGCTATATTTGTGATGTGTGATTTTTTGGAGCCCAAAGGCAGAACTTTATATTTATTTCTGTAATATTTTATCTTACAAGTTTTGGTGCATTTCGTTCATATGGGTTATATTTATAGGTATTTGCCATTATTAGAAATAAAAACTAATTTTGTATTTGTAAAAATTCCTTTTGATCCAGAGTCTGTCAAAAGCATGTTAACTATACCTCTCAGTTTCATGTCACCTGAAAATTTAAGGAGTATGTTAGTAAGACTCACATGAGGGAGAAGAAAGTAAGTTATACTTTTTTTATACTATTTATTACTGTCTGGTTGCCAGAAATAAGGGGAAAGATAGGAGATGTTATGTTTCAGTAATCTAATAAATCAGTAAGATGCCAAATATTACCAATGCACAACCTTAACTATGATTTTTTTATCCTCTTATTCAATTAAATTCAGAAAGCATGTTAAATGTTATATTTCCCTTCATATATATGTACTCTCCAATCAATTTAACTTAATTGCAGATCCTTGTAAACAACACTCATTCTCCCACCTCCATGCTTTTGCACACGCTATCTTGGACCTGCATGTACTCACCTACATTTTTTACAACCTTTAATTTCCTTCTAGACTCAGAGGGCTTTTGTGATTTCCCCAGATATTTGTATTCTTCCCATATAATTTAGTACTTATTTTCTCTATTTCCTGTATTATCCAAAAACTTGTATCTCTACAGTAGAATGTAAATTCTTCGAAGGGGAACAATATCTTAATCCTCACTTTCCCCCTCTTCCCATATTGTTTTAGGGATTATTTACCTGTTTACTAAAAGAAAATGAGGTTCTGACTTGTTTTCAGTAGAGTACTCACAGATGAGATTCTGGTTCACAATTACATTATTCAATAGGTAAAGAACTTTCCCTGAGCCTGTGACCCATCTCTCCAAGTTATCCAACACCTATGTTAAGCTAATCACATTTGTGTTCCAACTTTGCTCATTTTCCTTGGATTACCAATTGTTTTTTCCTATGTGTCAGGGTCCATTCATGATTCAATGTAGCAGCAAGTAAAATCAATGGCTAAGAAGAGAAAACAACTAAAGTATGGAGTTTAAGCTGGAAATAATCAGATGCAGTGAAGACTAGATACAGTCTAGACAAAAATTCTCAATGCACACAGCTTTAGTTCAATTTTTAAAAATCCTTAGCAAATCTGTGTGGGGGAAGAGAACTAAAAACCTGTTCTTTTCCCCTTTCTCTTTTCTTTTCTTCCCCTCCATCCACAACCCCCATCCTCAGTCAACAGCAGTACTTAAAGGAGACAATGCATTTAAATATGGCATATGCCTGGTAAATTTGTTTTCACAGTTCATAACAGACAACTTTATTCTAGAATGTGCTACCTTCGTTGGCAGGCCAGAAATAACACTGCTATGGAGATTCATTCATAGCCTTCTGGCTATAAGAATTCCATTTTAATGCTCCTTTTGAGGGAACCAACTGCAAATGTCTGAGAAACATCTTGGAATGTCCCAACCTAGCTTGTTAGAAGATGGGTGTGTCAGAACACATAAGTGCAGGAGATTAACTCTATTCCCCACCCACCCAATCCTCAACCCTTGCAAAAAACACACATGTAACATTGGTAGACATAGGCTAAAAAATGGACTGTATGCCAGATACTTTACAAATTTTGTTTGATCTCACAATAATTCCAGGAGGAACACAATGATCTTTATTCCCATTTTACAACTGAGGAAACAGACACAAATATGTTAAATGACTCGATCAGGGTCACACAACTCTTTAAGAGTTAAGGCCAGATTTGAACTCAGAGTCTTTCTGATCATTTATTACATATTGCACCACCCAGTTGCCCAGCCAAGAGAAGACTCTTGCATGGCTTACAACTGATTTCGTCTTCTTTAAGATGACTGCTAAGAATCTCTTCCATTCCTAAGACTATGATAACCTCCACTAACCTTTTAAAAGTTCCCAATGAAACCATGAGCTTAAGAGAATCATTTTTTGACTTACCAAATGACTTCATTTGTGTTCAGTATCTCATAATGAAAATTTCCTTTGTGAAAGAATGATTTGCTATTTTGGAAGCTAAGTTAGGGAGAAGATCAGTGAATAGTGATAGTGAATAGAGATAGGAATACGCAAAAAAAAAATGGACTAACAATGAAAAGTAAAAAATACACATAAAAGCAGATAAAATTTCAAAAAAGGACACAAATGGGGCATTTTTTTTTTTTACCACTATTATGTTCAACTTAAAACAAAAATCATAAAAACAGAAGTTTACAGTTACATATAGAGTCCTCTTCTGTTCTTTGTCTATGTTTGCTGACAATAATTTTGTTTTTTTAAAAATTTAAAGGAAAGAGAAATGATTTGCCCATTAACTAATTTCAAGTAGAAATGAGAGGAAGCTCAAACACCTCTGACCAAACAACAGTCACAGAAACCTTGGCAAAACCTTGCTCCAGAGAGCAGAGTTCCTGTCTTCTTTTTCATCTTAATTCTTGAAATTCAGTTTGTTCTCAGTCCAAAAGCCCTTTCTCCTTTGGGGAGATGGCTCTGTCTTGTGTCTGTGGCTCAACAGTGCATCAGGGTTGCCTGTATCTCTTAATTTTGATAGTCTTTATCAATAAACTGGAGCAATGAACACTAGTTCTTATCTTACTAGAGCATGCCATGATTATCTTAATGGATTCACTCCATTGCAAAAGCTTTTGTGAATCAAACTTTTCTGCCAACTGAATGCTCTTTTGATATAATTGTTTTACACATAATTAGGATATAGTAGAATGAAAAGATTCCACTCAGAAACACATAGATGTTGGCATTGTTTACATAACATAAAATTAAGGAGAAAACTAGCAATATCTGGTTAATTTGACACACACATAGACTGTCAACACACGAAAATTCTTATTCCCAAAAGGGATCCCAGTAATGAAGAGAGAAGATTGAATGATCTAAATTGGTAATTATTTATATCAAATTCCCCCCACTCCCACCAAATATATATTACACATATATACACACATGTGTATACATATATATGTATGTGCACATACATATGTGTGTATACACATAAATATGTATACTTTTCTGACATTCAGGGAAATAGGTTTCACTGTACAGGCTTCAAAGACTAATGAACTTCAGCTATAAAGTTGTGTTTCGTTTTTTAAACACAAAATATATGAAGAACTTATCTATCTCTTATATCATAAAATAAGCCTGTGAAAGAAAAGATTCCTCAGACATAACACTCTGGCAGATATATGGAGCTGTATAACAATACTTTCCCTTTGTGGTGAAACTTCCAAATCCTAAGAGATGCTAGAATTCTGATGACCTAAATTAACATTGGCCTTTCACATTGTCATTGGTATCAAATGAAATGTTTCCTGGATTAATCTGATGTAGTGGAGGCAGCCGGGCCTCCAAAGGCTTGTCAGTGGAAGACTGAATAGTCTGATTTCTCTTTCTCAACATTTGTCCAACTCCCATCATAGGAAATCTGCCTCTACTTTTCACACAATTTGGACTCCCCAGAGGATGTGTAGTGCCATTAGGAGGAACTGCTGGAGGAGAACACATACCCTCTTCCCTTGAAGGGCTATTTTTTTCTTCATAGGCAAAAGAGACTGGAATAGAATGAGTGGGAACTTTGCTAGGGGAGATGCTCCCCAATGGTAAGACTGGGGACAATGTCCTCTCATTAGAGTTTCTTCGTAAAATGTTCACTGGTGAACTCAAAATCCTATAATGATGAGTTGGAGAGAGCAGTTCTATTTGGTCCTCTCTATCAACAGATTCAAAGGATCGCACAACATCTAGGATTAAATGAGCTTCTTTTGACTGCATCCCCATGCTTGCAGATTCTTGCTGATGAAGCTCTTGCTTCTTCATAATTCTTGGGGTCCTGGGATGCTGAATTTCAAGATATTCCAAGGAACAGGATGCAATACACCCAGTTTTGGCTCCTATAGCAGTTTCATGGAAGGGGCTAAGGCCACGAAATGAATCTGCAATCAAAAAAAATCAAATTGCTGAAAAAACCATTAAGTATCTTGTATAGCTTTTCTGATATCAATAGGAAAACAGGAAAAGAAGAAATGGAGTAACTGATTTTTAAATATATATATATTTAGGTAGGTTAGGAAATAAAAATGAACGTTTTTCACATATCAAGTCCAGAAAAATATAATTACATAAAAAACCATGAATGTTACATATTTTTATATACACACAAACCTTTTAAGACATATAGCATATCAATCATAACAATTATATATTATTGCAAAAAATAATGTCGATAGAAACTTTACCTTATATAGAATATGCCTGTGCTTTTCTGGGGTCTCCATCTGAACTTCTTTCTGATCTCTTTTGCATATTTTAAAAATATTTGTGTACTGCTCTATCCTTTTTTTCTTTGTCTTATTAGCAACCCTCCCAAATAAAAGGATTCTCTTTAACAAATAATTATAGTTGGGCAAAACAAATTTACATTGCACCTACACTCTATTATCTCTATTATCTAAAAGGTAGAAGATATACTTCCATCACTGGTCTTTTGTAATTATGATTATAAATCATTTATATACCAATAAAGTTGTTTTAAAAATCCTTTTTTTTTTTTTGCTAGCATTTATTGGACAAAGTAATTTTTAATGATTTCCTTTTATTTCCTCTTAGATCTATTATAAGTTCTCTTTCATCATTTTTTATAGTAACCATTTGATTTTTCTGATTGTACATGTATAACCTATATTATATTGTTTGTTGACCTGGGGAGAGGGGAGGTAAGGAAGGGAGGGAGAAAAATTTTGGAACTCAAAATCTTACAAAAATAAGTGTTGAAAACCATCTTTACAAATAAGTAGAAAAATTAAATACTATTGAAAAAAAGCAAATTGTTTTTTCTTTCTTTTTTTAAAAAATTAGGTTAGCAAATGGTATGTCTATTAGTTAAAAAAAATGTAGCTCTCAATATTATTTACAATGGAAGAGGTTTTTAATTTTGCTTCCAATTTTGTTTATCTCTTTGATTTTCAGAATTTCTACTTCGGTGGCAATCTAATTTTTTTTTTTATTTGTATGACAGAATGCAAAAATATCTCTTTACAAAAGAAAATGGGGGGGAAGCACATGTGAAAATAAAATTCTACATCATTCATTTTCTCTCTAGGTAACAAACATTCTTCTCAAAAAGGTCCTCCAAATAAAGATGAAAACATTCTCATCAGAGAAGCACTCTCTATATTCTTTACTTCTTTTTTCCTCCTAGCTTTTCTCCAATATTCCCTTTATCAGACTCATTTCTTTTCTCTAAATCAAAATTCCAATACATATACTCTTTAAAATAAAGGGAGTGGGAGGAAGAACAGGTGGGCCTGCCTTCATTCACCTTTCAGCTCCAAAGATGATTTCTCAGATTTCAAAATCACCCACTCCCTCCAACTTGCTAAGTAGCTTTATCCCCATCTCCCAGATTGGGTGCTTTTCAGTTTCTTTTTTGTGTGTAGTCTTCCTCCTATATTCCATTAGAATATAAATTCCATGAGGACAGGAAATATTTTTCTTTTTGTTTTTATTTGTTATCTCCAGCACTGAACTTCAGGAAAAACATACAAGACTGAAATTTTGAAGAATCTTAATCTGCTCCTTTCTTATTTAGCTATATTTAAATAAAATTAAACATGAAAAGAATTAAAAACCTGATTAGCGTTTTAGAAAGGCTGAATATAATGATTCTCTGGCAATTACTGAATGGGAATTAAAAGGAACATACATATTTCTAAGATCTGCATAGCAATCAATCTAAATAAATGTAGAAAAATCAAACATATCCATTCTTTATTATAATACAAAATCATAATCAATAAGATATTTAAAGAAAAGAAAAAGACCTAATTGGAGGCAAAAAAAAGTCTCAGAATCAGAAAACAAATTATAGATATGATAGAAATGTTCATCAAAGAAAATATAATGAACATTAAGAAACCTGTGAGATTAAACCAAAGCAGTTTTAAGGGGGGAAATTATATCTCACAACATATTAATCAACAAGAGAGAAACTAAAAAAGCCACATAAAAATGTTTTGATGAATAAATAAAATTTTGAAAATTTTAAAGGGACTAACAAAGTAGAAAAACCTTTAACTTTTTGACTTTAAAAAAAATAATATCAAATCACTAATATAAAAATGTATAAAAGGAGAAACCACAACTAACAATGAGGATATAAAAGAATTTAGACATCATTTTGCTTAATTACCTGCCAATAAAATGGATAACAACTTAACAAATTACTTACAAATTTATATAAAATACCCAAATAAGACATAAAATTGCTTTAATTTTGAAGTTATCACTCATTTCTTGGAATTTTTAAACAAAAGTTGATTCTGGAATTGTGATACGTCAGAATTGTATTTGACTAACCAGTCATTTCTTTTATAATCAAATCCCACTTCCAGCATTTAAGATTTCTTTTATAATGGAAAATGAGGTGAGATAATTCTTGTTTTCAAGTAGAATTATGAATGAGTAGAAAACCAGCAAGGTAACTTGATGCAGTGGTACTCCCAAGTACTGTGTGATTTTGACTTTCACTTCACTGGGATCCAGCAAAAGGAAAGTGTTAAAAGCTTTAACTATTAAGCTCTAACAAAGAAACAAAACAAGCACACCAAATACAGTCTATTATGTTCCAGGCATCCTGGCATAGCAAATTTTTGCATATTTGTTTTAAATCTTTTAAATTTCTATTACTGAAATTAAAGTGTTCTTTATCCCACCCAGAGATAAACCATTAAACATTAGATGTGAGAAACTTTTGTGTAACTGAAAACCACCTATTTGTCACATTTCTCTCTCTACTATGATTTCAAAAGAGAAAATGAAACTTAGATTGCATGCCTTAATAGAAAGCTAATAGACTAGAAGTACAGAATCAGACATACATTCTCAGATATAGCTAATATGTTGATTTGTTTAGTTTAACTATACACATTTGGTATAAAGGAGGCCTTTCCTTTGGAAGGGAATAGAAAGAAAAGTAGGTAGTTGTGACATAAAAAAAGTATTAATAAAGTATTTTAAAAACTAAAAATAAACAAAAAGAATGAGATAAAAGTAAAATAGTATTTTTAAAACAAGCTTAAAGTGGCATATAAATCATTAATATTTAATTATTGTCAAATTCCTAGTTTGTAATTTGTCTCAGAAAAGAAAGAATTGCTTTTAATTAAAAAAAAATTAGATTTCAAGTTTAATTTGCAACGATGCATTTCTATTTTTTTTCCTACCATATTGTAGGTATAAATGGCTTATTTTAATGGCCCAGTGTAGGCAGCTGCCTAAGTGGTGTGATATAGGAGTGATTTAGGGGCCCTGGCAAATCTCCCAGCTGAAAAATATCTCCTTTGTAGACCAATCTCCCTGTTCCCAACACCCCATGTTCATTCCTGCCTCTTTGCTTTTGCTCATGCTGTTTTTTTTTACTTAAGGTCCTCCTCCCTAATCTTTCAAGTTCTGCCTCCCCATAAAGCCTCTAACTTCTCCAGCCCACACAGATATCTCTCTTCTTTGACCTTCTGTTGTGCATATAATTGGCAACACAGTTAGATACGTACTTGTTCTCTATTCTATGTGCCTTAACCTTGTCTCTTCAATAATACGTAAACTGTGAGGGTGAGAACTATATATTATACTTCTATATCTTAATAGGACCAAGGATTACACTGGCCATATGGAAAGCACTGAATAAAAGCAATTTGCTTTTGACTAACCTTTTTCCAGGAAACTAGGTTTGGTAGTTTTCTGGTCCTTTCTGGCTTTGGTGTTTTGCATCTGTGTGATGAGACAAGCAGATGGCTGTTTGTATGAACTCAAGTTCTTATCTAATGTTTTTGGAAATGGTCGATGAAGAAAATCCCCTTTCTTCTCTTGCTCTTTAAGCTTTTTGTCCTTTAAATAAAGAAAGAGAAAAACACATACAGAAAATCAATTTGACTCCTCTTTAAAACAGAAACAAATAAGAAAGGTTGGACTATCTAAGCATCACACTAAGGGCTGTATTTAAAGAAAGAAAAAGAAATCAAGTTAATCCAGGGAATTAAATGTCCCTTGAAATTTTGCTATCCTGTACTCCCAGGATTTGAAGATTTCTGGATACTCTGATGTTTCAAGAATTCCATCCAAAGGCAAGGTCATTCTTGTGAAGTCATTTATTCTGGGTCATTCTGATTTAAATAAGGACATGTAAATCTAGGCTATCACAAATTTACCATCTGCCTTTAAAATGACACCCTGAGATTTTGCTTATAGCAATTTCTCTGCAAGGGAAGCACTAAATTTAAAAGCTTCTAATTTATTTTAAAACAACATGCATTTAGGAAAATCAAGGAAGTGAACAGCAGAATTATGACTACAAATTAGTTGCTCTGTAAGATCCTGGATAGGAGCTAAGTAACACAGTGGATAGAATGCCAGGTGTAGAGTTAGGAAGATTTGAGTTCAAATCCAGATACTTGCTGTGTGTGCACTCTGGGCAAGTCATTTAACCTTATTTGCCTCAAGTTTTCTCATTTATAAAATAAGCTAGAGAAGAAAATGGTAAAGTATTCCAATATTTTTGTCAAGAAAACCTCAAATGGAGCCATGAAGAATTGAACATGATTGAAACAACAGAACAAGAAGATAATAGATATTAGAGTTTGGTTTGGGTAGAAAGACTAGACCTTTCTATTATTAGAGGCATATAATTGAGTTATCTAATCCTATATATAAGTGGGCACATGTACATTTACTTTTTAATTTATGAATTTCTAATCCCATGTTCAGAACCATTCTTTAGGGGATCCTATGTACTTCTAATAAAGTTTTGCTATGAAGAACAAAGTTTGATAGATCCCTCCCAAATTGTACCTGTTTTATTTAATTGGGTTTGACTTCAGGCATCATCTATCACCTTCTTCCAGCAGCAGTCGGCCCTTAGCACAGTGACTGCTAAATAGTAGATATTTAAGTATTTATTGACTGACTGCCCTTTCCACACTGAATTCTTTCACTTTGTCAGAGACTGGAGATTTTACCTGGGTGGTTTTTTTTTGGCCAGCAGTAAGCTGTTTATAAGCAAATGTCATATTGTTTTTGCTATAGTGATTAAGCAAAACCAGTGAATTTAAATCACCTTAACAAAATTCAAGTATCGAGTGTTTTCATCTTTCAAATATCATAGCAAGTCATCTTTTTACAATTAGTTTTATTTAACCTTTAAGTTAAAATACAAGCTTCTTTTCTTCACGTTTCTAGATACTTTTAGAGAATCTAGTTATTAATAAAATATTTTAATCTTAGAATACATGTAAACATTCATTTTTGTAAGATTTTTACTTCAATTTTTTTTCTCCTTCCCTCCTCCTAAAGACAAAAAGCAATCTGACATAGGTTATTCGTGTATAATCATTTGCAAGACATTTCCATATTAGTCATGTTTGTGAAAGAAAAATCGGAACAAAAGGAAAAAACCACAAGAGAAAAAAGCAAACCAAAAAATTGGTGAGAATAGTATGCTTCAATCCACATTCAATCTCCATAGTTCTCGCCCTGGATGTGGATGACATTTTCTATCCCAAGTCTGTTGTAATTATCTTGAATCACTGCAGTGTTGAGAAGAACCAAGTTCATCACATTGGTCATCACATAATCTTATTGTTGCTGTGTACAATGTTCTCTTGGTTCTACTCATTTCACTTAGCATCAGTTCATTTAAGTCTTTCCAGGCTTTTCTGAAATCAGCCTGCTCATCATTTCTTTATAGAATAATAATATTCCTTTACCTTCAAGAACTTTAACTTTATTCAACCATTCCCTAACAGATGGGCATCCACTCAATTTCCAATTCCTTGCCACCACAAAAAGAGCTGAACAGTTTTGCACATGTGGTTCCTTACCCCTCTTTTATGATCTCTTTGGAATACAGACCCCAGTAAAGATACTGCTGGATCAAAGTGTATGTACAATTTTATAGTCCATTGGGCATAGTTCCAAATTGCTCTCCAGAATTATGGATAAATTCATAACTCCACCAACAATGCATTAGTGCCTTGGTTTTCCCACATCCCTTCCAACATTTATCATGATCTTTTCCGTACATTGTAGCCAATCTGATAGGTATGTGGTGGTACCTCAGAGTTGTTTTAATTTGCAATTCTCTAATCAATAATGATTTAGAACATTTTCTCATATGGTTATAAATGGCTTTAATTTCTTCATCAAAAGTTATTTGTTCATTGGTGAATTAGCAATTGGTAAATGACTTGTATTCTTTTAAATTTGACTCAGTTACAGGTGAGAGTTGAGAGACAGGTAGATACCAAGTAAATGATCAATTCTGAAAAGAGCTCAGCAAGCCCTCACACCCAAAGTATTAGTCCTCTCTGAAGATCCTACACACCCCTTTCCAAGAGTAAGAGGACCACAGATTCCTTGATTCCTCAGTAAGAAATTGAACGCTTTATCCCATTAGCAAATCACTCAACCTGAGACCTACTCTGAATAGACTGTTACACATATTAATGTGAATAAAGATTATTGTTAATGGAAACTGAACTGAATTGAAATTACCTGAAGTTGTGTGTATATGTGTGTGTGTGGGGGGGAGGGGGAGTATTAATAGTATTAAGAGGAAATATTTTTCCTGCCCTTAAAATTCTTTTTATAATATTTAAACTTGTGGGTAGCCATATACCTAACCTCACAAAAGGGAGAAAAAGGGGATTCTGATTTTTATATTTTTGCCTAAAGTTCAAAAACACTTATGACTGATTTTATAGATACTGTTCAAAAGCTTTTAAAGAAAATAATCTCGTATATTTTCATAATTCCTTCCTAATAAAAATTTCAAAGCACTTTGAAAATAATTGGAGTTTTATTATTCCTATTTTTATGTGAAGTGATTTCAAGAAAAATATGGTAATTAGCTCAAATAAAGTCATCCAACAGTAGAGAAAACAAAACTGAATGGAGACTAAATGCAATGCCCATCCTCCATATTCCAATAGATGGTGACTATGAGTGTGGAATATGACATACAACATTAGTGTTGATTTTGCTCTGCTACAGGGAGAAATAATAACAACTAATATCTAAAGAAAACTTAAAAATTTTCAAAGCACATAGATTATTTCAGATGGTCCTCACAATGGGTTTTCAAGGGATTAGAGACAACTTGGTAAAATGCAAAGTGCCAGATTTAGTTTTAAATCTTGGCACAAATACTATGTGACTAAGTCATTTGAACTTTCAGGGTCTCAGTTACTCGATAGCCCTTAAAGATCTACTTTTATGATACATAAATATCTACTACAATTACAGTTATCTTTATCATACAAGTCAAGAAACTGAAACTTTTAGAGTTTATGTAACTTGTACATAGTCTCAAAGAAAGGGAGCAGTAGAGGCACTATTTTGGGGGGTTTTGATCTCCTTATCTTCCTGGCAGTCCTCAGATTGGGATGATCTCTAAAACCAATCTGCACAAAATCTTTAATTTGTTCCATTTCCCCAAAATTGCACATTGTATCTCTCCTTTGGCAACATGCCTTTTGTTCTGATATGAAAAGTTAACAATGCTGCTTGATGTGGGGGAAAAAAAGAAATGGAAGTCAAGATTCTTGTTCCCCAGAAGGTTTACCATTCGTGACCCTAAAATGCATGGTTAGGAGGAAGAGGTAGGGCCTTCCAAAAAAATATAACTTTGGGGGTGAGGTCATAGAAAATGTCTGATGGTAGTCATGGCATTATCTTTGAATATTTACATGAAGCCCAAATATAGAGGGACAAAACCAGAGATAGGGCCTACTGCAAGATACTTTTTTTTCATTTCCATTAAGCTGCTCAACACCCTTCCCCTCCCCAAAATGATCCTTCCTATCTTTCAAGGTGTCTCAAGTCAAAGCCAAAATAGATTAAAGCATCACTTCTCAGTCTTGGTTCTGTCCCCCTTCTGTGGATATACTTGCATGTCCTTTGAGGAAAAATGACAAAGAAAAACCTCTCATTTTTGCTTTACAAGGTCTATTTTTGGCCTTTTCTGAAAAGGCCAGCATGTTTATAAAAGGCTTTTAGTTCTTCTCATTTTTTATATTTCACTGAAAAGTAGATCAAATCTTCCCTATGCATTTGTGAACATTAAAATAATCAATACCAATTTCAGGGACTTGCTTTTAAAAAAAAGTCAGTCCAAATAATAAGAATAAAAATACCCAACATGGAACTAAAATGGAGAAAAAAATTGGGGAAGGGGAGGTAGGGAATGAGGTGACAAATTCACCTTATCTCAAAATGTTTTGATTATACAGTATTTTTTTTTTGACATATTCAGAATTTAACTGCATTCCTCCACTAGATCCCCCAAATGATCATTAAACTTTCAGAATTTCAAAAATGAAAAGGCAAAAGCCCAATAGCAAAGATAGATCTGACTATTTAAAATGTGTAATAGGCTATCAAAAAAAGATAAAATTTTCTAAGGAAAGAAAATAGTAATTTATAAAGGAAAGATTCAAGTCTAAATAGAGACCAAAATGATTTGCCTAGGAATAATCTTATATCATATAATCATATATGTAGAAAAATGTTTTAGACAAACATTTCTGGAAAGAAAATGAGTGCCCATAAATTGGAGAATAACAATGTACACATGTATACAGTTGCTTACTTGGAACTATATCAATCATGGCACAGGAAAAGCTTATGTTCAGCAAAGGTGCTTATGTTAATGTAGAAACATTTACCATTGATTTAGATTTTGTAGAATTTAGAGCTAAAAGGAACTTCAGGGAACATCTAGTCCTACACTTTCATTTTAGATGTGAGAAGAACTAAGGTATACATATTGGATAATATAGGTAGTAAGTGGCAGAGCTAGGACTGAAATCCAGCTTTGTTGAATTCCCTTACCATTTGCCAATCCTCTACTAAATGCAATAAAATCTTGTGTCAGTCTTTAATTCTATTTATAGTTCTCAAATTTACATCGTGCCCAGGTTGTTTCCTAAGTTACTTACAGTAAACCTCCAAATCTACATAACTTAATTGGTTCATTTAAGCTTTTTCTTCTTATAACACTTAACAAATAACCAATTTCCTCCTTCTTCTTACATAGTCACTTCATTTTGCAGGAGAAAGTTCTGTTTATAAAAACTTAATCCATAATGCACTGAATGACATTAAAGGATCATAGGCATTTCTTGTACTAGATGGGCCCAAGGGCTTGGAGAGGGCAGAAACAGTCTCTTCTGTATCCTAGCTTGCCTCAATCCATGCATATTAGATAGTGGTAAAATCCTGAAGATGGTGACAACTGTGATGAGGAGAGAAGAAATCGGCTATCTCAGATTTCTTCCAGACTGCAGAGGTTATTTTCTCACTCTGAGTTGGTGTTTTTTGTTTGTTTGGTTTTTTTAATCCCTGGACTGCCAATTTCATAAAGAAAAGTCAGTGGGGAGTTTTTTTTTCCTCTTCTTTTTAGAGGCTGATTTTCATAACAAAATAGCTAATAAACACAATTATGGGTGATTTAATAGGCAGTCCTATAGAAAAAAACTAGCTTATGATTATTAATCTAGCTTGGGAACACTTGATAAAAGATATTTTTTACTTGGGCAGAAAGACCTTATGCTTAGCCACTTTAATGAGAAGGCTTTATGTAAACAGTATTATAAATATAACATATTTATATATTATATATAACATAATAAATATAAATATAACAATCATCAATAAAGATCAAAATATGAGATGGCTTTACATTACTTTTCAAAGGACTTAAGTGTTGGAATGCTAATTGTGGGAAAACTTTAAATTAAGTGGAAGAGTAATACTGAATACTCTTTTGCACAGAGTGGGATCTGGACCTTGAGGCTTTGGGGATTTGCAAACATTTATGAGCTCAGAAGTGTACAGAGATTTACTGGGTTTACTGAAACAAATTCTAATCCAATTATCTAAGTTATCTGCGCATTTATATAGTATTATATATAAGGGTTACCTATGTTTGTATGTAATTTCCTTACTAGACTTTACAATTTCAGGAAGGAACAGAATAGTTCTCAACCGAACACTATGTGATTTAAGGTCTTTTGTTCAGGTGTCCAGAATAATCTTTCAGAAGTAAGCATTTTTAGCTACTACAGTGTTGATTTAAGAAGCTGCTGCTTCTCTTGATCCCAAACTCTGTTTGTTAACTACTTTCTTTTATAACAGAAATTCTTAACTTGGGGTTAGTAGGTGCTTAATACATGTTTATTCCCTTCTCCTCCCCCATGAAATTGAAAACACCCCCATCCACCCCCCACATACATATGTATTGATAAAATTCTTTGTAAACCTGTACATTTTATTTAAAAGATTTTAAAATGTTATTATAAAAGAGACCCATAACACAAAGAAGGGCCAAAAATTCTGTCTCAGAAGTGTTCATTAAGAAATTATCCTCTTGCTTTGAGTGTGGGATTCATAGACTATTCAGTTTTCATTTTTTTCTTCATAATTTTGGTACTTTCTGCCACCCACAACTAGAGAGAAAACTATGGAGACTGAATTTGTATCAAAGCATAGTATTTTCATCATTGTTGTGTTTGTTTTGTTTTTTTCCCCTTTTGATCTTATTATTATTATTATTTTGCACAGCATGACAAATATGGAAATAGGTTTAGAAGAATTGCACATTTAACCTATGTTGAATTGCTTGCTGTCTTGGGGAGGGGGCGGGGACACAAGGCTTTGCAAAAATTAATGTTGAAAACTGTCTTTGCTTGTATTTGGAAAAAAACAAAATATTATTAAATTTTCCTTTGGTACTTTCCACTATAAATCTTCTGATCTTAAATGTTTCAAGTGAGTTCCAGGATAGCACTATAGAGATATAATCACTGTGATCTACTAATGGATTTTGCAGAGTTCAAGGTTGGCAACTGGGAGTGTCAAGCTCATTTTCACTTTGAGCTTTTGAGTTTGAGATGCTAATGAATGGATGAAAATGCATTTTGTTAAGGGATTAGTATGTGGTAAGAAAGGAATATTGAGATAGGGATACAGGTGATTAGTAAGGTAAGACCAAGTTTAAAGCTAGATATGTACATACTTGGCATATATCTGCAAAGAGATGATACTTATTATCATGGAAGCGGTTAAGATTACCAAGGGGAAAAGTATAGATAGAGCAGAGAAAGTGGTTTAGGAGATAGGAGGTATTGAACTTTCAAAGGAAACTGAGAAATAACCAAGAAGGAAAGGAAGGAAACCGAGAAAGTACATCACCATAAAAGACAAGATAGATGAGAGTATCTAGAAAGGAGCAGTGACTGACAGCAGCAAAACTAGCCAAAAAAAAAAAAAAAGCCAACCTTCTAATGTTTTACCTTAAAATGTGCACTTAATAATTATCATTATCACATTGCCTTGTATAGAGAAGCCTTACCTCTTGGCTATATTTTATATTTTACAAATAGAACTAAAACTGTCTTTTTTTTCCTTTTTTATATCAAGATCAAATCAAAATAAGTTTGGGCTGAGTTGAGGGAAAGTTTTAAATGAACATTGCCTCTACAAGGGTCACTACTGTTTAGAAGATTTTTTCTGAGAATAAATAAAAGTCATTAGATTCAAATTAATTTAATTTAATACAGGTGCAGTTATTTGAAATTTGTAATCCATCTCCATTGATTCAATCTTTGGCTTTTAAGCCAAAAAAGGGTGGGAGTGGGGGGTGGATTTGGGTATGGAGAGGAAAATAATAAAGCCTTGAAATTATAAGGCTCTGATCTCTGGATTTAATTTTCTTTTTCTTCATCTCAGCTCTTCAAAAGGAAAGAAAAAAAGAATGAGAACATGAAGAACAAAATGGCAATTGACCATATTTGATGAATAGAAAGCATTTTTATGAGCATCCAGAGGAATATGAGCTAGGAATAGTCTTTTATTAATCATCAAGACACTCCCTCCTTCCTCTATCATGGCCAATAACCTACTCTATCAGGAACACAGATTCCTTTCTCAGATATCAATGCAGTTCAAACTAAAAATCAGAAAAGCTTTTACCTATAGAGTTTGGGCTCTCTCATTAATTATTTTATTTTGAATATTTGGAGCTATTTTTATTTATCCTCCTACATTACAACGAGACAAGTTTATTAATATAAAAATAATCTGTGATTTAAGTGTTTATTTTCCCATTAAGAATTCTATTCTCATGCTGTATTAGATCCAGTTAATAAAAACTTAATAGCTATCTTCAAATAGTTAAAAAATTAAAATGTTGAAAGTGTTCTTTGTGTTCCCAAATGTAATTCAGCTCATTTCCCCCCCGTCTTGTCCAGTTCTAGATATAGCTTACTGTCCACTGAAGTGCCTAAACTAGACAAATGTCATGAGGGATTAACTCAACAAGCTACCCATTCAACTGTATGTCAGTCTGGATTAAGTATTTTCCATTGATGTAAATTTTGATGACCAGTCTTAATTCTGAGAAGAATGAAGATGAAATGTACCTGCCTCTCCTCAGAGAAGAGAAGGTACAAATGAAGTA
This sequence comes from Antechinus flavipes, assembly GCF_016432865.1. Classification (NCBI taxonomy): domain Eukaryota; kingdom Metazoa; phylum Chordata; class Mammalia; order Dasyuromorphia; family Dasyuridae; genus Antechinus; species Antechinus flavipes. The sequence goes on from NC_067400.1 coordinate 256,013,167, forward strand.
TATATTTCTGAGAATATATTCTCAGAAACAATCTTTTGCTCAACAATTTTGTGTTAAAAGGAAGGCTTCTATAAGGGAAGAGGATTTTCCTAATGAGAAGTGACAATAATGTAAACAAAGAAAAGCAATAAAATAATCTAAAAATAGAAAATGACATGCCTTTGTTTACAGCTAGAGAGTGTCTACATTGAGCATATGTGTTTTTGGGCATTCTTTACAATACAAATATTTGATTTTAACCTCTCACCTAAGAGAAAAAGACACAAACAATGTCAACGATTGGTCAAATTAGAGGTAGCAATGTGAAAGGCTAAGATAAATGGACTTGAAGGACTCCAGAATCTATTAACTATGTAACTATAGTGAGTTATTTAACATCACTGAGGTTTAATCAAGTCATGTCAGTAAAATGTGTATAATAACACTTGGAGTATCTACCAGGCTGATGTGAGGAACAAATAATGATACAGGACATCTTCAAAGTCTTAGTACAAGTAAAGTTTTAAGCATTAATACCTTAAACTATTCACAATGGAACACTTTGCAAAAATCATATTGTTATTATACCAATTAAGGAAATCTTAAAGTTAAAAAATGATAGATGACTTGAATAGATCCTTTTCAAACAGATCCTTCTTTCTCAAGGGAAAAGAAGGGTCAGTTCTTGCTTTGTCTTCAAAAGAAGGAATTTTCCATAGGGAAAGATAAGCAAAGCTGAAAGTGTTTCTTGAAACATGAAACATGCTATGAGAAAGGAATGGAAGAAGGCATCCTAAAGATAGAGTAGAAGAGGTATGGGAATATCCAGTAAGGAAAACTGACTCAGAACTAAGAATAGCAGTATCCCAATTCTTCTCTGCTGAACTTTTGAAATTAAGGTATACTACTGAAAATTCTCCAAAGGAGTTCTATACCTACTTAGGTGACGATTTGTCTCTGTCCTTGAAAAATTGTGAAAATCTTTTGGGAATTTCTGAGGCAAGTTAGTCAATCCTTGACTTTTCAGATAAGGATAGTTGACAATAAAAATTATTTTGGTCCTTTTCTAAAATTTTTCCAGCTCCTTTATTATGTTTTCCTTTGTTCATGTCAAGTCTTCTATTCATTTATGTATGACTATAATTTTGGCTTTTAATAAATTCCTTTAAGCTCTGCAAATCAATGGATCCCCTATATTCCATTTTTCATGGGAATAATTCAACAAAAAGTCATTTAACAGATTTTGCTCCCATAATTAAAGTTTGCTATTTTAGGGGCTAAAATAATTAAATTTCCCTTCCCTTACTATACATAACAATGGAAACGACAAAATTCTAGTCTTAAGAGTATTGCAAATATTGCTTATATCCTTACCTCATAAGATTCCTTATTCATGCTGTATTTTTCTATTTGATAAAGTTGGTTCTTGTAGAAAATGTTGTCTTGAATGTTTGACTTCTGCCAGAGGAAAAATAAATAAACCTTAACCATTAGGGACTATTAGTTTCCATTATATCACTAATCCTTTCCCTCCAGAGAATATTTGAATTGTATTTCTTTATTTAAAACATATTTCTGTCATACCTTTTGTCTATAAATTAGTCATTCTAATCTCCATCCAGACAGAACCCTCCTTTATAACACTGAAAAACAATTATGCAAAAACATTCTACACAATGATATATGTGACACTATACATGTATTTGATTTAGTATTATACTATTCATCTGATTGTATCTGCCCTTCTAAGAAGGGGAAGTATGTTTCATTATTACTTCTCTGGCATCTGAATTAGTCTTTCAATTACTCAGAATTCAATTTCTTTTTAAGAATCTTTTTGTTCACAATGTTTTAGTTATTGCTATAACTCTTGTTTCTCTTGTTTTTAAATAAATCTCCCCATGTTTCTCTTAAACAGCTTATACTTCTTATTGCATAATAATATTTCATTAAATTCATGCCCTAATTTTATCAGCTTTTCCCCCATCTGTGGTTACTCATTCTGTTTCTAGTTCTTGGTTACTACTAAGATTATTATTTTGGTATATATTAAAATTGTGCTTTATCTTTGCCTTTTTTGAGGCATACATCCATAACACTAAGTCAAAGGGTATGGGAAATTTATTCCCTTTAATTGCCTTATTCTAAATCAATTTCCAGAATGGTTGGAATAGGTCACAGATCCACCAATAGTACATTAATATTATCTCTCTTTCCACAGTACCTCTAATACTGACTTCCAATCTTTTGTAGATATCGGTATATATTTTTCTTTATAGAAATTAGTTTGTCTGAAAAGATTTAAAAACATAGGGTTAGAGTTTTAGAATTAGATTTGATATTAGCAGCTTAGTCCAACCTCTGAATTTTGCAGATAATACTAACTCATATTTATGTAGTACTTTTATAAAGTATTATATAAAATTTATAAAACATACCACATACATTATCTCATTTGAGGTTCATAATAGCCATGTACAACAGATGGTATTATACCCATTTTACAGATAAGGAAACAGGCCAGAGAGGATAAGTGGCTTGCTTGAGATCACACTGCTCAATCCACTACCTTCCAAGCCAGCCCATTCCTTTAATAGCTATGATAGAAAGTTTTTTCTTATGATAAATTCTGCAGCTTCTACACATTTTTCCTAATGTTTTTAGGATATTATAAGATATTATGAAATATATCCGCAAGCTTACTTGTAAAAACTAGATGAATGTACCATCTTTGAAACCAATCTTTGGTTCCCTTTTTTTTTATAAGATTTGAAAAAAACAGAAAGAAATGTAAAAAAAATTAATACTGACATAGTATACAAATTTAAATTAGGACCAAAGATTATTTATTAGTTTGTGTAGCTTAATCTGAAGCAAAGCACTGAAAATATTTAGATGGGCTTTAATGGGTCCCACAAGCACAAAGATTTGGTCCTAGACTTACTGTTAATTTTTATTAGACCTACACATGCAAGTTTCCACAACCCGGTGAGAATGCCCTTAAAACTTGTTTCTAGTTTAAAGGAGCGAGTATAAGGCACACTCCTTAAAGTAGCCCATGACACCTTGCTTAATCATGCCCCCATGGGACACAGCAGTGACTAACATTGAGCTATAAACAAAAGTTTGACTAAATCATAATAAATTTTTCTAATTTTGCCCTCAAGTAGAAAAATCCTGATCCCTATTTCAACATGTTAATCCTTTAACTACTTAAAAATAGTTAAGTCCCATTTAAATCTCTTCTACTCCAGCATAAATATTCCCAAAGCATCCCACTGCTCTTTGTAAGGCAGATTATTTTTATTTTTATTTTTGAGGTTCTTCACTTCACTATCATTGTCCTCTGAATAAAACCCTAATTTATAGATGTTATTTCTAAAATACAGGGTCCCAAATTGAACATCCTCCTCCTATTGTAGTCTAAATGGCTCTTGTTCTTAAAACTATAATTTTTACTTTATGCCACCTAGGACAGCAATAGTTTTTCTGGCTATCATGCAACATTAATGAATTATTTTGCAAGTCCTGAATGTTCACTAATCCACTTAGGAAATTTTCAAATGATTGCTTATCTATGAAGGCTTCCCCATCTTGAATTTATGAATTGTTTTTAAAAAATCAATTTATTCCTATTAAATTTCAGCTCATTCTCCCTAGCTCATTCTTTTAGCCTTTACAACCTTTTGGGATTCTGATTCTGTCATCCAATCTAGTCATCTGTCAACTTTGTTACCTAGAAATTTGATAAGTATCTATCTAAATATATTCATCTAAAGTACTAATTAAAATATCAAACAATAGGACTAAAGACAGAATCAGCAACACTACTTCCTTAATGTAGCAATTAAAAATTGCTTACTTGGACTTATATCAATTCTGGTTCATGACAAATTAGAACTCAACATAATTTGTGCAAATTACTAGAAAAGCCTTCACAACTGATTAGCATAACAGGATTCAAAGTTGGAAGAAATCTAAGAAATCATTTAGATCAAAGCCTTCATATTACACACAAGGCAACTGTGGCCAACAGATCTGCCAAGGAGTGTCACTTGACCAACATAAGAAAGTTTTGTTTCCTACTCTGAAATAAGTTTAAATCCACTGGGAGATTACATAGAAAAGTTATGACAAATTAAATTCAGTACCTGTAATAAACATGGCAAAAACTCCTTTCAAAAATTCTCACCCTCTAATAAAATTTATATGATTAGCCCCATTATCCCTCCTTTTGCCGTAATGGCTTTCCTTTTTCTGCAGTTGGTACAATAGATGGAGTGTTGGACCTGGAGTCAAGAAGGCACTAGCTCTATGACCAGATCCAACACTCCACCCTTCAAGTGGCGTAGATCAATTTTTTGAATCCCTCTCCTTCCTTTTTTCGAGATGCCTTCAATATTCACTTAAAATTGATTTCATCTCTTAAAAAATGTTTCAGGAGTGGGACAAGAACAAAAAATATATATGTGCCCAGAGCCTTACAACATTTCTTGCTTGACGCTGTGCTAGGAGAAATGGATTGGTCACTACTTCAGCCTCATCTTTCCAAGGCTTACCTTCTGCTAAAGGGGTTTCTTAGTGATGTTATCAGGATTAAGAAATGAAATGATTCAAACCAAAGAACACTTAAAAGGAAAATATTTTCCATATGATTTTTTAAAAGTGCACCTATTAAAATATAATTATGAATTTTTTAAAATCAGTTTTCTAGTGAACAACAATAAGGGCACTAGAGATAAGCAAATTTAAACAGGGACAATATGTAACCTGGCTGAAGAGAACAATGTTAAAATTATCTGAAATAAAAATAAATTGAGGTAAAAAGTTACTGATTAGATATGATTTAATTTGCAAAGCTAGTATTTACATATTAAACTAGGTGACCTGACAGATGTCACCTGGACTCTAACCAATATGGACTCTAACCATAACCTATGGCATGAAAAATCATTGTTGTATTTCAACTACAGAAACTAATGACTAATTTACATAAAACCCACCCACTAATAAAAAGGAATAATTTACAGGGGCAATTTTTATAACAAAAGTGAGAAATTAAAAAAAATCATAGAAACTTGTTTTGAACATAATACAATTGGACAGGCCATCTGACCAAAGTACTTTCATAATCCAACAGTAACTTCCAGCTGTCAAAATGAAATTAGCCCAGAAGTCCTTGCCCTCTAGGTTTTATAACTAGAAAGCACAGTGGGTAAGAAATACTTGTGGTATGGAGTTAGCCATCATCCCTTATCTTCTAGTTGCCAGTCTTAGAAATTCAATTACTCAATTTAGACTCTAGCTCAAGAAAAGAGGGAGCTTATCCACTAAGATTGGAAAGAGGGAATTTTAGCCCTCAACAAACCTTATTTCTCTAGCTAGAGGGGAACTTAGCTCTTTAAAAGAGTCATATTCATTATTGTTCTGTAAGAAATGACCAACAGGTGAACACAGAGAGAATTGGCAAGAGTTACATGAACTGATGCTAAGTGAAATGAGCAGAACCAGGAGATCATTATATACTTCAACAACGATACTGTATGTGAATGTATTCTGATGGAAGTGGATCTCTTCGACAAAGAGATCTAACTCAGTTTCAATTGATCAAGAATGGACAGAAGCAGCTACACCCAAAGAAAGAACACTGGGAAATGAATGTAAACTGCTTGCATTTTTGTTTTTCTTCCTGGGTTATTTTTAATCTTCTGAATCCACTTCTCCCTGTGTAACAAGAGAACTGTTCGCTTCTACACACATATATTGTATCTAGGATATACTGTACCTATTTAACATGTATAGGACTGCTTAGCATCTGGGGGAGGGGGTGGAGGGAGGGGAAAAATCGGAACAGAAGTGAATGCAAGGGATAATGTTGTAAAAAATTACCCTGGCATGAATTCTGTCAATAAAAAGTTATTAAAAAATAAATAAATAAATAAAAGAGTCATATTCATATGATTTTATTCCTACAAACATATATATCTTTTTGTTTTGACCATATTTTTAAATTTTTTATTTTGTTAATGCTTTTTATTTTCAAACATATGTATGAGTAATTTTTCAACATTGACCCTTGCAAAACCCTCTATTCCAAATTTTCCCCTCCTTCTTCCTACCCTCCTCCCTAGATGGCAGGTTAAATATGTTAAAATATAAAACATATGTCAATCTAAAGTATCGGCTACTAAAAAATAAAATTTTCACGATCTATTTATTCACTAAATCTATGGTAACCTAAACTTAAGAGGTAGGTAGTTAGTCTGTCCTAATTGTTTGAGCTAGCTCTTTTTAAAGAAGAGAGTTTAATCCTATAATCAAACTAAAAATAATCAATATTAATGAATTTTCTGTTCAGTGAGTAAGTCTAGATGACATATTCTAGCATAGAGATAGAAGAAGATGACAGGTCATGAAACTAGGGTTAAAGGAATAGAAGAAAAAGAAGAGATGCTTAAAGGAAAAGTTAAAAAAAATACAAAGAAGCTTGAATACTTTGCCTAGGGTCTAACTTTATAAGAGGGTTATTTTTAAAACATCTTGACTTTCCTCTAACTGAGAGTGTGATATATGACCCAGGTTTGGATACTATTTTATCTCACATTCCAGAGATTCAGCAACACATCAGGCTAAATTAACAGCTGAAGATCAAATGTCAGCGATTTAGAAAGCATTTATGGAAAAAGAAGAGAAAGTTTTTTTTTTTCCTCACCAAGAGCAAAGAAATCTGTCAACAATGCCAAACTTACTCTGAGGCCTGAGAGATAGCGTTCAAGTTTCTTGTTCAGCAGGAAGTAGATAGCAAGGATGTGGCAGGCCCTATTGGACAAGACAGTGTTGATCACGTCGCTATTTTTGTATCCAAGCTTTTCAGTCATGTGAAGTACCACACTTTGGCTCAAATCTTCTAGGTGAATTCTATGTCAAAAGAGAAAAAAAGAAAATTATATAGTGATTTTTGAAATCTTTCCTAAAAGGAGCCTTAGAAAGTCCATTAGTAATAAAAACAAATAGATCCACATAAATTCAAATAGCACTGGTTTACAAATGAAATTATTTGCTATTTATTAAAAGCTATTTGAATATACTATTTTAGCTAACACATGTAGCTAGGTGGTACATAGAACTGAGTTCTGTTGTGAGGATCAAATGAGATAATATCTGCAAAGTTCCTAGCACAGTGTCTGTTACCTGGTAGGCTCTCAATGAAATACTTAGTATTTCTTTCCCTTCAGGATTCAGGTCAGACACCACCTTCCTCATGAAATCTTTCTTTTTTCCCATATACACATCTATCTAACTATCCTTGTTTATTCTCCCTTCAGAATGTAAATTCTGTCAAGAACAAACATAGCATCTAGAACATAGTAACCATTTAATAAATATTTGTTATTTTCTTATAATAGGATCATGAAGAGTTGCCCGAATAGGGACCTCCAGAAGGACATTACAAAACTCTAAATTATAAAATCTATAGGAAAGTTCCTCGCAACACATATATTAGGCCAATATCAATTATTATTAAAAATCAGTTATTAGACGATTGTCATTACTATAATGTAGATGCTATTAGAAATGGCATTAGACAATAATTCTTCTAAAGTAGCATAGTATAGATCACAAAAAATTATCAGGCTTTCTATATATTATTTCTGAAACCCAATAGGAAAAGATAGCCAAAAAAATCTGATTCACAATAACTATAGAATGTATTATCTCTTTCACAGGTAACTGATGGCTTGTGATGTTTTCAACTCTTCAGCTCTTTAACTGTTGAAATTTGTCCAAAGACTTAAAAAATTAAAACCTCTAGAAGTCTGGCTCATTTTTTTGCTCAGCCAATTACATTGTTCCTTTTTAAACTCAAAGTTAACTTGAAAAAGATCAGGATATATCTTTTACATTTAGCCAAATACCTCATTAATATCGTGTAGTTATATTGTAATCATATCTCAATTCCTGTCAGCTTCCCTAGTAATACTTCTCTCAATGCCTTCAGATGTTTTTGTTTGATTCTGAGATGAAGGAGCTTAGTACTGTTTCTCTCTGGATTTTCTTGATTATTATTTGATCTGTTGACAGTTTTAGATATTTTCTGGAGTAATGAAATTCTCACTGATATTTCTCATGCTGCCATATTAACTAGAAGTTTTGTTTTCATTCTATCTTAAAATATTTAACTTCAGCATACATTAAGTAATACGTCCCTCACTGCAAAAGACATAACACTGCTGTGTTCTTTAATATACATATTCTAGCCTATTCTCTATTGTATCCGACTAGTGAGATGTGACCAGTTTTACTTCTGATGAAACCTCAAAGAAAAATCTGAACTAATAGCACAAACTATCTGGAACTTGTTCTTGATTCATGAGAGTAACATGAACCCAATTATATGCCAAATCATATTTTTTTTTTAAAATGGAAATCGGGCCAACACAGGGAGAGAACTGCTTCTTCATTTTAGCCCTATTTACTTAACAGATGTCACATTTAGTGGATTGATTAGACTCATTTAGACAGTGATAACATTCACTTAATGACCCATTCCACTTTCACTAATTTTCCCTTCCTTTAACAGAAAACATATCTATATGCTATACATATACATTACAAAGTTAAGGAGCCATTGGCCCTTGGTTTTTTGTTCTTTTGGTACCTGAACAGGACTGGTGTCAGAAAGCAGTAAGCAATTTATTTCAAGATTCCTTCTGAAATCTTTCTGTCATCGTTTAAATTATTTCTCATGTGCTAGAACTTTGGGCAATGATTGAATGGAACCACCACAGATTTACCTGAAATAATCTGAAACACAAAAAGTACCAACATAAAGTTCTCAGACTTATCAGTAGACCTGAAGAATCATGATTTATATATCTGTTACTCTCTACTGGAACCTCTTCTCTACAATGAAGGGCCTTCTAATTCTAGCCAATAACTGTTTTGTTTAAGAATTTCAAAAGGCTAATATTGTAATTCTGTATCTCTCCAAAGTGGAGAGTCACCCATATTCCTCTTGACTATCCATTTTCTCCCTATTCCTCCTTCCCTCTGTAGTTCCCTCCTCATATTTTTTCTATTTAAGCAACATCTAATCTTGGTCAATTGCCCAGCCTGCTGACATGTCAAGCATGGAAGTATTTGAGATGAGTTCTAGTCTTGGCTTTTACTTCAGCTTTAGAGTAATGTTGGCCATCTACTTGGTATTTACATATGAAAGGCAAAAATCTGAGTCAGCTGAGAAGAAAAGATTGTGGATTTGCATTCACTTTACCCTCAGTACTTTTTCAGGTGGAATAAATTAATATATTGTATGTAAGAACCAGTGAGTCTTTAATACTTACTTGCAAGTTTGAATGAAAATTTCCTCCCCTTTAGAAGGCTAATAGAGTAATGCCTTTGCTTTCCTTATCTCATCCACCTACCCATCCAAACATTTTTGTATCATTAAGAACAGGCTAAAATAAAGAACAACAACCCAGGAGAAAAAAAGGTCACAAAGGGGCTGACTGGATGAGTTTATTCATTTATTGAAGACTTTAGAATTTGGGGGCTGATGGGAGTATGAGAGTCTTAGCAATTTTTAAAAATAACAGCAAGAGCCCTATTGGCTGTTTTCCCAAGTCACTGTCCAATTACCAGCAGCATAGGGCTTCCCAAAGGACTAGACTTCACTTACTTTATATGAGAGGATTCTGATCTCATGCAATTAATAATCAAGATGGCAAAAAAGTGGTATGTTGGACAGAATTAAAAAGCCTGAATTCTGTTCAAATTCTGCTTCAAACTATAGGTGTGTGACCTTGAGGCAAGTCATTTAATGTTTTTCAGCTGTAAAATGTTGGACTTGATGGTTTTTAAAGACCCTTTCAGCTCTAAATCTCTGTTCCTAGTTTCTAAATGCTAAAGATACAAACACAAAGATGAATTAGTCCTTACTTTCAAGGACCTTGGATTTTTATTAAGTACAAACAAGATAAATGATAAATTTAGGGGATGCTGGGGAGAGGGGGAAAATCAAAAAAGGCCTCATGCAGAAGTAAACTTTTAAGTTGAACTTTTATGGAAAGTAGTTATGAGGAATGAGGAAAATCCACTGCTCCATACTAACAGTTATCATTTCAATGAAATTCCCAATAGTCCATCCCTACTGGGTGTTAGAATAATAAACTATTCATTCCTATGAACCAAATAGAAGTGGAGATTTTTTCCTCAGCTTTCACTCATGATATCCATTATGACTATTTCCTATCTCAAAACTTTCCTGGTAAGTCTATTTTCTATCACCTACTCTCTTTGGCTTTGCCTCTAAGGAACATTACACCTCTCAGCTGGTTTCTCTACCTCTCCAACACACCCCTCATTTTTCAGCTTTTTAAAAATGTGTTGTCTTTTCCCAATATACTGTAAGCTCCCAATATACTGTAAAAGTAAAGGAACTACTTTTTCTTTTTTTTTCTCCCTAGCACAATGCCTAGAACATAATATTTGATTGAATTGAATCTTATAGCATGTTCCAAAGTGGTCTTACATATAAATCTTATCTCATTAGAGATCTGTATTTATTGAAGTACCTGTTTGGATATGTAATGTTATATGGAGCTTTCCCAGGACAATTCTCATTAAGCCAACGATTTGCCAGAGCTTGCTGAATGTTTGGTCTCTTTGCAGGATCTGGTTCTAGTAGAGACCGCAGGAAATTTGTGGCTGCTGTGAAAACAACAGAAAAAGAAAACATCAATATTATAGACTTTTCAATTCTTGAGAAATTCTGGGACTCCTATCTTGTTTTGACTAGTAATTTCTAATCATCTTCCACTTAACTCCAAGGGAAACATTTGGGAATTTCTGCTGAGATGTTTCTAAGGACTTATATTTCTGGACAGAGATAGCTCCAAAGACACTTTATGCTGTTCAGCTTACTCTAAAGGTGATCCTAGCTTGGGGCACAATCAGTGGACTACCTCTGATGGCTAGAAGTGTTTTAAATCAATACTGCGGTTTTTCTAGGAAAGTGCTTTCACCCTGCAACAAAAAAGCAAACAAACAAACAAAACACACACACACACTCACACACACACACACACACACACACACACACACAACTTGTGAATAGCTATTCAATCTATCTATCTAGGTGCTCTGTTTTTGCGTGTATATAACCTCCATTTGTAACTAGTCTCATTGAAATTCCTTATCTGAACAAGACAGTGCATTGTTCTAAATTGCAATTCCTTGAGCCAAAATAAATGTCTTTATTTATTGATTACCTTGTTGATTTAATTTTCAAAAAAACTTGAGAGGCATCTTTTTTGTCTCTCCTTTCCACTTCTCAATCCTTCTAGTCTCTCCCTTCCCATTCCCTCCCCCCCCCCCCCACACACACACACAAAGAGAAATCAACTAACTACAAGACTATATCTTTGGGAAATGAGAGCTAGCAGGATCCTCAAAAGTTCATATCTTCCTATTCCCTTTGTCTTCCAGGGCAGTGTGAATTTGCAGTCTTGTTTTTATATGAGGCATTTGAAATCTAGAGAAAGAATAGATCTCTCCACAGGCATGAAAACAATCACTGACAAAATGAGAATCAAAACCAACAAGTCTTGGGGCAGTTTCTTTCCCTTATGGCATTTCTTATTTGTATACATTAGAAAAATAGAAAATATTCAACATAATTACAAAAAAATTAAGATAAACAAGCAGAATATGGACTTTTTAAACCCATGAAAACATATCAATAGGGCAAAAAGGCAGTCTAAGATATACTACCACATAATGGTTCATACCACACAATCCTGTTTAACTCATGAAGCATAGAGGATAGCTAAAAACTGTTGCCTGGGATTGATTTTGTTGTTGTTGTTGATAAACTCCCTTTCAGCAGCACAAATTTTCATTAAATTCAAAAAGTGATTATTACAATATTTGAATACAAATAATTTAAATTGGGAGATGAAAGAGAAAGGGTAATTATTGTCTTTGGGGCAGCTAGGTGGCGTGGAAGATAGAGAACCAGCCTTCAAGTCAGGAGGACCGGAGTTCAAATCTGTATCTCTTAACACTTAACACTTCCTAGGCAAGTCCCTTAAAGCCAATTGCCACACACACACACACACACACACACACACACACACACACACACACACACACATATCCTCTTATTAATAAAATTTTAAAGTATAATTAAGAACATTATATCAAAATCCATAGAATAAATTAAAAACCCAGGTGCGTAGGCAAAAGGTCTTTGCAACTAAAACATTATCTTAAGAGGATAGCAATCTAAATTTTATTTCTTAAATCTTCTACATCAATGGTTCCCAAACTGGAGTATGTATACCCTGACATGGTACAAGAAGTTTGTCAAGGGACATGGGAAGATTTGGTAAGAACTACATTAATCTATTGAAATAGAACATCAACATTGAAATAGGCGAAAAGTAATAGTGTTAATGGGATGGGGAGACCTCCAATGGATTGGAGAGACAACAGTGAAGAAATGGGAATGAAGTGAGAAATGGAGGAAGTTTGATAGTGTATGTTTCAAAATTAAAAAAAAATTTAAAAGAGAGCAGTTGAAAAAATAAATCTTAATAACCAAAATCAAATGGTAAGATTTAAGCATGAAGTCCTTTTCACACTTGGCTAGAAAAAAAATCAGTGTTAACACAGTGAAGGACAAGTATTGATCTTCATAATAACTAGAAGCTCTATATTGATTTCCAATCAGCAAAATTACAAAATTGTTACTATTTCCTAAGAAAAGCACATGCCATTTTATTGAATATACATACAAAGCTTTAATTCCATTTGCAACAATTTACTTTTGTGAATCAAGACTCACTGCTCTATTGTCAATCAAATCCAAAGCAAAATATAACCAACACTCAGCAAAATGTTCAGGTATCTCTTTCAAAAATAAAATAAAGTGGTTGGCAAGAAACAAAATCATATTTCATTACTTTGACTGGGTTCTGAAAAGCATTTAAACACTTTATGATAACTAAAAATGTTACATGCCATATAGTTTTAGGGAAATTTAATCTATTTTATTCCTTATGCATATATTAACAGTTAAACATGAAAATTTATTTGATTTCATATTGAATAGAGGGATGGAAATATTTATTGAAAATTAAAGGAGCATGAAGACTTATAATTTGGGGAAATTTCCGTAAATTTAAAGTGTCACTCACTTTTATTCTAAATGTCTTGCAACTTAATAAGGGAAGGAAAGAAGCATTTATTTGGCTCCTTTTATGTTCTATGCACTGTGCTAAGTGCTTTAGAAATATTATTTCATTTGATCCTCATAACAGCCCAGTGAGGTAGGATGCTGTTATTTTCTTTATTCTACAGTTGAGGAAACTGAGACAGATTACCACTAAGTGAGCTGCTGTAATGATCACAGAGATGGTAAATGTCTGAGGTCAGATTTGAATTTATATTTTCCTGACTCCAAACCCAGCTCTTTCTTCTTACCTGCCTCCAAACAGCATTTGCAAAAACAGAGATGCCATTATATTAACATAGAAAAAAGAATTTCATAGGAATAGAACTTAGATATTACATTTGAGATCAGATGGTCTGGTGTTTTATCCACTGTGCCATCTTGCTGCCCCAATTATTAAACTTTTAAGTCATATATGTATATATTTATATACATACATACATATATATATAATTATGGTTAATCTATAAGAGAAGTATTTATTTAGCTTCTAATACCACATTTTGAAGATATTATTGAATATTGTATCCCTACAAGGATTTTATCTATTGCCTCTTCATTCAGTTATCAAATAGGCACAATTTTCTGCATTGTAAAATGGCTATTATATTTGGTCAAACCAACAAGCCAAATACTCTTCAAAAATTCACAAAGAAATTTACCTGAAGGCATCACATATTTGTCTTCAAAATAAATAAAATTTTACTTGACTATAATTTTACTTGAACAAATACTTTTTGAATATCCCTATACTAATATATTTTTTTCAGCTTTTCAAGATTTAGCATGGAGAAGAAAAATAGTCAGGAAAAGTTGATCTATATTATGTCTGACATTTGACTTCAGAATGAACAGAAGTTTTTCCTTTTAGAAATGATGGGTTTTTGTTTCAGTATACTTAGAGACACAAGAAAGCCAAAAAGCATCAGATTTTTATGGATTCACAAATATTGGTGTCATAAGGTCAGCCTTACATAACTGAGAAATTCCAAAGACAGTAATTTCCTCATTTGATGTGAAAGAGAAAGCATATATTTAAATTCCATAGCAGACTGTTTCAAGATGCATAACATCAGTTATGGATCTTTAGTTAAAAATTTAGAAAGAGTGTCCTTGTAATATATTAGATGCAAAATGAACACATTTTTGCTTTTATTTGTATCCCCAACATTTAGTATAATACTTGGCACATATTAAGAGATTAATAAATGCTTGTTCATTTGACTTTCTTATTTATTCTCAGAGAGTGGATAGAATGCTGGACTTGGAGAAAGGAAGAACTAATTATCTGAAGAAGGAAATGGCAAACCATTCCAATATCTTTGTCAAGAAAATGCCATATAGGATCATCAAGAGTCAAACATGACTAAAAAAATAACTGAACAACAAGCAGTCTTAAGTTGCCCCAGAGAAATGGGTTTTCCATAAAGTGTTTCCTTGCTAGGTTTCTCTAAGTTTGTGCCCATTCTTCCCCATTTTTTTCCCCAGCTCATTTTACAGATGAATAAAATGAGGCAAATAGGAATAAGTGACCTTGTCCAAGGTTCACACAGCCAGAAAGTATCTGAGGCTGAATCAAGTCTTCTTGTCTTCAGGCCCAGTACTTTATCCACTGTACGACTTAGCTGCTCCTTGGGCATACTATTGTGTTATGATCATTAATATTTTGCTTATCATAAATGTTTCATGATGAAAGTTGTCATTGTGGTTAATTTATTTAAATGAGCACTAGTCAGGACTAAAGAGTTAAGAGTTGTAGGTAGACTTTCCAACCTTCCAGCACAAGTATAGGTTGGGGGAATGAATCAGCTAAGGGAGAAAAGAGAGAAGAAAGAGCATCTGAATGTCATGTCCCCACACTACAGGGCATAGCTAGGTGGCCCCAGTGGATAGAAGACCAGACCTGAAGTTAGGAAGCCTTATCTTTCTGGGTTCAAATTTGGCTTCATACACTTAGTAGTTTTGTGACCCTATGTAAACCCTGTTTGCCTCATTTTGTTCATCTGTAAAATGAGCTGGAGAAGAAAATGGCAAATCACTCCCCATATCTTTGCCAAGAAAATCCCAAACATAACAGTGCTGAAAGGCTACCAATAACTACTAACTAGTGTCATCCAGACACTAATAAGGGCATTACTTGATGAGGGTATTAGTAGAAAACAAGCAGGCTTTCAAAGCATTATTAAATAAATATTAAAAATTAAATAAATTTTGCAATCTCACAATTAATTGAACTAATATTGATATACTCATCAATTCAGTATTGTTTAGTTGTTTTTCAATCATGTCTGATTCTTCATGATTCCATTTTGGGAGGTTTTCTTGGCAAAGATACTGGAGAGTTTTGTCATTTCCTTTGGTGCATTTGTATAGATGAAGAAATTGAGACAAATAAGGTTAAGTGATTTGCCTAGAATCTCACAACCAGTTAAGTGTTTTGCAACCAAATTTGAACTTCAGTATTCTATCCACTGCACTGCCTATCTATTTTCAACAGCAAGAAGTAGACCTTCAAAACAATATTAAAACAATAGATAACACTTTCGCCATCTCACAATTAACTGAATTATGTTAAAAATATAAGTACGCATTAACCAAATACCACCTTATATAGGCTCTTTAACACCAAGATTAAAGACTCTTTGGAAGATGAAATAATATAAATACTTTTGTTTGTCATTTTTCAAGCATTTCTGACTTCTAGTGACCCTGCTCAGAGTTTTCTTGGCAAAAATAGTGCAGTGGTTTGCCATTCCCTTCTCTAGCTCATTTTATAAATGAGGAAACCAAGACAATACAAATAAATCTGTTTCATAACTTTCTTATAATAAATATCAATCAAAGCATAAAAGCAAAATGTATGCTGGAAAAAGGCATTTGCCAATGTAACAGAGAAGACAGAAAAGCATACAGAT
This sequence comes from Antechinus flavipes, assembly GCF_016432865.1. NCBI lineage: Eukaryota > Metazoa > Chordata > Mammalia > Dasyuromorphia > Dasyuridae > Antechinus > Antechinus flavipes. Next base: position 256,029,295 of record NC_067400.1, read on the forward strand.
CAAAGGAGTAATCCCTATGGATGGTGAGGTCTTCCTGTTTAAAAATATCATTGTGTTAATTTCATTATTCCCCAGGACAATGGAAAGTTTCCTGGAAGAGATCTGTAATTATGCAGAGGAATTTGGTCTGTCCGTTCATTCTGGAAAGACCAAACATACAGGAAGAATATATCAAGAGCCCTATGAAAGCAAAGGCCCATCTTTTCATTATTAACATTTTAACAGTGCTGCCAAATGGCAGTGAGACCTAAATAAGCTGTCTCCAAAAGATCTAAAGATCAACACCACATAGAAGGCAATGGGGGAAATACAATGTGCAACACATAAATAATGAGAAAAATGTAAAAATTTGCTTCAAAGAATAGTCTGTCATGAGGTAAGAGAGAGGGATTACAAGTGAACAGCCAGAGTATTCCACTGGCACCTTCACAATGTCAGAAGAAGGTTCCACTATATTGGATAGTCCCCTTTGGTGAACTCATAGATAAAAGATACATTGGATAGACAGACATGGATGAGTTTTGATCTGCATCACAAGAGAAATTTTGAATATTTTGATTATTATCTTATTATCAGTTATTCCAACTCTCTTGCATATCAAGGCAACTTTCTTAGAATTTAAAAATCTCCTCTCCAAAAAAGCAATAGAAACAGCCTTTTTTTCCCCACTATGTTGCCTTTTTCCGACTCTCACAACCCTGAGCTTCAAGATGAGCCATACATAAAGGAGAAGCACTGTGTTTATTCTTGCACTACACTTCTCTCAACACAAGGCAAGTATACCTACTGTGCACAACCCACATTTTCTATCCTGAAGGCACTTGTCCCCAACTCCTATTGCTGGCACAATGTTTTATTAACTTTCCAATATTTGTCCTGGCTTGTTTGGAATACACTGAAAATGTGCCAAATGAAATGACTTCAGGAAATATATGAAGACTATCAAAATCATTTCACTGTAGCAATGAAAGTCAGACAGAACAAGCCAAGTCCTGTCCAGACCCAACAGCCTTCTCCTTTTTGACTCTGAGACTGAAGCATCTATACAAGTTATTGGCTAGTCCAGCATTTTCTGAAATTTTAATTAGCATTTGTTTGACCTTCATAAACACAAACATCTCATTTTCTACTTCATTTCACAAACCTTCAAGTAACCTAAAGTCATTGCTTAGAATGTGTTACAAATGCTATTGCTGGGTTGTAGTCATTAAAAGATACACTCTGAGAGAAATTCATCTTCCATGAAAGACATTTGTTATTCCATGATGCAACAGTACTAGGAAGTTCTAGTAAGCAGAGAAAGAAAGAATCCAATAGAAAAGTTAAATAGGCTAAATTTATTAATCTACATCTACATAATAGGAAGGTTCCAATGTTATAGGAACATTGTGATTCCATCACTTAAATAATGCTGATAGTAAAGTCTATTGAAAACTTTTCTGGAAAATACTCCCCTGAAAGAGTAATGGAGAAGAAAAAATATTGGCCCATTACTCATTTCTAAAACAACAAATTACATCATTCATATTATTACTAGCTTAATTAAGATGTTTGTAAAGCTAGTAAAAATGTCACATAACTTCAATTTAAATTGGTATTACCAAAAAAAGAGAAAGAAAGAAAAGAGATACATCATGGCATAGTAGACAGAGCTTAGCTTGAAACCTGCTAAGTAATTGCTAAACTTTAACACCAATCAAAATGCGCAAATTTTGTAATGTTTACGTAGTTTCTACTATATAATCATGTTTCATATTGCCTTGCTGCTTCTCTTAAACATTCACAAAAGCCTTAGAAAATAAAATTAGAAAATAGCAGTCTGATGAACCTTTTGCTTGTCTACAATTATATGTGATAGAGCTGCCACCTAAAGAAAGTAACAAAAATGTAACACATGACTTATAAAATACATATTTAATCTTCATAATTTCCATGATTCCACATCTAGTTCTGGATCAAAGTGCTAAGAGCTTAATAATTGACATATTTTTTCCTTTTTATTTTATTTATTTTTTTTTTGGCTGAGGTAAATTGGGGTTAAATGACTTGCCCAGGGTCACACAGGTAGGAAGTGTTAAGTGTTTGAGGCCAGATTTGAACTCAGATTCTCCTGACTTCAGGGCTACTGCTCTATCCACTGCACCACTTGGCTGCCCCAATAATTGACATATTAAGGGTTGATCTGTACAAAGAAAGGTTAACAAAGTACTTCAGGTTCATTACTTCAATTGGTCTACACAGCTATGAGGCAGGTAGTGTGGACCTTCTTCTTACAGATGGGAAAATTGAGGCCAAAGAGGACTTAGTCCATAGTCACACAATTATTAAGCATCAAATGTAGAATTTTAATCCAGGCCTCTTTTTAATCCAAGTAGCACTCTTTCTTCTTCCTTTAAATGGGCATCTTTTTTTTTTTTTGCAAGTACATTTTCATTTTTTATGAATAAATTACAAACTCTAGGGAAAAACCTCAATATTATTATTATTATTATTGTTAATATTAAATTCATAATTTTTATACTTATAATTCTAAAAATTATATTACTATTAATTTACTATTTTTTTAAAAAAGTGTAATAAGTTGCTGTGAAATTACTATTTTCATTAAAGCTGAACTTGCTCTGAATAGAATTGAAATCCAAAATAAAACTCATCAGACTAGGGACTCAAACTGAAATGACACTTAAAAATGAAACTGCATTACTTCTTTGAGTCATAAAATTCAAACAACACAGTATCATCCACTGAACCAAGCTCAAGTTTTATTTTTCATAGCACATTTAATGACAGAAGAGCTAACCTATATATATATATATAATACAAATCACTAAAACTTATTCTATAAAACTAAACTAGAATAAAATTTGAACATAATAACCCAAAAATCTTTGTCCCAATATGCACAACAGCATCATTAACGGTTTGTAGTCAAATCCTACTTTAAAATTATAAAACAAATTAGACTGTAAGCCTTGAAAACAAGGCTTGCTTTTAATAATAGCTATTATTTATAAAGAGATTTAATATTTGCATAATAATTTACAAATATTGCCTTGTTTTATTTTTGCTTTTTTTTTTGTGACTCCAGCACTTAGCACAATGCTTGGAACACAATAGGTGATAAATAAATGTTTGTTGACTAACTGACCATTTATGGTGTTGCTCTTATGGAAATAACTGTCCTCTTTAATGTTGTTTTACCTGTCATCATTTCACAGACTCAATGATCTGGAACAGAGATATATACTTTAAATAGAACCTCAATGAAACAGGAAATCTTTAAATTATATTAAACTAATAAAGATTCTTAAAGTCTATAAAACTTTAAATGCTCTTGTCAATACTATAAGAAGTAATTTCTCATTACCTGTTATTTTGAATTTTTTTCAAAAAGCAATTCAGGGAAAAAAAACAATGCAAGGAAATTAAGAGGTTTTTTTTTTTGGGGGGGGGGTTATGTTGTGCCACAGTTCCCTAATTGTCCTGCCTCAGTTTCCCTAAATTGCTCTGCTTCAATCCTTCTGGTAACGCCTCCCTCCCCTAGACCATTAAGATTGATATAACTTAGGGTTAGCTACTCTAAGATTATAAACTGTAAATGTTTAAACTCAAGATAAGGGGAGGTTCAGAGGTCCTGGCTTCCTAAGTCCTCCTAAGTTATCAAGAATTTATGGTCCTACTGATGCATTGTTGGTGGAGTTGTGAACGGATCCAACCATTCTGGAGAGCAATTTGGAACTATACTCAAAAAACTGTCAAACTGTACAAAGGGTATGCCCTTTGATCCAGCAGTGTTATTACTGGGCTTATAATCCAAAGAGATATTAAAGAAGGGAAAGGGAGCTTCATGTGCAAGAATGTTTGTAGCAGCCCCCTTTGTAGTGGCTAGAAACTAGAAATTGAATGGATGCCCATCAATTAGAGAATGGCTGAGTAAATTGAGGTATATGAATGTTATAGAATGTTACTGTTCTGTAAGAAATAACCAGCATGATGATTTCAGAGAGGTTTGGAGAGACTTACATGACTGATGCTGAGTGAAATGAGTAGAACCAGGAGATCATTATACACTTTAACAACAATACTATATAAGGATCAATTCTGATGCAAGTGGCTCTCTTCAATAATGAGAGGATACAAATCAGTTCTAATTGATCAATAATGAACAGAACCAGCTATACGCAGTGAAAGAACACTGGGAAATGAATGTAGACCACAACATAGCATTTACATTCTTTCTGTTATTGTTTGCTTGCGTTTTTGTTTTTCTTCCCAAGTTATTTTTATCTTCTTTCTAAATCCGATTTTTCTTGTGTAGCAAGACAACTGTATAAATATGTATACGTATATTGTATTTAACATATACATTAACACATTTAACATGTATAGGACTACCTGCCATCTAGGGGAAAGGGGTGGAGGGAAGGAGGGGAAAAGTTGGAACAGAAGTTTTTGCAAGGGTTTATGTTGAAAAATTACCCATGCATATGTTTTGTTAATAAAAAGCTATAGTAAAAAAAAAAAAAAAAGAAATGTGATATTTTATAAATAACAAAAAATGAGTGAATGACTAAATAAATAAATGGGGAAAAATAGAATTTATGATCCTATACTCTGTCAGAACTGGATTGATGGTCCATTCTTGGAAATTCCCACCATTTACCAATGTACAGAGTCTTATCTCCTTGTCTACCCTGATCTATGGAAACATATATAAAAACGATTGGAATCTCACATTCAATGCTGATGCTGAAGCTGCTGAATGTTTTGAGACATCAGCCCTGGGACCAAAATGAATCCTTTAGTCCCAGAAAATCTTTCCCTCTCAGAAATCCAAAGAAAATATTAAAAACTCTCTATCTCTATCTTGCCTCAGTTTCTCTAGCATTACAGTTAAGCAGCACAAAATTCTAAAGAGAAAGGTTATAGTAATCTTGAACAGAAATACAGAGCACCAGATTGGGAGAAGAGAGAAAGAAAAGATTTATAATTAATTTCTTTTGGTTAGGACACATATGAAATATTTTGTTTGGTTCTGGAAGTCACCTTCTTAACAGAGATATTAATCCAGTGTCCAAAAGTAGCCTGAGGTAGTCTATAAGAAAATGAGTCAAAGAATTTTGGCTTGGGGAAGCAAAGACCTAGAAGAAAATGATAGTTATATCCAAAAATTCAAAGGGCTATTTATGGGGGAAGAGATTTAGCAATTGGTTGATGTGCACTGGGGCAAAAAAGGGAGAACTAAGAACTGAGTGGAAATTAAAAGGAGAAAAATTCCAATGCAATACTAAGGAAGCCTTTTTTAGATTAAATAGGTAAAGTGGTAGTATCTGTCACTAAAAGTTATCTAGATATTAGATGTCTGAAGACATAGATTCATATTTTGAGTAGGGACTATAATGGGTAGTATGTGAGGTCCCTTCTGACACTAAGATTCTATGAATATTTAGACTGATACTTTAAAAAACATATCACAATATATGTATTGCGTGACTTCACAACTATAATGAGTATCATATTGCTTGCCTTCTCAATGGGTGGAGAAGAGTTTGAAGAGAGAGGGAATTTGGTACTCAAAGTTTTTTAAATTTTAATTAAAAATTTTAATTTAAAAACCTCCCCTCTTTCTACACACACACATAAGCATTCACAAAAGTAAGCAAAATCTGGTCAGAGACAGAATGATAATGTGCTGGATTTGAAAAGATATAGAGATTACCAGTAGAAAGTTGAGTAGGAAGGGGATTCATTTCTTTATCCACCATCTTTTGGTATAAAGCTCTCAGACTGAAGGGCTCCACAGTGAAAGGCAGTGTTCCAGTTAACATAGCAAACATATTCACACCTCTGCAAAAGAAAAAAGAGAAAGAATGATAGTTATTGGAGCAGAATGATTCTCTTTGGAGAGAAGTAGGTACAAAATGGGGAAGTGTTGGCTTAAGGTCAATACTATTTGCATAGTATTTTGCATTAGGAAAGAAACAGTAACTTCACTCATAGTGAAACATTGTCTGCATTAGCTGAGAGCCCCCAAAACAAAAGACTCCATGGAATCACTGAAAAGAAGCCTTGGGCAATAAACTACAGGATGATGAAAAAGTAAGTAAATTTTCCTTTTTTATCCTTCAAATTGAGGAGATTATTTGAAAGATTTTTGGGAATCTTAAATATAAAGATTTATTTCTAAATATTCATCTATTTTCAAATGTTATAGTTCAAGATTATAACTATAAGAATCATAGAAGTTTATGTTTAAACTAGGATTGAATTTAAGAATTTATGTAGTCTGGGTCCCTCATTTTACAGAAGCAGAAATAGAAGCATGTTAAATGATTTGCCTTCGGTCATTGTGGGTATTAAGTAGCAGAGCTAGAATCAAAACCCAAATACTCTGACTCTATAGCCACCTTGCATTGCAATACCTCATAAAACAGCATGTAACCACAGTCAGTGAAGCCTCCTAGGGATTACTAATCCCAGTATTTTGCTAACAATCAAAGACATTTCTTTCGGATGTTCTCTTATCAACTTCTTATTTCTTATATAAATACTAGCACATACTTACCATTTAATAGCTTGTTAAATAATAGATAGTACATAATATACAAATAATGAAGAGAAACAAATGCAGAAGAAGCAGAAGCAGCAGCAGCAGGAAGAAGTAGCAGAAGGAAGCAGCAGGAAGAAGGAAGAACAAGAAGAAAGAAGGAAGAAGAAGAATAAGAAGAAGGAAGAAAAAGGAGTAGAAAAGAAGGAAGAAGAGAAGGAGGAGGAGGAGGAAGAAGAAAAATTACATTGATGAGGTAGAACTCATAGTGTGAAAACTTTTTCTAACAATGCTTAGTGTGTATCCCCCATGATGCCCCTATACTATAAATTAGAAGATAAATCTTAGGGATTTGCTTCAAGTATTTAGTGTTTAGATGACTTAACCAGGCTCATATAATTAATACATTAGAATACTATTTGATCTTGTCCTAATTCCAGGCCAAAACACTATCCACTATGCCATACTATCTCTTTAATAACTCTATCCCACATAATATAATTAGATGGCTCTTAGCCAACAATGTCCAATCTGATTTTCTAGATGTGGCTGAAAGGCCATGGCAATGAACCTGGCTCTTAAGATTAAAAGCTGATGTGTCTTTGGAGGATTTTTCTCCCCTAAAGTGCATACTAAATATAGTACTGAAGATTGTCTTGATGGGAAGGAAAATTTTGACTGCCAGAATGCTTAAAGAACTTTGGAATGCCCAAGGAAAGATGAGTTTAGAAAGTACAAGAGGATTTCCAGTAAAACAAATCATAAAAAGAAGATTTAAATAAGATTACTGAAGCTCAGTTTTACTGAGATTCCACTGAACATTTCTGAAGATAAAACTGGCATAGCAATTTAATAATTCAAATCTATAAGGGCAGTGAGGAGCTGTTTCTTTTGGGAGGATAAAGGAAGAGCATCTGAATCTTCCTTTTCCTTCCTCAACCAAAAAAAAATTTGCCCTGATCTCCTCGTTCCTTATTTGGTTTTCCCTAAGATTGGCCCCATCCCCATTAGACTGTAAACTCTTGAGGCAATAATTTCTCTCTTTTCTATGTCAAGTGAATTGTCTAGAATTATAAATGTATATCATTTATCCTAATCCCACTAATTTTACATATGAGAAAATTGAGGTCCTAAGAGGTAAAACTAGCCAAAGATTACAGAGGTCATCTGGCTCCAGATCCAATGCTCTTTTCATTAGGGCTAAGCTTTACTCAAACAGAGATTTCAGTGGGGGTGAGGGTGAGGGTGAGGGTGAAGTATATCAAAGTTCTAATGTTTGCTCTTGCATTCCCCAGATCCCTTTTTCTATACCCATTTCTAGATCTCCCTAGTAACATGCAATATTTTAAACCTAAATATCTTAGATTCTACTGATCCACCCACTCCATAACCTTTGATGCATAAATTCCTTCATTATGCACCACTGCCACTTGAGTTTTCACAAGCCTGGAGAACGAAAGCCGACTGTGATAAAACCAAGTATAACTTATAAACCAAAATGTTCCTTACATTAACTATTAGCACTTTCTTTCATGACTACCAAAAAAATGAATAAGAGGAACATTTATTTTTGGAAATCAAAGACCAGTCCCATATTTTTGTTCTATAACACAGATCCCTCCTTCAGCAATCAATCAAAAAGCATTTATTAAGCACCACTGTATATCAGGCACTAGGAATACAAATAGAAAGAATGAAGCAGTCTTGACTCTCAAAGGACTTACATTCTTAATAGAGAAACATAAAAAATAGATATGCAAGGATACCAAATGGGTACATACAAATGTATGCAAAGTGGTAAAATACAAAGTAATTTGGGAAGGAAAGCATTAAGCAGTTAAGTGTCAGATCAAGAAGGTTTTACATAGAAGGAATTTGAACTGCCTACAGTAGGACAAGGACTCTAAGGTAGAGGTAAAGAATGTATTCTAGGTATGTGGGATGCCAAACACTGAGAATGGGAGATGGAGCATCATGTATAAGAATCCAGCCAATTGGGCTGGATCAAAGAGTGTTGAAGGGGAAATGTTGTCCAAGGACTTTAGAAAAAAATAGGTTGAAGCCCAATTGTGAAGGACTTTAAAGGCCAAATGACACATTACATATTAGCTGTTGAACTTTTTTCAGAATATGCAATCATACATTTTTGTAATTTATCATTTGTTAAGGTATATGCTACCAAACATGATTGGTATGTCACCTTCTTTTCCCTTAACTTAAAAAAAATTCTAATTGGGTGACTGATATTAGGAAATGATAACTTTGTTTTTAAAAAATTAATAAAACTTTAAAAAATTAAAAAAAATAATTATCTTTCCATCTCTTTTTTTGTTACTAATATATAGAAATGCTGATTTTTATAAATTCATTTTGTACCCTACCTTTTGAGAAATTATTTATCAGTTAATTTTGTTGATTCTTAAGTTTTTTAAGTAAACCACTTTATCATTTGCAAAGATATTGTCTCCTTATTGCCCATGTTTCTTTTTATTTTTAAGTCAAATAATACTAGTTTTAGTGAACATTCTTGCATACCCTGATCTTAGTGTGAAAGCTTCCAATATTTCTCCACAATAAATAATACAAGCTCTTAGTTGTAGAAGCCATTTTAAAAAAAATAATAAGTAAATTATGGACATGTTCTTTGACTCCTATGCTTAGAGCTTTTAAAAAAACACAAATTAGAACTGTATTATTTCTTTTTTGTTGTTGCAATTTTGTTTTAAATGTTATTTAGTATGTGAATTCTTTTCCTAGCTATACATAATCTTTCTATTTTTGAATTAAATACTCTTTGGTTATAATTTTTGATATGTTGCTGTATTCTTTTTGCCAGCATTTAATTTTTTTACATCAATATTTAGAAATATTAGTCTATAGTTCTCATTCTACGCCATAACCATTGTCTGATTTTATCATCAAAGCCACATTTGATTCATAATGGAGTGACATTCTCCATATTAAGAAATTTATGCGGGATGGGTATTATTCTTTAAATAATCAGTAAAATCCATTTATCAATCATTTGGTTCTAGATTGTTATCACCTCTATGGCATTTATGGCTTTATGGCTTGTTCAGTTTCTCTTTAGTTTGTATAGCCTACCCATTCAATTAGTTAATTTTTAAATTTTTTTTGCAGATAGCATCCATTTCATAGAAAATTTCTTATTTTGTTTTGTTTTATTATAGAGTCTGAAAAAATTTTATTTGCTCTCATGATTTTTATCTCTCTTCATTTTTATTAATTATTAAATTAGGGGATAGCTTTTTAGTTTTACTGTCATTTTAAAATGGTCTTTAGTTATGAATTAAAAAAAAACTCAACTGTGTATCTTCCATTTCTTATTTTCTTCTCATAATTTTTTGAGATTTATTGTCATTAATTTTTTATAGTTTTAAATGTTGTCTCTGAAGAGTAATTGTCCAGCATTCCCTTTATTTTGGTACATTGTATCACTTGTCATTACATTAGTATGACTAGTAATTATTTATATTATTTACTTGGGGTTATTAATATTTATTACTAACTCATTACTTAGGTTATTTTTAAAAAGTATCTATTTAATATTGTATCTTTGTTCACATCTTTAGTTACATAACCCAGAGGCGTTCATTCTCATTAACTCCATTTTTTCACCATAAACTTTTTTTTCTTTTTTTTTATTATAGCTTTTTGTTGGCAAAACATATGCGTGGATAATTTTTCAACACTGACCCTTGCAAAAACTTCTGTTCCAACTTTTCCCCTCCTTCCTTCCACCCCCCCTCCTCTACATGGCAGATAGTCCCATACGTGTTAAAGTCACCATATACTTTTTAAATAGCATTTTGGCTTTGGATACCTAATTGAAATCGTGTTCTACATAGTTATCGACTTCTGTTCCTGTCCTCTCTTGGCCCTTTTTATACCCTCTTCTATTGTCTTATAGTCTTATAGACTATTCAGCTTGGCATTTAAAGACTTCACAATTAGTCTGTCTTTTAAAGCATATTTACCTTTATTTCCATTCATGTATTCTATGTTACAGTCAAAGTAGACTACTTACTGTTCCTGAATCTGACTTTCCATCCTAAATGCCTTTGAATAGGTTTCTTCATGCACAAAATACATCCCCCTTTCATCTTAAAATCCTAGCTATTTCCAAGTATCAACTCAAGCACCTCTTCCTACAGAAAGGCTTTCTTTCCCTTCTCAAATTTTCTTGTATTTTGTGTTTATAGGTGTCATTCCTCTATATAATTTCTCCTTCATGGCACAAAATATTTTTGGATACTATACCACTTGGCGCATATATGTTTAGTATTAATATTACTTCGTTACCTGTGGTATCTTTAAGTAGAATGAAGTTTCCTTCCTTATCTTTTTTAATTAGAGCTATTTTTGCTTTTGCTTGATCTGAGATCAGGATGCTACCCCTGCTTTTTTTTTATTTCAGCTGCAGCATAATAGATTCTGCTCCAGTCTTTTACCTTTACTCTTAATGTATCATTCTGCTTTAAATGTGTTTCTTGTAACCAACAAACTGTAGAATTCTGACTTTTATCCAGTCTGCTATCCGTTTTCTTTTTATGGAAGAGTTCTTTCCATTCATATTCCCAGTTAAAATTACTAACTCTGTATTTCCCACCATCTTATTTCCCCCCAGTTATAGTTTTCTCTTCCCTTTCCCTCTTTCCCAGTATTTTGCTTCTGACCACCCCTTCCATCAAATAGCTCTCCCCTTTCACAGCCCCTCTTTGTTTCTTATGCCTTTCCCCTTTTACTTCTAGTCTCCCTTCTATTAGTCTCCCCCTTTCGTTTCCCCTACTACTTCCCTATAGGGTGACACAAGCTTCTCTGGGAAGCTAAATGTGTATGACATTCTCTTTGGGCCAAATCTAATGAGAGATTCATACAATGCTCATTCCTCCCTCCCCCCCTTCCTTTTTTTTCCCCAATTGTAATAGGTCTTTTTTGCCTCTTCATGAGATGTAATTTACCTCATTTTAACTCCATTTTCCAATTCTTTCAGTAGAATCATCTTTCCTCCTTTAGTTTCTTTTTTATATCATCACAATAAAATCAAATTTTACCTGTACCCTCTAAATATACCCATAACAGAGATACAGATCTCAAGAGTTAAACATATCATCTTCTCATATAGGGATATAAGCTTTTTAACTTTTAAAAAAAAGCCCCCCCCCTTTTTTTTAAACTTTTTTATGCTTCTCTTGAGTTCTGTATTTGAAGATCAAATTCTCTATTCAGCTCTGGTTTTTTCATCAGAAATAAATGAAATTCACCTGTTTCATTGTATGTTCATCTTTTCCCCTGAAAGATGATGCTCGATTTTGGTGGATAGTTGATTATTGGCTGCAATCCAAGTTCCTTTGTCTTTCAGAATATCAGATTTTCATGCTCTTTGATCTTTTAAAATCTCCTTGATTTGATAATTCTGAAATTTAGCTTCCTTGGAGTTTCCATTTTAGGGTCTCTTTCATGAAGTGATTGGTGAATTCATTCAATGGCTATTTTACCCTCTGGTTCTAGGACACTGGGGCAATTTTCCTTGATGATTTTCTGAAAGACGATATATAGGCTTTTTTTTTTTTTTATCATGGTTTTCAGGAAGTCCAATAATTCTTAGATTGTCTCTCCGAGATCTAGTTTCCAGGTTTTTTCAATGAGTTATTTTATATTTTCTTCTATTTTTTTTCCTTTTGGTTTTGTTTGACTGATTCTTGAAGTCTCATTGAGTCATTCACTTCCATTTGTTCAATTCCAATTTTTAGTGAATTGTTTTCTTCAGTTAGGTTTTTTTTTTTTTAATTTCCTTTTGCATCTGACCAACTTGTAAATGATGTGTTTTATTCATTGGGGTTCAGAGGCTCACTAGTTGCTTTTGAATTTACTTTGGATGTCTCACAGTTAATCTGTTGATGTACTGGCATGTAACCAGGACAGAGTAGCCTAAGAACGTAGATTTCCTGGTGCTGGATGCAGCAAAGCCTTGGCTCCCTGCCCTGGGTTTCTTGTGCTGCATCTATATTCAGCAGCCTTTCCCCCTGCCTGAATGAAACAGACTTTTTCTCAAGTTCTTCCAAAGTATCTTCTGGAAATTTGTTACACTCCAAATATTTGTGAGTTCTGTCACTCCAAAATCAGTTCAGAGGCTTGAAATGCTGTTGATCTGAGGACATTAAGAGGAGCTCAGATAAAGACGTGTCTACTCTTCACCATCTTGGCTCTTCCTTGGCAAAAAATATTTTTAATGAGTGTGTTTTTATTTCCAGAATCTAGCAAAGTGTTTCACTCCCAGCAGGTGCTTAATAATGCTTGTTGAATGTATTTAAATACCTTCTTGATTATTTATTATTTTATTATGTGATGGTCTAGAAAAAAAACAAGTCAATAAGAATTTATTGAGTGTTCATTATGATCCAGAGACAGTGTTGAGGTCTGTGGCTACAAAAAAAGGACAAAAAACACAATTCCTGCTTTCAAGGAGTTTACATGGCATAAAACATTTGATTAATATTTCTGCCTGTCTTAATTTACTTGAATTTGTAATCCCTTATATTATTAATAATTTTTATAGAAGTATTATTTTGTTCCAGAAAAAAGAAAAACACCTCTAAGCTCATATAGAAGTATTTCCATATTCTTTCAAATCCATTTCTTCCTAAAGTTTTGTTTAGTTGCAGTTTTCTTCTTATTTCTGTTTATTTGCCAAGTTTTGATAGAAGAATATTAAAAGTTTATGATTAATGTCTTTACTATATAGGAGTTGTTTTTTTTTTCCTTTGTTGATTTCAGTTGACTTTTCCTTAAAGACCTTACTTAGATACTATTTCATGTATGTGTGTATATGTGTGTATGGATATATTATCCATAGGTATATGTAGATGTATAAATATCTATACAATTTCATTGTATAGGAGTTTTTAAAACCAAAGACTCATTTTTCCATTTTTTTTCTTTTCATGATTCTTTCCATTTTTACTTCTGCCTTATCAAAAATCATGATGGCAGTTTCTGAGTTTGTGGGATTTTTTTTTTTTTTTTGAGAATTCAGCTGAAGCATAACAAATTTTATTGTAGCCTTTTACTTTGTTTGCATGTATTCCTCTGTTTTAGGTACATTTTCTTAAGATGACATATTATTCAAGATTATTAAAGATCCAGTCTACAACTCTTGTTTTAATGTCAGTTCAATCAATTTCTATCTAAATTTATAATTATTAAATTATATTTTTCCCATCTATCATTTTTTTTTTGTCATAGTGCTTGATTTTATCAGGACAAAGTACATTGTAGCTTGTTTTATTAGTTCCAATTCAATCCCAGATGTTCATAAAAACACAAAAACTCCACTCTTTCTCAGGCAAAAAGCAAAATAATGCTTTAAAAATTTCTTTGCTTTCCCCTGTCTCTGGGTAGACATTTGGTTTAGGAATTATTATCTTTCTGCATCCACACTTCCTAGGAATTTGTTCTTTTTGCTATAGTACCCAAATCCAATGTATAAAATTTTTCTTCTTATTCTCTGACCCTCAAATCTTCAAGATAGCCTGCTTTTTTCTATTCTATTTCCATGGAGTTTTTTCCAATGATGGGCACATAGTAACTGTATAATAAATACTTATTGCCTTTGTTGACTCAATTCCTGCCTATGACTCCTCAATATTCCTATCATAGAGTGGTACTTCAAAGAGGGAACAACCTTTCTTTTCCTAATTATGTGAAAAATATGAGATATAATTTTAAAATTTGTTGCTTTACAATATTATTTACCTGCCAAAGTTATACTTGATTCTCATTTTGCAAGTTATAAGGTCTGCCAGACTCTGACTCCTTTTCTGAGTTTTCACTTGCATTATTAACAAATCATCTTTTCTCAATAAGGAAAACACCATAACTGTGGCATAACAATTTCCAGGTAGCATTCTCTATAGACTGATAAACTACAGGTGCCCAACATAGTCACAAATTTTACTTAGCATAATTCATACTTAAAATTCAGCCTTTTCTTTTTAATCCTTTAGGTAGTAACTCGGAACTTCAATTCGTGAGAATTCTACGTTCTTTCTAATGAGGCTAAAAATGATTTTCTGCTGTCACTTGAACCCCAAGCTAATTTGTTGGCTCCTCTATTATTCCCTGAACTTTTTTTCTTTATAGAGCTCTCTTCCCTTATTAGATTTTCTAAAATGCTACTCTCGTTGATATCTAGCCTTGACTCCAGTTTCTAAAAATTGCTACACTTCTGGTTGCTTACTCAAGCTGCAACTCTTGTTTCAAATCAGCCCATCTCATCTGAAGAACATCTTCTGAATCAAAATCACATCTCCTACCCACCCCCAATCAAATTCTCTTTTACAGCCCATTTCCTTTGCCAATGTTTGCATCCTCCCAGTCCTGTTTCCGTCAATCAACTCTTGGCCCATCATAAAATTATCACTCACATTTACAGTAATGTGCATAATAACTTTTTTTGTCCATTGTCAGGAAGGGAAACAATTATAATTTGTGGCTTACAAGTAAGTCATGTTTCCAAAGTTCATTTGTAAGTTAGTGGACAGGAAATTGGAATGCATTTTATCATGAAAACAATGAAGTTTGGTTCCCAGAATGGCCCACAAAAGTTCCCTTTGACTTAAGTACAGTGAAACTGTAGGATAATCCATAATATAGAATGCCAGTTGTACTACAGTACCATAAAACTTAAACCACAGTTATATGTATGGGAAAACGCATTCTTAACTTCTATTCACATTACTGGAGTAGAGAATGTCTCAGTCCAATGGGGGGGGGGGGAGGAAACATGTGAAGAGATTCTCCTATCCTCACTCAATCCTCCAGCTCTCACAAATTTCAAATACTGCACAGAGTACAGCAAATATAAGTGAGATTGTGAGGCTGCAGCAGCAGCACAAAAAAAGAAAAAAAAAGTAGAAAAGGGAGGAGGCTCCTAATTATCCAAGAACTTGGAAGAAATAAGGATTCAGAGACAATATAAAATAGAGTATAATGGCCAAGTTAACTAGGTAAGAGCTTTGCTGAGATAGAAATGGTAAAGAAGAGGCAACTGTAAGCTAAGTATGCTTATTTGTCTAACATATATATCTAAACAATGAGAATGGAGATATTCAATACACTTGGAAAAATCAGATTTACTGACTAAATGTTTTTGGCAAAAGGCCTCATCTCTGAGGTAAGGTGTAAGATTCTGATGGTGCCATATTTCTCTCTGGATCTCAAAGAGTAGAAAAATCATTTATTATTCTCTCCAAAACTTTCAACAATAAAATATCTCTTCATTTAATATATTAACTTTGTACCAATATTAAATAAGTGGGGAAAAGGGAAAGAGAGGGGAAAAAAATTCATTTTTGTAAGTTGAATAACTCACATGGACCAGACATCTATTTTGGAACCATATTTTTTCCTGGCAAGAAGTTCTGGAGCTGCATAAGCTGGGCTGCCACACTGGGTACTGAAAGGATCTGAGTAACCCAAGATGCCTGCATAGTTGCTCAAGCCAAAGTCTGTAAAAATGGGAGGGGGAAGGGAGAAAAGATACAACATTAGAGATTGTGAAAAACACACCAAAATCAACAATAAAATCAAATTTATTTTTTACCAATAACATTCAATTTTAGGGAACTCTAAACTGTAAGAGAGAAGAATAATCAAGTATTGATGGCATAAACTTGCCAGAACTTCAAATTTTCTTTCCAAATTATATGACACTTTAAAAATCAGACTTCATTGTAAAACCCACTTAAAGCTAAAAAAAAAAATGTTATAAATCAAACACATTTCCATCAAATACTTTTTTCTAAGTAAGCCATCTAGGATCATAGGAGGCAGTAATATGGTGGGTCTGAATCCTGAAGTCAGGCTAATTATGGTCAACTCTCATTAATTAGGGGCCAAGACCCCAAGATGAGAACAGGAGATCTGGGTTGCAAGTGAGGAGACATGGTATGATCAAAGAGCAGCCTATATATATGTGTGTGTATGAATATATTTATGTGCATATATACATGTATCATGTATCTATATCCCTAATAGAAAGATAAATTTATATATGTATATACTATACTATATACTATAATATAGCTTCAATATACTATATATACTATAATAAGCTTCAAATGCATAAACAATCTAAATATAAAAGTCCAATAATACTTAATCATCCTAATTCAACACTTAATCATCTTCAGCTTAGACTGCTGCAATAGCCTCCTATTTGGTCTCACTACCAGATGTCAACAAGATTTTCTTTTAATTGCTGGTCTGACCATGTTACTCCCCTACTTAATAAACTCAAAGGCTTCCCTTCTGGGTCTGGGATCACATTTAACAGTTCTTCTGTTTAACTTTCAAAGCTCTTCAGTCTGGCTATAGCCTATCTTTCCAAACTTATTATACATTACTTTGCTTCCTGTACTCTAGGGGAATATTTTAAAAAAGAAGAAAAGAACATCAATTAAATATTTTAAAAATATACACTGAGCAGAAAGAAGTTCAGAAGGGGACACAGATTAACAAGACAGGGCTAGAACTAACATATTAAATTTGAAATATGCTTTATAATAATAACCACCATTTATACAGCACTTTGAGATCTGCATTTAATCCTTAAAACAACTCTGAGAGTTGATAGCAGCCCTGAAAAGGACTGCCATTATTCTCATTTTTCAGATGAGATAAACTAGGGCAGAAAAGTTAAATGATTTGGCTAGTAAGTGTCTGAGGCAGGATTTTATCTCAGGTTTTCTTGACTCAAAGTCTGGGACTTCATCTATCATGCTATTAAATATACCCCATGTACTTACTAGTCATATGTCTATGGGCTAAGTTATTTGACCTCTATCTGTCCATTTCCTCAATTGTAAAATAGGGATTATAATATCATTTCTTCCCATAATTGTGATGAAGATCAAATACTTAGGATAGTCCTTAATAAATATTTATTCCAAACTTCTACTGAGCTGTATATACAAATAAGGGCAAGATTCATAATTTAAAATGCAACCTTCTTTTCCCCCTTTTTTATGGGGAAATAATTGTTTGTAAATTTTCATGTAATTAGATGTGTCTTAGAGAGATTTGGAGTATATACAAATGTTCTCTAACTGGTTCTGGTTACTTTGACCATGTAAGGAGCCTCTTTGATTGTCTATGGAGTCAGAACTGAATATACATTTTTTTTATGTTTCTTTTCTTTTCTTTTAAAATTTATTTTATAATAACTTTTTATTGACAGAACCCATGCCAGGGTAATTTTTTACAACATTATCCCTTGCACTCATTTCTGTTCCGATTTTTCCCCTCCCTCCCTCCACCTCCTCCCCTGGATGGCAAGCAGTCCTATATATGTTAAATATGTTGCAGTATATCCTAGATACAATATATGTATGCAGAACTGAACAGTTCTCTTGTTGCACAGGGAGAATTGGATTCAAGAGATAGAAGTAACCTGGGAAGAAAAACAAAAATGCAAACAGTTTACATTTATTTCCCAGTGTTCTTTCTTTGGGTGTAGCTGCTTCTGTACATCATTGATCAATTGGAACTGAGTTAGATTTCTTTGTCAAAGAAATTCACTTCCATCAGAATACATCTTCATACAGTATCGTTGTTGAAGTATATAATGATCTCCTGGTTCTGCTCATTTCACTTAGCATCAGCTGAATATACATTCAAAAGGCACTGGCTGATTAGTCACCTTCTCTCCAGATAACTTCTTGCTATCTATTGGTTTTTCAATGAAAGAAGAGAAATGCTGTGGTTCCTTACCTTGGTAAGTTTCTGAACCTCATTCTCTCACTTATGGCTCCAAAAAAATTGCATATATAGAAGCCACACCCCAATAAAACCATCTTGGCAGAGGGGCTAAACCAGTGTAAGAGTAACTGACAGACCTCAAAATTGATGGTGAATTAGGCAGATATCCACCTCAAGCATGGGAAGACTTGTACCATTGGCCAAGAAAGGAACTGCAGAGCTTGGTCAGGCATCAGAGATGCCAAGATTGCTGTATCCCAGGGCATTGCCACTCATCTTAATTTTTGTTTTGCCATTTCAAAAGACTCTTCCTTTCCTAAGTCTTTGGTTAGTCAGGAAGAGAGAGGGAAGCTGATGATTTTGTGTAACTCTGCCTCACTGAAATCCAATTCACATGTAAGTCAAGACATCATTTGTGATGTCATTGTCTTTTATGAAAATGAAGGTCAAACAACAAACTGTAGTTTCAAAAGCTCAGAAGAACAAACTATCAAAAGATTCATGAACAGATTCTATGCAGGGGTTTATAGCCAGTTAGTACAGTTTTGAGGCCCCATGGAGTGACCTTCAGGACCCAAACCAGTAGCTAGACAAGGAGCCACCCTGTGTCTTTGGGCATGAACTTAGTGGGATCAATGCTGTTAAGTATGAGCCCACTCTCCCAAGGAACCAAGATGGTATAGAGGAAAGTGTTTGGGATAGTGAAGGAGAAAATATTTGTATTGCTATTGTTACAATTTCACAATTAATAACCCTTTGTAAAAATTATTGATGTTAATTTGCTAAGTGAAACTGGGATGCTAATCACTTGCCGCTAAATGCTGAGAGAACA
This sequence comes from Antechinus flavipes, assembly GCF_016432865.1. NCBI lineage: Eukaryota > Metazoa > Chordata > Mammalia > Dasyuromorphia > Dasyuridae > Antechinus > Antechinus flavipes. The sequence continues at coordinate 256,048,455 of NC_067400.1, forward strand.
CAATGAAATGGGGAGCTTCAGCCAGTGGCATTAGAAAAAGAAATCCCAGGGCAGTTAGGTGGTGCAGTGGATAGAATACTATCTCTGAAATTTGGAAAATCCAGCCCCAGATACTTACTAGCTGTGTGACCCTTAGCAAGTGGCTTAACCTCTATTGCCTTGCAGATAGACAGGGAGGAAGAAAGGGAGGGAGGAAATGAAGGGAGAGAGAAAAGGATGGAAGGAAGGAAGGAAAGAAGAGAGGGAGGGACAGAGAAGAAGGGGAAGAAGGAAGGGAGGGGGGAGAGAGGGACAGAGAAGAAGGGGAGGGAAGGAGGGAGAGAAGGAGAGAGGGAAAAAGGGACAGAGAAGAAGGGGAAAGGAGGAAAAGAGGAAGGGAGGAAGGAAGGATATCCTAACCTCTCCAGAGGACCCTAGAACCTTAGGAAGGATATGTGACTAACTGGCCAGGCTCTGAGAGAATAAGCTCAGAGTGTGAGATAAAGTAATGAGAAATTTTTTTTTTCTTTTTAAAAGAATCCTGTCACTATTTCAAAATTAGGCTCACGAAGCTTTTCCAATTCTGGAACAGAATCCATCTTCCACATATATACTCAACTACTAATGCTTTGATCCTGTCAAATTTATCTGATATATATACACACACACACACATATATATATATATACATATAGATAGATAGATAGATAGATATAGATATATTTCATATATTTTGAATATATTCATTTAGGTACATGTCTACTTCTATTAGAATATAAACTCTGATTTTTATCTTTGTAGTTCTGGTATGTAGCACATAGTAGGTGCTTAATAAATTTTTACTAATTATTTGAAAGATTACAAAATTGTAAATGGAAAAAAAAAAACAACCACACACAAAAGTAAATGTTAAAGAATTACACTGATCAGAATTGGCACCAAAAAAGAGACAGAAGAATTTACTTTCCTCCATTTCTGCAGAGTTGGGAGTCTATGCAGGTGGAGCACAGCATATACTATGATGTTTGACTGGTATGTTGCTGAGTTTTGCTTATATGCTTTTATTTTTCTTTATCCTTTCTTTCTCTGAATGAAGAGATGTATGGGAAATGAACTAGACCTATATACTGTGTAACTATATATAATTATATAAAAATAACTATAGGTTATATCAACCAACCAACAAGTAATGATAAACTACATACTCTAGGTCAGGTAGTGTGCTAACACTGAGAATACCAAAAAAAAGGCCATCTTTATATTCTAATGGAGAAATAATATGTATCTATGTGTAGTTATGTAATCTATGTGTATGAATAGAAACAATGTAACTTTAGAGAAGTTTACTATCAATTGAATTGCATCTAGAAGAATTTCAGGGATTCTAAGAGACAAAGATAAATGAATTTTAAAAATAACCTATTCATTAATTGCTTACTATGTGCCAGTAGTGAGGATACAAATACAAATACAAAAACAATCTCTGCCTTCAAAGAAAGGAAGGAAAGAAATAAACATCTACCATGTATAAGGCACTATGCTAAACACTTTACAAATATTATCTCATTTGATCCTCACAACAGTCCTGGGAAGTAGGTTATATTATTGTCCATATTTTACAGTTGAAAGAACTGAGATAAACAGAGATGAAGTGACTTGTCCAGGATTATATATATATAATCCAGCTTTAGCTAATCTAAAGAATTTACATTGTACTAAGGGAACATGGTGGCCACAGTGAGATGTTTTGTTTTGGAATATTGATTGGAGAATGGTTATTGGAGCCAGAGTGGAGAAACAATGAAAGAGCTGATTTGATTATAATTTCAGAAACAGAAAGGTGGACAAGGGATATACATCCAGGGGCATGGTAGCTGGGGAGGGAAGTCAAGCACGACCAATCCTAGATGCAGTGAGGAATTGAAGCAACTAGCAACTGGCAACTGCATCCAAAGACAAGAGTTACAGAAACTAAAAGGTTAAATACTTCAAGTACAAGTTTCTGGCATGTGGGAAGCATTCTGTTTGCTGAGATGGTTGGGGAGTGACTTCAAAATATTCCAGGCATAGGGAACAGCCAGTACAAACACATGGAGATGATATGTTGATTATGAAGAAAAGACAAGTAGGCTAGTCTGCAGGAAGGAGGGAAATGTAAAAGAAAACTGGAAAAATAGCAAAGAGTCATGTCTTAAAGAACTTAAAATTACCAAAAGTCTGTATTTGTTCCTACAGGTGATAGGGAGCCATTAGAGTTTATTAAGTAGAGGAATGACATAGTAAGATCTGAGATTTAGGAAAACCATTCTGGCAGCTATGTGATTATAAAACTGGAAGATGAGAGGAGGACTTAAAATGCAAAATGAAATACGAATTTTGGTAGGAATTTGTTTTCCTAAATTATGTACAATTGTTATGAGGGTCTTTTTTTAAATTACAATTTTAAAATTATGCAGTGGCAAAGAGCAGGAGAGGTACAATAAATGCTTGCAAAAACATTATCAGTTTCTATATTTAAACAAAATAAAAACAAACAAAAACACAGGGAAACTAAGGAATATGAAAGCAAAAGAGTTTCATAAACTTCAAAACCAATCCATGAATCAACTTCTAGGGTAAGAAGTCACTATTCAAAAAAGCTACTTAGAAAATTGGAAAACAATTCAACAGAAATTAGGTGTAGACCAATATCTGATTCCATAAATCACAAATACAAACTCCAAATATATACAAATCTAGATTTAAAAGATAACATTTTAAAAAAAAATTTAAAGCACTGAATAATTACTGATAAGCTGGAAAATGACCAAAATAGTGAACAGGTGGGGAATATCTGGCTAATGGGCCATATAAGACTCATGAAATTATTTGATCTGGCCCTACTTAGGCAATTACGGGAGATAATGATCTGAAAGTCAGGTACAACAACTTTCCATTGCTTGAAATTTTAAAGATGATTATTTTGTATGGCCTGCTAATATCATAAACATCCAAAAGGCCCTTGACAGAAAAAAAGCTTCCCACTCCTGCTTTAATCCATACTATATAATGAAGAAATTGAGGGTGCTTAGCTTAGAGAAAACTCCAGGAGCCATGACAGCTATCTTCAAAACCTTGAAAGGCTGACATTTAAAGAGAGATTAGACTTGCTTTATTTGGCCTAAAAAAAGGCAGAAACAGAGCAGGTGGAATATGTGGAATGTGGAATGGGGTGGTAGTTGCAAAGAAGTAACGTTAGACTTGATTTAAGATAGCTTCCTAACATTAAAGCTATACGGAAGTGGAATGAACTGCCTCAGATATCCCTTTGCTGGTGGTCACTGTAAAATGAGTGGTTGACCATTTGTCATATACAAATGGATTCTTTTCGGGAGCAGAAAGAGTTGATGATAAGTCTCCTCCAATTCTGAAATTTTTTGGTTTTTCTTGGATTCACTTAGCATATGGGTGTCTACCTCACACTAAACATAAAACTAGTAGACTCCTCATACGATGGGTTCTCTTATTACTATGTAATTCCAATGGCTTATATCCATGACCCTTTACCTCAAACAACATCTTGGGAAGGGCAAGAGGAGGGGGGAAAAGGAGGAGTAAAGGGCAGTGGAGTGGAATCTCTTCTGCCTAGAAGTTGCTCCCCCACATTAATGGTTAATATATGAGATGGTTACACATGGATTTATTTGGCTAATTCCTTCTCTCCCTCCTTTTCTCCCTCCCTTCATTGTTAAGTGACTTGCCCAGGGTTACATAGCTAGAAAGTATTAAGTATCTGAAGGTAGATTTGAACTCAGGTCCTCCTGATTTCAGGACTGGTGCTCTATCCACTATGCCACCTAGCTGCCTCTGGCTAATAATTTTCCTTCAGTAATTCCTTTTACTAACTTGTCTTTCTTTTCTTAATAACTTTATAAACCATTAAAAATGGTTTATTATTCCAGTTTTCCAGATAACTAAAGTTGTCATAATAATTATGCATCAGCTAAGGCTCCTAAACAAATTAACTATACTTTTTAGTCACCACTTCATGAGGACCTTTCCTAACCTCTATATATTAACAAGAAAAATTACCCTCCCCCCCCTTTGAGTTGTAGTTAGAAACTAAACAAGAAGACAAGCTCTATATTCCCAAAATGATCCTTTCATGCCTTCAAGTATTCATACACCTTAATAAACAGTATTTTCCATTTTTCCATGCAGAAGATATCAAACCCAAGCCCTCCAAAGCTCTCTACTAGTGGTAAATGTTATACTGTATTTAATATCTGCCTCTTTATAGCTTATCAAAAAACAGGTCAGTCAATATCATTTTTTTTCCTCTCACAGAGAAACAGCTATTGCTCAGACATTTTTCAGGTATGTCTGACTTTTCATGACCCCATTTTGGGTTTTCTTGGCAAAGATACTGAAGTAGTTTGCCATTTCCTACTCCAGCTCATTTTAAATTTGAAGAAAAAAGGCCAACAGGGTTAAGTTACTTGCCCAGGGTTGCACAGTTACTAAGTATCTGAGGCCAAATTTTAACTTCATCCATTGTATATAGGGAAACAGTGTCACCTGAAAATAATAGTAACTTTTTATTAGAAATCCACAGTGTGAAAATATCTGTTTCTGTACCTGGACAACAACCCCTGTCCAGTGTTGGTGATATGGCCATGTTGAGAACTAGTAGGAAATGTATCCCTCCAATAGTTTTGCTATATCTTACATAGTTTTCTCCCTTTCCTAAGAAGAAAAACAGTTCCTTCAAGAATGAGATTATAGTATCACAGATTTAGAGCTGAATGGAATCTTAACTAGTCAAAGCCTTTCATTTTATAGAAGAGGAAATTTCCCTAAAATAGGGATGAAATGACTTCTTTATAGTAACATTGAGTCTAAGCAACAAACCTGGGACATGAAATCAGTCCCTGTTATCCAAATCCAGTGCTGTTTCCACTTCACTGCCTTCATCACTGAGCTGATAGATGATCTGATGTTTTTCCATGTACCTTTCTTTCTTTTTCCCTCTCAGAAGTACAGAAGCATCTACTGATTCAGAAGGGGCAAACAGGGCAGTATGTGCCTTGTCTTCCTCCATCAAGGATTTACCCAATATTCTAAAATCCTATATGGAGATTCCAAAACAATCTCCTAGGACCCTTTCAATGCTACCTTCTTCATAATTATTGGCATTTCATGTTCCAAGTTTTCTAACAATGGAAATTGTTATTTTCCTTAGTTCACCTTTCTTTCCCTTCGTTCAAATTTTTCCTTAGTTCACCTTCTGTGAAAACCCAAGGTTTTGCACTATTCTCTCAATATAGGTTAAGCCAGTTGTCCTAAAAGCCAAAGAATCTGTTGTGAAGACCTGATTCACCCAGGGGCTTAGTCTCAAGCTGTTCACAAGTTGTTTCTTAAGGTCATTCAAAAGCCCTTGCCTCTCCCATGGAGAGTTGGGGACCATAAGATGTGTTGGATGTCACAAAGCCTCACAAGTCACCACATCTTAACTTGATGAGCAGATTTATTTATATATGAAAATCATGTGCATCACATTTAGCAGAGCTGCATGTGATATATTATTGAGATGGTGCAGTAGATAGTGCTGGGCTTTGAGTTACTAGCTATGTGAGATGGTACAGTGGATACAGCCCTGAGCCTGAAGAAGGAAGATCTGAGTTCAAAATCAGCCTCAGACTTCCTAGCTGTGTGACTCTTGTCAAGTCACTTCACCCTCTTTGCCTCAGTTTCCTTATCTGTAAAATGAGCTGGAGAAGGAAATGACAAGCCATTCAGAATCTGTGCCATGAAAATCCCAAATAGGGTCATGAAGAATCAAACCATGAGTGAGTAACAATTAATTAGATCCTGGGCAAGTCACTTGATCTCAGTTTTCTCAATTGTAAAATAAAAATGAAAATAGCACCTATCTCCCAGGTTATTGGAAGATCAAATGAGATAATATTTGTAAAGTTCCTAGCTCAATGCCTAGCACAGAGTAGTTGGCTTAATAAATATTTCTTTTCCTTTCCCATTTCTTTTTCCCCTCCCACCCTTCCTTTCCATCCTCCCTTCCTTTTTTTCTATGTTATGGCTAAGTAAATCTCCTTTTGTTAATTGTTGAACTATTTCCAAGCATCTCCTTTTGTTCCAACACTGAGCCTAAATTACTAAGGGAACTGCTTGAGTCACCTTAATACCACTCTGCATGTTGAACTACCTCGTTCTATTAAGGATAAACTATGACAAATACAGATGATACCTTTTTAGACGTGCACCCCTATTCCCATCCATGCTTGAATGAGCACTTCTAGTCCCACCCACACACACATATACAAAAGAAAACCCCAAACCTGAAACCAGAAGTTCTCTCAAGACAAAAAGAGGTTGGGTACCTTTGGGGATATTTAAGATCATATGCTCACTTATTTTTTAGTCATGTCCAACTTTGTGACCCCATTTGGGGTTTTCTTAATAAAGATATTGGAGTGGTTTGCTACTCCCTTCTCCAACTCAATTTACAGATGAAGAATCTGAGGCAAACAGGTTATAGTCATCCTGATTCCTGACCTAGCACTCTATGGGCTATGGCACTACCTAGCCATCCATTTAGGATAACAGACCTATAGTTAGAAAGAACCTAACCCAGCACATTAATTTTACAAATGAGAAAACTGACTCCCTGAGGGAGTGACCACCACAAAGGTAGAAAAACTAGAATGAATTCAAGTACTCTCACTCCAAATGCAATTTTCTCTCTTTCCCCTATCAAACAATGTTGTCTTTTTTTTTTTTAACCGTTCTTTTCTTTTCAACTCAAGAAATCTTGGAAATATATGCATAGCCCTTGATAGACTGAGACCAATACTTCTCTTACAAGCATGGCATTCACAACGATAAAATTGATAATCACAATTAATGATATTATAAGAGGGAAAGTTTATTAAAATGAGGAAGATTACAGAGAAATCTTGGAATGAACCACCATGAGTAACAAAGATTTATTTCCTGATGAGTGGGCTCTTTCCCCAGTTAGAGAGTGACAGTTTTGGCTCAAAGCCTTCTGGCTACTCCCTAGGTTTGAACTTCCTGCCCTTCTTCAAGACTCAATAGCTCAAAGTCAAAGTTAGCAACTATCGTTTGAGTTCTGTCATCTGTGGATGTCATAAGCCAATTATACAATGTATCACACCTCAATCTTCCTCTAGTCTTTTAATTTGATAGTACTCAGTCTCTAAATATCCTTCTTCTCAGCTTAGATAAGACTGTCTCATCATTTTGTATATCCCTTGAGGGAGAGACTTTATTTTCCCAAGTTACTCAAAAGGGAACAAATTTTACATCCTTCAGGGAAATTTACATGATTTTAATATTTGCATAGGAGATATCAAGGAGGAGAGATTTTAAGGCAGAATCTCAGTTCACTAAGAACTGAATGTTTTTTATGGTCAGAAAATAGAAGCACAATAGGCTCTAGTATTCCAAACACCTTTCAGGCAATTTTCTCAAGAGTTTGGCATAACTATCCACACAGGAAAACCAAGGAGATGGAGAATTATGTCCAAGCTCTGAATTTGTATGGACAACCCACAGAGCTGGTTCAGGATTACATATATCTTGAACAGTTATTGTGAACAAAAACTGAATTAGAAGGTAGATAATAGGATCAACTGCATGGGGGAAAACTGTTCAGTGCACTTAATGAGTCCAGCATGACACAGTGCTTGACACATAGTAACCTCTTAATAAATACTTTTTCCTTCTCTCTAAAATAAAGGTTCATCTTTTTTGACAATATCTTTCTAGGAATGCTATATATATATATATCTAAGAGTGCCCCCAAAAATACACTATCCAAAGAATTAAAGGTATAGATCATTGTTATTTGTCCTTTGTTCTTGAAGAGGACCATAGCATTTGGGGGGTGATGTCATGATATGTAAGTGAATTGGATTTAAGTAAGGGAGGACTGTACAAGATCACTTGCCTCACTTTCTCCTCCAGAGCCATCTGAGTCCAATACCCAGATATGCGACTGGAGATGGCGCCTAAGATAAAAAGGGAGACGTTGGCTTTTTAAAACTAAAATCTTCAACAGATCTCAGTTTGACTTAGGTCAAGGATTAAGGTTGCATAACAATTGAGGCAAAGAATCTCCTTTTTCACCAAGTCCAAACAAGTCACTAAAGTAGCAATGAAGAAGCCTGCAGTAGACACAAATAGCCTATTCTGTAGGCTATGCTAGTAAAGGGTATCCTAGTAAATGTTTAACAATTGTGAGGGAAGGAGGATATAAGCACACTACACTATTATCATTTCATTCTAGACAATTAACAAAACAATAAATCAGGCTCTGATTTTTAGCAATTGCTGATTTCTGAGTCAGCAGCTGGGTAGCCTAGTAGGTAGAGTTCTAGGCCTAATCGGGAAGACCTGAATTTGAATTTGACCTCAGAAACTTCTGAAATGTCAATGCTCAAAAAAAAAATTAAAATTTTAATTTAAATTTTTATATTCAAATATGAAATTTAAAATTTTTAACAATTGGAGCTGGGTCCAGGATACTTCTGCAATATACAGAATGTCAACAAAAAGGTTTATGACTGGGAATGGAGGTGATGATGTTGTTGATGGTGATAATGAAGCTAGTAATGATATACTTTAAGGTTAGGAAAGCACTTTACAAATGTTGTCATTTGATCCTCACAACAGTCCCATGAAATGGGTGCTATTATTAATCCCAATTTTACAGATGAAGAAATTGGGGCTCAAAGAGGTGAAATACTTTGCCATCATCATACAGCTAGAGAGCTGTCACTCAATCAAGAAGAATGAGGAACGAATAGCCTGCATATTCTACTGGTATGCCAAGAATTCTAAAGAAAATCTTCAAAATAGTGGGAGAGAATTTATGGGAGAACATATACAAGAGCAGCAGAGAATTAAAAATGTAGATTAGTTGCATTCTGCCCCATATTGATGGGATTCTAATGTTAAGATCTCAAGTGAGAAAAGGGAGAGAAGGGCAAACATCCAAATACCAGCTACATAAGTGTATTTTTGCTTTGTTTGCAAGGGGTTCCATTAGTGATACATTTTTTCAGGAATTAACAAATTACTTTTAAGTAAATGCAATCCAGTTAGGGAGGTATATACATTTTGAACAAAACTAAAGCAAAAAGTTGTTTAAAACAACTTGTTTTAAAGTTGTTTTCGGGCCTTCCTATGCTACAGCACAAATGGAAATTTACAAAGGCCAAAAAAACAATATATGCCATGGCTTTGATTATGCAAATGAAAAGAACAACCACACAACAAAATGAAACTTAATGCTGTGAAATTATAATGACCCAATTTGGCTCCAGAAAAGAAATCTAAGAAGACATTTTCCCATCTTCTTTATAGAGATGGGGGACTCGGGGGTGGGGTCAACAAATGTAGAACTATGCAAATTTGAGAGTTTGGGCATGTGTTGATTGGTTTTACTGAAAAATTTTCTCTTATTCCAGTTTTTAAATATTCATAAGGATACAGAAGGAAGTTGAAAAGTTATATAAAAACAAAATAATGCCAACAAAATCTATTAAAAAGGAAGAGCCTGTAAACAGAGAAGATGCAAACTAAATAACAAATTAACATGGATAAATATTGAATTAGGGTTTTAAAACTAGTCTTCAGTAAATTTCCTTTTTTTCCAATTTATTTCCACATAGGTAAGGGCTATTTCTTTTAAATTAACTCTTGGCCTCTATGTTTATATATTGTTATTTAACTGTTCGTTTTTGGCAGTAGAACTTGTACTAGCAACTGTCTAAGACTGGTTTATCTTTATCATCTCTTCATGAACACAAAGAAAATCATTCTGGTCAAAGAATTTTTTAAAATGCCTCCATTATATTGCTATAGGAATTTTTAAAAATTCAATAATTTTCACCTAGATATAAAAAACTCAGTTTACAAAAGCCTACTGATTCTCAAAACTGAGGTGTCTTGAAATGTAAAGTTTTTATTATATTGAAAGTGAAGAAAAAAGTGTACTGTTTTGTTTTGTTTTGTTTTTTTGGGGGGGAAATAAAGGAATTAGATAGCTATGAAAAGTGCTCCCCAGAAATTAGACTGTCAGTAATTACAAACCAGGTACAAAACTGAATTTCATCCTTTTTTCTTATAAAAGATTAAGGTATAATTTTTAAAAAATCAAACCTGAGTAAATGAAAATTTTTTTAAATCAAAGAACTTTAAAACAATTATGTCATATTCAGTAATTACCTTATTCCTTACATTACCTTTTGAAACTGTAACTACAGTATCTAGAAATAAGATTCTATTAAAAATAGACAGTGCTCTGTATTCTCCTTCATCTCTCCTCTATTATAACCAATGAGTAGGGGAAAATAGAATGATTAAGTTTACAGACTCTATGGACCAATTAATTTTCAATGTTTTTTAGGTAGTTCTATAAAGAATTTAAAAATAGCTCCTAAAAATTTCTACTCTCAATTTTCTATACTTATGAAAGGGTGACATTGTTGATAATCCAATAATGCAGAAGAAAAAAAGAAATTTCTGTTGAGCTATAGTGTACTTGATATGATTGTTCTACAGTATTTTTTCTTCTAGTTATGATTTGATATTAGAGTTATAATAAATCACTCTACCTCTGTCTAATATGCAGGAGGAATGACTAATATTAAAATTGCCTTAAATTCCCTCAGGCCTTATTATTCAGGCAAAGAAAAGTGGCCCTGGAGTGGATCTCAGTAATGAGAGATAACTGGCTGGAAATTAACAATGTGCTATGGGTAATTCACAATTATCCTATTATCCATGCACAAATAATTGACAGTTGATTTACAACATTGTTACTATGATATTGCTTTAAAAAATTCATACAAAATATATTTCCATATTAGTCATTTTGATAAAGAAAACACAAGAAAAATAAAGAAGTAAAAATTTTTTTTCATGAATTTATATGTATAATTGATATATTACTTATCTTTTCAAGAAGTAAGGCAGAAGCAGGAGAAAGAATTTGGAACTTAAAGTTTATAAAAATGAATGTTAAAATTTTTTGTATGTAATTAGGAAATATTTAATGAAATAAATGAAAATACGTTTTAAAAATTCGTACCAATCAGCTTGATATTGTTGTCTTCATCTAGCAGCAAATTTTCTATCTTCAAGTCTCTGAAATAAATAAAATTGAAGAGTATTTTGGGTAAGTATAGGGAGTCACATATTAGCATTGCTAATAAAACAAACTGTATCAGTAATATTTTTAACTATCACTAGATTTTTCTTCTGAAGTTTACTCAATCACCAAAGATTACATATATATTATAGGCATTTATATGTTATATTGTATATATTATAAATATAAAATAACATAAAAATTTATGCTAAGTTATGGAGATATATCCTCTAGGACTTTTATGAACAAGAGAATGAAAGGAAAAGGAAGGGGCTTTTTAGAAGAGGTGAAACTTAGGGGGTCCCAGAGGATAACTGGATTTGAACAGGTTAAAAAAAAAAGAAATGGGTATTCTAGGGAAAGGAAAATTGAACAAAAACAAAGAAATAGAAATAAGAACTTTATGTTTGTGGGAGGTTAGTAATGAGAACAAAGGGTTAAGAAAGTTAGAAATGCATCATTTAATCCAATCATTCTCCCAATATTACTTGCTCAGAGGCCAAAGGTGGTCCACCAAATGGCAGGTGGCCCTGCTTTCATGTGGTCCTTCTAGAATTATACATTCAAATTTAGAATCCCATGGGTGATTAACAAATTCCTTTCAGCATAGAACAAATATGCTAATTGGCCACTTGGAAGGGTACAGACATCTGTGCTTACATCTGCATCTAGTGAATAGGAAAGGATCACTGCACCCCTACTCACTCTATATACATATTTCTTTATGGAGGAGGAGAGATATGTGCTTTCCTTTTTAAAAAGCAATTTTAATTTCCCCTCCAAACCAAAAAAAAATTAAGTTAAACACTAGTAGAAATCATTCTTTGAAAATTATTTTAAAGTAGGAATCCTACAGGAAGCTAAAAGAAGCATAGTTTGTAGTTGCTTTCTTCAAATATACGCAAGCTGAAAACTGAGAATGACTGCAGTATTAAAAAACTGATGGAAATAGAATAAGATAAAAGAAACAAATTTAATAAATTCAAAAATGAGGAAATTTGGTGAAAACGGATCTACAGAAAGGATCAAATAGAAACACAAAAACAATTAAAACAATGAGATGAATAAAAGATGTACCATCTTATGTTTTCTATAGCTGCTAGACTAAAAGAGAATATTTAAAAGAAATAGTTAACATTTCTTTAAAAGGAAGAAAAAATGTCTTAGATCAATGGAATAAGTAATAAAATCACATTATGAGGATTAAAAATAAAAGTAAAAATAAGCCCACTAAAAATAATGTCACAGGTGCGTTGATAAACAGCACAGACAGACCTGGTTAATATAGGTCAATTAGCAATTTGATGCCCACACTTTAATGTTCTCCAAAAGCTTAAGAAATAATCTTAACTGTCCTAGTGTGCTAGTGACTCAAAGCTATGTTAACTTGATCTCTATCAGCCAGGTCAATGTACTGTTCTCACAAAAGTAAAATTTGATCGCTTTTGGCTTTCCATATTTCCCTTCAGTTTTACTTTGTGCAATTTCCCTATGTAGTACCTGTTTCAAAAGGCTATGCCACAGAGACTATGGTATCTCTAAAACTCAAATGGAATGTAGTATATGTGGTATGTTAAAGATAAAGCTCTTCCAGATTCAGTTCAATTCAACAAATATTTTTTTAAACAATTTAAGTTATCAGTTTAGAATTACAGTTCTAACTGTCACTGAATAAGGTTATTTTTCCCCTATGGAATCAAAGAGAAAGTGTATATTTTTATCTTTATCTGTGAGGACCTATGAGATGAACTATGAGGGGGAGGGGGAGAAAGGTGAGAACAAACTTCTTTTTTGATAAAACTGTTAACTGTTCTGTGAGAACTAAATCTGTTAAAGAGACTTTTTTTGTCATGGCTGGAGAGAGCTAAAGAAGACAGAAAAGAGGTGGAGAGTTTTTTGGATGAAGCTGTTTTCAATTCATTTGAACAAAACATTTTAAAGAAAAAACTGACCTTTGCACTTGAGAAAGAAACTAAATGATGGTGGACCTGTATTTATGTAAGTGAAGTTATTATCATCATAATGAAGATGATGCAATAGTTGCTACAATCTTTCTTATAGTCAAAATATTGTAAATAATTATCTGTCTTTGTTATTATTTATTTCATTTGTTTAGATTTGTATAGATTTAAATATATTCAGCTATTTTAATGTTTACTTAATCATAGTGGAGCAAAGGATTTAAAATAGAAAAGGTGAGCATTAGTGGGAAAGAGTGTTTCTCATTTATTAAATAATATTTAATATGCTCAGGTTGGGGGAATTCATACTAATTAATCAGTGAGAAAAGTTGTATTTTTATTAAAAAGAAAATACCCAAGAATGTCTCTGGATTAATCTGAAATTCAAAATAAGAAGATTAAATACAAGAAAAAAAATCAACTAACAGACTGAAGGATTACCCAAAAATATATGGTCAACCCCATAAACTATAATTACTTACTATTTCCCCTCCCCCCAAACCAGACTTCTTTATGGACAACTTTAAAAAGTTGATTTAAGATTATTTTTTCCTCTCCTTGAAAATGAATACTTCAGGAAAATATTGTATTCAAATGTTTAATTTCATTGAATCTTTTTGGACTCTACACAGAGTAGAATCAAATGCAAATTTAATTCAGCAGACAAACTGACCCTCCTACCCATCTGTGATACAATGATTACTGATGCTTAGAATGATAGTTCTGAGGTATTAAAATACTTTCTGAAAAAAGAGAAAGATTAAATTGTGTTGTGCATTTTATTGTTTTCTAATTACTAAAAATGATAATTAACTAAAGTGTTTTTGACTGATCAAAATACCTTGTGTTTCTCTGATATTTATACCTGATAGTTTACCATATCAATATCTTAATGAGCAAAAATTCTTACTGCTATTTTAAGAATCAATTTTTTCAATGGCTTATCTTTCGTTGTACCTCCTCTAAACTTCTCTAGGTCATCTAGGCTTGAAATCTCAGACTCATTGAACTTAAAAATTAATTAATTAAAATTAAATTATATTTTATTTTCAGATCTGGATTCTCTCTTCCTTCTCCCACGATCACTTTGAAAAAGCAAGAAAAAATTTAAAAATCATTATAAATACGTGCAATCAGGAAAAACAAATTCTCACACTGATCACATCTAAAGTGAGGGAGAAAGAGAATATCTGAATCTTTGCTCTGAATTCATATCAAGATGTGAGTAGTTTCATTCTTATTAGTTGGGAATTATGGTTGAACATTTGCTGAACAGAGTTCCTAAGTTTTTCAAAGTAGTCTGGCTTTCCAATTCTTTGTCCACCACAAAAGAGAAGCTATAAATATTTTTGTGGAAATGAGTCCTTTTCCCTTGCTTTAATATCTTTCATATATAAGCCTACTAGTGTTATTACTATGTCAAAAAAATATGCACAGGTTAGTAACTTTTGGGTAATTTACAATTCCAGCAACAATGCATTAATGCATCTTCACCACTCTCATCCCCAAACCTCTTCTTAAAATTGTCATTTTTCCTTTGTATCCATTTTGTTAGCTTGATGAGTGTGAGATTGAGCTTCAGAGTTGTTTTAACTTGTATTTCTCTATTATTAGTAATTTACAGCATTTTCCATATGATTACTGATAGGTTGGATTGCTTCCTCAAAAACTATCTGTTGGGAGAACACTGTACACAGTAACAGCAAAACTATGTAATAATCAACTATGATAGACTTAGGTCTTCTCAGCAATGTGATGTTTGAAGACAATTCCAATAAAGTGGGATGAAAAGTCCCATCTGCATGCAAAGAACTATGGATTCAATGCAGATCAAAGCATACTATTTTCATCTTTTGTTGTTGTTTACTTTTTCTTTCTTATGTTTTTTCTCTTTTGTTCTGATTCTTTTACTATGTAACTAATATAGAAAGATGTTTAAAATGATTATACATGTATAATCTATATGCGATTACTTACTATCTTAGGGAGGGGGAAGGTAAGTGAAGAAGAAAAAAAAAAAAACTGGAACCCAAAATCTTATAAAACTGAATGTTGAAAACTATATTTACATGTAATTGGAAAAAATAAAATAATATAAAGTAGAAAATAACAAACTGTTCATATCTTTTAATCAGTTATCAATTACAGAGGCATTAGAATTTCTCTTTTCAATCAGTTGTTAAATCTATCAATTCTGCCTCTATAACACCTTTACAAATTAGCCCCTTTCTTTATTTAGCCTCTGGGCCTTCATATCACAACTTGCCCAGACTATAGTGACAATCTCCTTCCTGGACCATCTGGCTCTAAATTCTTCCTCTCTCCAATTTTACTTTTACACAGCTACCACAATAACCACTTGCTAGTTCACAGGTCTGACCATGTAATTTTCTGGCTCCAAATTTTTTGCTGTTGTTTTCTTGTTCTTGAGTCATTTGATTCATGTCTGACTCTTCATGACATTATTTGGGGTTTTCTTAATAAAGATACTGGAGTAGTTTGCCATTCTTTCTTCAGTTCATTTTACAGATGAGAAACTGAGGCAAATAGGATTAAGTAACTTACATTAGGTCTTACAGCTAGTAGGTGAAGTGAACATAGTCCTCCCTCCCTCAAATCTAATTCACTTGTGTATCATGACATAATCTCCCTGATATCATGGTTGTCTTCAAGAACAAAGGATAAACAAGTCTGAAGTCAAATTTGAGCTCATAAAAATGAGTTTTTCTGATTCCAAACCTAGTGTACTCTTCACAGCACCACTTAGTTACCTCTAGATAGCTTTCTCTTGCTTATGCAACAATAAAACACAAACTCTTAAGGATCTTAAGGATCAGTTTGCTTACTGTCTTGAGTAAGGAGGAGGTGGAGTAGAGAGGAATAAAAGAAAATTTGGAAGTCCAAATATTACAAAAATAAATGTTGAAATCTACTATGTAACTTGAAAAATAAAATCTTACTGAATTAAAAAAAATAAAATAAAATGGGTACAGAGAAGCAGGAAATGACGTGTAATCAATTACCTTAAAAATTTTTTAAATATTTTCTTTCCCCCAATCTTTCCCAATCATCCCTCATTAAATTCATGATGCTAATGAAAGAAGTCAGTGTTGGCAGAGAAAATATAAAAGGAAACTAATCAGTGTAAGCAAAGCCAAAGATATTGTTTAAACATACAAAATAATGGAGAAGATGACACTAAGAAAAAGGATGAGGAGGGAAAGTTATTGAATACATTAAAGTGATAAAATAACTTTATAGAAACATCAAAGAAGTCTACTAAGGGGTTCAAAAATATAATTGAAGAGTTAAAAAATGCAGACCAGTGAGGAAGTAGTAGAAAAACCATAAAAGAAACGATTGACAATGAGTGGTTAAAAAAAAACAAATAAAAAATAGTATTTGGAGACACAGCATTTTAAACTAGAAAAAAAAGATGCTAAGTGCAGTAGAATTTGCTACAATACATAATCAGAAAACTAGAAAAAATTATCTGGGAGTACAGAGAAAAGATGAATTTTATTAATGATATTTGAATGAAGAAACAGGATAAAAAGTTTAAAATCACTAAACTTAAAAGGGCTACTTTTTAAAGATATCTACATGTGAAATGTATTATACCAAAAATACAAATGATTTTATTCATTATTTTGAAGTTTAGTTAAAAAAAAAAAACCTAACAAGGGTGACAAGAAAAACAGTTTGCCTGATTCTGTGTAGTTTTCAAAATAAAACTGATGTTGAAAATGATGAACCTCTACAAATCCATTTAGTATTTGAATAAGAAAAAAAACAAATAATCTGTTACTGTTATTGGAAAAAAAAATCCCAAATTTTACCTTTCTGACATTTTAGATTTTTAAAAAAAGATCAATAGAAAATTACTCAGCATTATGGAAGTACATTAAAATATAATTTTTAGTTCAAATGAAAATATTAAGAAATAAATATTTCTCCAGAAAAAAGTCATTTTTAGATCCTTTTTTTTTAAATTCTGGTTCAAAATTCCTATAAATGTTATTTCAAAATGTCTTGTTAAAAACATGCTTAAGTTGGCATAAGGGCATACTTCCAGTATGGACATTTTTCTCTCAGGCAGACAATGTTTGAATTTAGAATAACGACAAATGAATGAAAAATATTTCTGGTAAGCTGGTGTCTAAAACACGTAGTATTAATATTTTTTAACAGTTAAATCATTACCCCTGGGGACATATTTCTTCTCTTAAAAGATAACACATTTCTAGTTAGCTCTAGAATGTGAACATAGAACTCTCTTCTGAAAAGGCACCTATTTTCCTCCTAGTTCCCCTTTCTTCTCCCCACCAAAAATCTAAATCTACCAATGAATGCTAAACCTACCACTCTATATAAATAGAGGACGTTCTTCAGTTCAGTCTTCTTTATTTGCCTTTATTTTGTTCTTAAGCTTTGAGTCCTTTTAAAATATGGGTAGAATAGGGTCAGTGCCCTGGGATGTGGTGGATGTGGTGGTGATGTTTCACACTGAAGTCTAAGGTTTAGCTCCCTTGTATATGCTTCCTCATGTCTTTCCTCCATCCTACAGTCCTGTGACTAGTTTCTTCTGACATAGAAGCTGCTGTGCTATCTTTGTTCCATACCGATTGAGTATATTTGGTTATTTTTAAGTGAACAAATGAATCTCAAATTATCCTCTCTGCAGAATCAGTGTTCTTCTTAATGCACGTTAAGGGCAGAGGCTCTGATTCAGTGAGGAAAAAGACTAGACTCTGGCATCCTGCCACCTAAGTTAGACTAGGGGGTGGGAGAAGAGATGCTACATTTAAACAAGCTATACATCTTTAATCTGTGCTAAATTCAGTAATGAAATGGTGAGAACAAACAACACCTAAATGCTATACATCAAAGATAGACAGAGCAGTTTTGGCTCTATGCCAGCAAAATGTGATGGATATAATAATAATAATAGCTCACATCCATATAATGATTATTATTCCCACTTATATAGTACTTTTCAGTTCACAAAACACTTTCCTTATAGCAATCCTAAAAGGTATACAAGTAATTACTATGCTACTTTTGTAAATGAGAATCCAAAAACTCAAAAAGGTCTAAGGTCACATACAACCAAATACAGGAAAACCAAAGTGAAATTTAAACCAATACCTTACAAATCCAAATGCAATATCCCATTAAATTAAGAATTGTGTTAGCCAATAAAATGATTCAGACCAATTCCAATAGACTTGTGATAGAAAGAGCCATCTGTATCCAGAAAGAGGACCATGGGGACTGAATGTAGATCACAACATAGTATTTTCACCTTTTTTATTGTTGTTTGCTTGCTTTTTTTTTTTTTTTTCATTTTTTTCCCTTTATTGAATTGATTTTTCTTGTGCAGCATGATAAATTGGGGATATGTATAGAAGAACTGCAAATGTTTAACATATTGGATTACTTGCTGTCTAGGGAAAAAGGAAGGAGGAAAAGAGGGAGAAAAATTTGGAAAATAAGGTTTTGCAAGAATAAATGTTGAAAATTACCTTTACATATATTTTTAAAGTAAAAAGCTATTATTTTAAAAATGGTGTTAGATACTTTTATTTCTATATGAAACAATTAGATGGTACAGAGAATAGAACACTGGAATTAGGACTCATGAAAACCTGAGTTCAAATCTTCTTCAGACACTAGCTGTGTAACCCTTGGGCAAATCACTTAATCTGTGAAATGTCTCAATTTCCTGAATTGTTAAATGGGGATAATGATGTCATTCACTGCCAAGGTGATTATGAGAATCAAATGTCATAACATTTGTAAAGTGCTTTAAAAACCTTAAAATGCTCTGCAAATGAAGCTATTGGTAGGAATATGCACCGCCATAGCAAGGATGACAAAAATCAGATTTTTAATCTGTATCTTTACAATAACTGTAAGTATCTTTTATGTCATATTTAAATAGTTTAGGAATACTTAATACTCAGACATAATGAAAAACTAGTATTATGATAACATTAGGTAAACATTTAGTGATAGGATAGTAATAGATATCGTTAAGTCCTATAATAATAAAAGTTCACATTTGTATAAGTATTTTATGATTTACAAAATGTTTCAAAAGCATGATGCATCCATTAAGCATATTTATTAAACATATTTATCTAAGAAGCAGTTCCAAATAGTAGTAGATGTTGTGTTAGACATGAAGGCATGAAGACCTAGAGTAAATTTTATTTCTCAAATTTACTATCTATATGACTATGGGAAAGCTAATAAAACTTGTGATGCTCTAGTGAAATATCTTTAAGCTTTCTCATTTGATCTTCATAATAACCCTTTATAGTATGTAATGCAAATATTATCATTCCAATCTTAGAGATAAGGAAAAAGAGGACACAAAATTAATGTTATATGCCCAAAGTCACACATCAGCAAGGGCCAAAATTAGGGCTTACTCCTTGAACCCTTGACTGCAAATTCAGCATTCTTTCTCCTAAACACAAAGAAATTAAAAAGCCTTAGAAATTATTTTATAAACATATTTACAAATATGATTTCTAAGTACATTTTGATTATACAATTACTTTATTTACAAATCTCACAAAAGCTATCAAGAACACTTTTAGTTTGCCATTTCCTTCTCCTGGGTCGAAAAACCTAACCTTAAAATAATTTGTGAAAAACAGCTTAGTTTTATTTAAAGCTTATATTAAAGCAATAAAATAATTTATATTAAGGATCTTACTTATCTTCTTCAGGAAAGAATTATTATAAATTTTAGACCTATTGTAAGACTGCTCATAATTAAAATGATAGAATACGCTCATTAAAACTAAGAAACCAGTCATAGGCAACCAATAGTCAATTCTAACCTGGGTTTTGGAAAATGATATCTAAATAGCTGTGACAAGATGCTATCCAACTTTTTGAAAAATGATTTCGAGGTTGAAAAGTATAAAAGTCCCCTGTTAACTTGAAGAAATATTTCTGAGGTTTCCTCACTTAAAACTTTAAAAAAAATATTTAGCATTATTATATTGTGTGTGTTCACGCGCGCATGCATGTATGTATAAAGACAGTGGGGAGGAGAAGCAGAAAACTAAGAATCAAAGAAAAAGACAGCATTCTTTTCACTATTGATACATCATTACATCTATTCCTTTGACATTTTGACAGTAATTGCTTTGAGATAAAGTTGGGCTTAAATTATTCTAAAAGGGTTGTTGAGAATTTCCTTCGGGTGGTTCCAATTTGAACATCAAAGTTTTCACTAGTTTTTTTTTTTTTTTAAATCTTTGTCTCATTTTTGACAATGAGAATAAACATTATCAATGCTATTTTCCTCTAATACCAGTAAGGTTAGTAATTTTGCTCTGATTTATAGTTGAGGTTTCTGCTTTTTTCATTTTAATAATTAAAAAGAAAGAAAAATGAATGTTATATCCAAGAGTCTATCATTTCCTAAATAATGGCAGAACTATGATTGTTTAGTCTATCTACACATGAAGATTTTATTGGCATGATCAAATATAGTATAATTCATTTAATGTTTCTGAATGTTCCTTTCCTTAAATATCCTAGGCTCAAAAAATTCTAACAAAGCATGGTTTCACAAAATCTGCAGTTATACACACACAGACACAGACACAGTGAAAATAATCCTTCCAAAAAATTTATGCTTCCCAAACTTCATGGAATTTTGAAAAGTTATCTCAGGGACATAATATTTCATTCTTGTCCTACATCTGAGTAAGACTTAGAGGAAAAGAAAATTGTTATCAAACATTTTTTTAATTGTCTTCCTTCCTTCCTTCCTTTGCTGTGGCAATTGGAGTTAAGTAACTTACCCAGGGTCACACAGCTAGGAAGTATTGTCTAAGGCCAGATTTGAACTCAGATCCTCCTGACTTCAGGGCTGGTGCTCTATCCACTGCAGAGGAACACATTCTTTTGTTTTTTTTAACATGGTCTTGAAACTCTGGCAAATAGATTGGAAAAGTTTCCCAAAATTTCTCACTTCATGATTCCCTTATTGACTCAGTAATTTTTTTTAAGCATTCCTAGACTAAAAGAAATATGTAACAATTCTATATATTAAGTACTTAGGTCCAAAAAACTAAGTCCTAATAACTTAGCAAATGAGAAAATAATATGCATAAATTGAAAGAAAATTTATATTTTTATTTTATTCTTATAGCCACTTTTTTTTTTTTTTTTAATGCAGCTAGATGGCACAACTGGACTTAGCTGTAGAAAAATTCATGTTCCTGAGTTCAAATCTGGCCTCTTTGACACTTACTAGCTGTGTGACCTTTTGCAAATCACTTAATTATTTACTTCATCTGTCAAATGAGATAGAGAAGAAAATGCTAAACCACTCCAATATCTTTGCCAAGAAAAGCCCAGAATGAGTGCATGAAAAGTTGGATACAATTGAAATAACTGACCAACAACTTACTAATGAAATGTGTGCCCTTGCTGGGAACTGCCCAAATTCTTACACCTTGGAATCAAAGTAGATGCAGCCACCCTCATTTCCTTCCCCCAATATTTTTTGACCAAGATCTTTTAAGGTGTCTTTTGGTTGAAGAATTGAGGCTGACACCAAGATTGCCTACTAGAGTACCAGTACAATAGAGCCCACAACAGTAACAAAAAAGTGAGTGAAGAAATAACAAGTTCTGCTTTAGACAAGTTGAGCTGGAGATGGAACAATCAATTAGAGGGAGAACTTAGAGATATGAGAATGGAGTTTACAAGAAAGACTAGATTTGAATACCAAAAAAGGGAATCATCTACAAAGAGATAATTATTGAATCCCTGAGAGTTAATATCATCAAATGAAAAAGTACAGAGAGATAAAAGAAGAGAGCTCTGACATAGACTTATATGATACTATGATTTTACTAACAAACTATATGACAATCTCTGCTTTTTTATTTTTGAATTGGTTCTCAGAGGACTGAGAAGAACCAGATAGACAGGAGAATTAAAGAGAATAGTGTTACACAAACCCAAGAAAGAGAGAGTAACCAGAAGTAAAAAATAATGAATAGTGTCAAATGCTATAGAAAGATCAAAAAAAGATGAAGACTCAGAATTAATTAGTCATTTGACCTGACAATTAAGAGATCATTGGAAGCAAATGCCTCTCACTTACAGAATAACTGAACAAGTAATAATGTACACATATGATACAGTATACAAAATGTGCTTTAAGAAATAATAGACTGATTTTTTTTTCAATGAGCAGGGGTAGGAGAGGAGGAAGAGAGTAAATTTGGAACTCAAAAAAGTTTTAAATGAATGCTTAAAATAAATATTTTAAAAAAAGAAAAGGAAGAAATGATGAAGGGGAGTTTTAGACTTGTATGAATTTGTAAGAACTGGTGCAAAACAAAGTGAGCGGAGTGAATAGAAAAACTTAGGCATTACGATCAACACAATGAGCAACAATTTCAGCAGAGAACTTATGACCAAACTTGCTACCAACAACATGAAGGAGAAATGATAGACTCAGAGTGCAGGCTGAGACATAATTTTTTTGGATATAACCATGCAGGAATTTGTTTTGCTTGACTATATGTTTGTAATAGAAGATTTGGGGTTTCTTTCTTCATGGTGAGGAAAGAGGAAAGGCAAGAGATGGAAGGGAGAGAAGGCAGATCTCTATTTGGAAAAAAAATAATTAAAAAATAATGATCATTGGTCACTTTAGAGGCTGAAACTTCAGTTGAATGAGATTAGAAAGAGAACTTATATGACAAAAGAAAATGGTAAATAACTTATTGAAAACATTTATCAGAAAAAGAAGGGATGTAGAATGATAGTCAGCTGATTCGTTGGATCAAGTGAGAGTTTGTTTATTTGTTTTTCAGAATGAAGGAGTTAGAGGTGTGTTTAAAAGGACAGTTTAGGAATCAGTAAATACTTTGCTATTGTTTGTAGAGAGATTATGGACAATGGGTATGGAATTTTGCATTGTGCTATTAAGCAGATCATGATTAGTATTGTTTAACTGTTAGTGCTTATTATAATAGAAGGCTCTATTATGAGACTAAATGACTGTGATATAAAAACAAAACTTTTAAAAAAGGGTAATTATATATACCAACCTCCAAAATCTATTAAAAAATAAGGGGAGGGAGAGGAATATAAGGTGGAATATAGAAGGATATATAGATTTATGGCAGTGGGACAAGGTATGTGGATTACTGGGAAAAGGATAAAGAATAAAGAGGGGTATAGAAGAGTGTATAGAGATATGGGAGTGGATGAGGTGGGTAAATTAATGGAAAAGGGACAAAGCAGGGTTGGGGAAGAAGAGCAAAGGATAAGATGGAATAAAGAAGGGTGTTTAGGTTAACAGGAATGGGACAAGGTGTGTAGATTAAGGGGAATGGGATGAAGAAGGAAGGAAAGTGTGGGGGAGAAGATAAGGGAGGGATCCATGGGTGGAAGGTGGTTAAGTAATAGGAAGGCAAGTCAAGGAGCTGAATTAAAGTAGAAGAATTAGCAGAGATAGGAAATAAGAGATATATACAAACATTACAACAAGGATTAGGAGTAGAATTTATTAGAAAATTAAAAAGTAGAGATAATAATAATTGATCTCAGACAAAGTCAAACTTAAATATTCAACCAAAAGAGAAATCTACATTGTATGTCAGTCACATTAATATTGTTATATATGTGTATATAGTTAAATATATATATCTGTGCTTAACTGTAATCTACTTTGGGGGAATAAAGGGGATGAAAGGGGAAAATAAGAATAAAGTAAAAAGTACACAGCAAAGAACTAAAGAATAATCTACAAGGAAGCAAAGGAAAGATGGATAGTAATGAATATAGTCTCTTCTATTATTATATGCTTTCTTGAAATGGAAATTTATTGCTATATATTTTGAATTCTCCCTGATGTTTTGCTGGGTACGTGACAATGGCTTTTTTTTTTTTTTAACATTTTCCTCTAAAAATAGGACAAAAGTATAAAATAGACTAAGTTCAAATTTAAATCGGTCTATAAGTCCTATTGGATATATTCATCTTGCCTACCCAGGAAATTTCAATGTCTATTTATGAAACAATTTGATTTTCTTCAAATGGAAATGTTCACATGGAAATCTGCTTAATTTCCAATCTTTTAGATTTGGGGAAGATTTTCCATTTTACATAAATTAAAACATTTTTAAAAAAAGGAATTATAATGAATTTTTAAAAATACTTAAGTGTAAAGTCTTTCAAATAATAATATAATCTATTTAATTTGATCAATTATAGGTAATAATTATAACAATGATGGCACTTACCTGTGGACCACTCCTGCCCGATGAAGATGCTCTACTGCTAAGATAAGTTGCCTGATGTATCTACGGGTTTCGTGCTCTTCCAGTCTTTTCTTCTCATATATTTTGTGCATCAGGTTGCCACCAGGACACAGCTCCATGACCAGGTAATAGCTATTTTCTGTCTCTAAGATATCAAGTAGTTGAGTGATATTGGGATGCCGGATCATTTGCTGGATTTGCCCCTCTCGCCTTAGGTTTTTTGTGACATAAGTGTCCTTTTTGGCCCTCTTCTTATCAATAATCTTCACTGCCACCTGAAATAAAAAATAAAGCTACTATCATATAGTTCAAGCATAGATTATTCTGAATTTATGGAGGTTGACAACTGGATGATATGAGACTTGGAATTGAAAGTGAATTGAAATTCTACTTCAGATACTTATTAGCTGTGTGAGTAATTCATTTAACCTTTCTCAGCTTCAGTTTCCTCATCTACAAAAAAGAATTTTGATCTTAATAGGACCTACATTAGTTATTGTAAAAATCAAAAGAGATAATATATGTATAGCACTTTATAAAATATCAGTATTATATAAATGCTAGCTATAGCACCAAACACTGGGAAAATAAACAGTTATTGATATTACAAATTTACCAATAGAAAATAATGCAAAATTTCATTAAGATCTAATTTTTGTTTCTATTTTGAGAAGAAAAAAAATTTAAGGCACAGTAATTTAAGATAAATAATAAAATTTTCTTAAGTAAATTGTCTTGATGACTCTTTGAGTAACTTTTAATGAAAATATATAAGCTCCCATTTGTTCTTATGTGACTGATAATTAACTAGATTCTCTCCCAGGAGTTCAGAAAGATGAAAGAATATATTTGTTCTAGATTTCAAAGGAAAAAATAATTTTTACTTTTTTCTCTCCTATATTCTCTATGATGCAATGGGTACTGATGTCACTTTCCCCTCTAAATATAATAGTATGGATCCCTCAAGAACTGCTTAGTTGGATGAGGGAATTGGATGTCTGTGGCTCAGGTATTATATGGGCACTTAATTTCCTGCTTTTTTTTTTTGCCATTTTAAGACTTAGTAAGAGAGTGAGAGTAGAGAGGTGTTGAGGGAGGTGTTGAGGTATAATAGAAAGCTTTCTTTATTTGGAATCAAAGAACCTGAATAGTCTATGTGTTTCTTTTGAACTTCAAGTGACACTCCATTTCACTGGGAAAATATTACACAAAATAAAAAAGTTGTTTAATTATAATTTTTGGTGGAGTTACAATAATAATTAGTATTATTTTTTGCCACACTGCTCCTACAGAATAATTACATAATAAAAAAGTTACTTAAGGGCCAATAAGTAATAGTCAAGTTGGCTCTTCTCACCCTTTTCTTACACTATTTTCCACTTTCCACAGATTCTTAAAATCAGTATTTCCTCCTCATTGGGGGAGGTTTCCTGGAACTCTCTATTGTAGGGTCCTAATCAGGCCTACCCTCCCTATTTACTGCTCATCACCATCAAAATTTAACTCTTCTATGTCCTATTTCTAAATATTTTAAAGGCTTTACCATTTCTCCTAAAACTAGCCAAAATAAACTCATCTGTCACCATATCCATCTTTTTCTTCCTACCACAAGTTCCAAAAGACTTCTTTTTAAAGTTAAACTCTATTTCTGTTCTCCAGACTCCATTAAAAAAAATCTATCTAACCTCATTTCCCAACACTCCTGAGGGATATTGTTCTTCTGCATTTCTCCTGTCCTTCCTTCCCTCTCTCTTGAATTTTTAGTCTTTTTCCTTTCCAGACTCCTCCTCTGCTTTTTAAATATATAAGGCTACCTTTAATGTTGAAACAGCCTTCTACTACTTCACCCACCTCTGCAGTGACAGAGAGCTCACCCCCTCAATGGTGATCCATTTTATTTTTGGAAAGGTTCTTATTTTTGAAAAGTCTTTCATTTTATCAAGCCCAAATGTGTCTCCCTGTAGCTTCCACCTACTGGT
Organism: Antechinus flavipes; assembly: GCF_016432865.1. Taxonomy (NCBI): domain Eukaryota; kingdom Metazoa; phylum Chordata; class Mammalia; order Dasyuromorphia; family Dasyuridae; genus Antechinus; species Antechinus flavipes. The sequence continues at coordinate 256,074,862 of NC_067400.1, forward strand.
CCTATTTCTGCCATCTGGCAGTTCCACAAAATATGCGAATTCCATTTTTCACATGACAGCTTTTCATATATTTGAAGATAACAATCATGTCCCCTTCAATCCCAGCCTAAGCTTTTACTTTTCCAGACTAAACATTCCTAAACTCTCTCATGGCATAAATTCTGAGCTTCTAAATCCCCTACCCTCAATCTGGTTTCATCCTAGCTCTTCTAATATCATCTCCCACTTCTCTTCAATCTCCACCCCAGCCAGGATATTATCTTCATGGTTCCCTGAATGTGTCACACTCTGAATATGCCAAGTTTTATGTTCTAAGCCCCCTCACTTAGAATGGTGCTCCCTTGCCCTATATCTATTTAAATCAAATAACTTGATTCTTCAAGGTCCAACTTCAAGCTCCCCCCTCATTACAACTAATCTAATATGCATTAGGTTATATTACTACTATGTAAATGCTAATTATTCTTAATAGTAAACAATCAATAGCTTCATTCTTGTTAAGTGATTAATGCTAAATTGTTGATAACTCTAATATCCTTTCAAAAAAACTCATATTACTTGGATTACACATAATGATTTGGGAATGGAGAATGGAAGATAGAGGCTGGGAGAGTAGGAGGACAGGGAAGAAAATACAAAACCTTGCAAGAATATAATTAATTGATGCCCACAAGTTGGGGAACTGATAAACAAGTTGTAGTATATAATAGTAATTAAACACTATTATGCTATAAGAAATAACTGAACAAATTGTGGAGTATAGTTGTGATGGAATACTATTGTGTTGTAGAAAATAATGAGCTCAATGACCTTAGAAAAGCATCAAAAAGAATTAAATAATGTGATAAAGAATGAAGTGAACAGAACCAAGAGAATGTTGCATACAGTAAGAGCAATATTGTTTTAAGAATGACTCTGAGCTGATTGTTGGGACTAAATGTGAATCACAAAAGTTTTTTTCACTATTTTTGTTATTTGCTTTTTCCCCCCTTTTGGATCTGATTTTTTTGTGCAGCATTAAAAAAATGTGGAAGCATATATAAAATAATTGTACATATTTGACAAATATTATATTATTTGCTGTCTAGAAGAGGGAGAGGGAAGGGGGGAGAAAAAAGACACTATCTGCATCCAGAGAAAGAAATGATAAATAGAAGTATGTATAGAATATTATACACACACATTGCAGTTTCATGTGCAATCATCTTGTTTTTATTGTACTGTATTATGGAAATACTTGTTTGTTTTTGTCCAGTGAACTGAAAATTAAAAAAAAAGAAATAATGAACATGTGAATTTCAGAAAAACCTGATGCAAAGTGAAGTCAGCAGCAGTAGAACACTGTACACAGTAACAACAACGTTTTATAATGATAAACCATGAATGAATTAGCTATTCTCAGAAAAACAATGATCCAAGGTAATTTTAAAGTTAAGATAGAAAATAAAAATGGATGGAATCTGAATGCAGAACAAAGCATACTATTCTCACTTTACATTTTTGTGGATTTCTTTTGGACTGCTTTTTTTTACAACATGACTAACATGGAAATGTGTTTTATCTTATTGCACATGAATAACCTTTATCAAATTGTTTACCATCTAAGGGAGAGTAGAAGTATAGAGTAGAAGTATTAAGGAGGAAAAGATTTGGAATTCAAAATTTTCTAAAAATCAATATTAAAATTTGGCTATACATGTAATTGCAAAAGAGATTAAGAAAAAGAAAGAATATAGCTCATTATTTTTTATGCACACATCAACTCAGTCAAATGGACATTAGAGGAATTGAGCAAAAAAGACTTCCATTTTGTTTTAAAATGTTTTTCTGACCCCACACTAAATTAAGCCAAACAAGTATAAGAAAAGGTTGCTTTCAATCTTTTGATAGAGTAGTCCTTCATTGTAATGGACACAGCAACTTTTTTAGTACAAAAATAATATTGTCTCTCAGGGATAAGATTTAGTGGTAATTCCCATCTTTTTTTATTTGTTTCAAGTATTCCTTTAAATCACAGAACAAGTATTGAATACCCAGAGTAATTTATATGCTTCTCAGAATACTTTGTAATTATTTATTGCTCAAGATTCCATTAGTGCAAACTATATGGGCCATCATCTCTAACCCCCCAAAAAGTACATGAATCATGGCATGGGAATCACTGGGGTTAAGAATATGGAGAAATACTAGGAAGATTTTAATTGTGATCTAGACCAAATTAAAAGGCAATTATTTGGTGCAGTGGATAGAGTGCTGGACCTGGAGTCAGGAAAACTCACCTTTCTGAGTTCAAATCTGTCAAGATAACTTATTGTTAAGTGAGCAAGTCACTTAACTCTATTTGCCTCAGGTACCTCAACTATAAAACAAGTTGAAGAAGGAAACAGAAAACCTTTTCAGTATCTTTACCAAGAAAACTCCAAATGAGATCATGAAGAGTTGGACATAACTGAAAAACGACTGAACAAGAAAATTTGGATTAAATTTATCTGCTATGTTTTTTTTTTTTTAAGTTTCACTTTCTTTATCACCTTCTAGCAATTTTTTTTTTCTTGAGGCAAGTGAGGTTAAGTGACTTGCCCATAGTCACACAGCTAGGAAGTGTTAAGTATCTGAGGCCAGATTTGCACTCAGGTCCTCCTGAATTTAGGGCTGGTGCTCTATCCACTGCACCACCTAGCTGCCCTAGAAATGAAATTCTTAAAACACAAACTGATGAGATTGAAACCTAACAATTAATCTCCATCATTTATATTCATTTATTTAAAAAATTTATAAATAGTATTTTATTTTTCCAATTACATGCAAAAGTTTTCATCATTAATTTTTTATGAGTTTTTGAGTTTCAAATTTTTCTCCTTCCCTCCTTTCCCTCTCTCCTCAGCAAGAAATTTCATATAGGTTATTCATATGCAATCATGGAAATATATTTCCACATTAGTCATGTTGTGAAAGAAGAAACAGAATAAAAGGCAAAGACCATCAAAAAATATTTTGCATTAGCATGCATTCAAATTCCACATCTCTTTCTCTGTATGTGGATAGCATTTCCATCATGAGTCTTATGGAATCATCTTGGATCATCATATTGTTGAGAAGACCTATGTCAATCATAGTTGTTCACTACACAATGTTACTGTTACTATGTAGAATGTTCTCCTGGTTCTGTTCACTTCACTCAGTTCATATAAGTTTTTCCAAATTTTTCTAAAATCTGCCTGCTCATCATTTCTTATTGCACAATAATATTCAATTACACTCATATACCACAACTTGCTCAGCCAATCTCCAATTGATGGACCTCTTCTCAATTAATAATTTTTTGATCCTACAAAAAGTTGCAATAAATAATTTTGTACAATTAGGTTCTTTCTCCCTTTTTTATGATCTCTTTGGGATATAGATCTAGTAGTCATATTGCTGGATCCAAGAGCATGCACAGTTTGATTGTCCTTTGGGCATAGTTCCAAATTGCTCTTCAGAATGATTGGATCAGTTCATAACTCCACCAACAATGCATTAGTGTTCAAATTTTCCCACATTTTCTTCACCTTAATTATTTTTCTTTTCAATTATATTTACTACAAGAATCTACTTACTGAACCTCTATGAATTGTTTGTAAAATTAAACATAGGAAGTTGCTCTTAATCACAGAATACACTTAATCAGCATTTGTTCTAAGGGAGGAAGAAAATGAGAAATGAAAGGAAATGCAATCAGTGATCTATGTCTTAAATGATTCACCTTAATATGATAAGACACAGAGATTTGCAGGCAAAATAGATTCACCACTAATTATATTTATGAGCTACCCAAACTGATAATGAATCTATGTAAGATAACCTGTTTTAGAAAGCATTCATTTCAAGAATGACATTTTAGCTTGTTACTGCTACTTCTACTAAAAATGCCCAGTATTTATTTAGTGCCTATTATAAAGTGCCAGGCACTTTACTAAGTGCTTTGCAAATATCTCATTTGTTCCTCAAAATAGGAGGTAGGTGTTGTTATAATCCTTATTTTATAGTTAAAGAAACTGAGGTACAAGCTTAATTCAGTTTAACCGATATTTATTGTCAATGTGCAAAGTTTTGTTAGGTGCAGAAAATATAACGAGAAGGAAAGAGCATTTATTAAGTGCCTACTATGTGCTAAGCTCTTTATAAATATTATCTCATATAATAAAAAAGGAAAAAAACCACATGTGCAAAAATGTTTGTAGCAGCCCTTTTTTGTAATGGCAAGGAACTAGAAACTGAATGCCCATCAACTGCAACAACAAGACTATACAATGATTATCTGTGATGGACTTGCCTTTTTTCAACAATGAAGTGATTCAAACTAATTTCAATAGACTTATGATGGAAAGAGCCATATGCATCCAGAAAGAAGACTGAGGACTGAATGTGGATCACAACATAGTATTTTTACCTTTTTTGTTGTTGTTTGCTTGTTTTTTCTTTCTCATTTCCCCCCTTTTTGATCTGATTCTTCTTGTGCTACATTATAAATATGGAAATATGTTTAGAAGAACTGCACATGTTTAACCTATGTTTAACCTATGATTACTTGCTGTTTAGGAGATGGGAGAGGTGAGGAAGGAGAGAAAAATATTTGGAACACAGAGTTTTGCAAAGGTAAATGTTGAAAATTATCTTTGTATATGTTTTGAAAAATAAAAAGCTATTATTATAAAAAAAATTCTCATCTTCATAATAAGCCTGGGTGGTAGGTGATATGCTTATTAGTTGAGGAAATTGAGGCAGACAGATTAAGTGATTTGTCCAGGGTCACACATCTAGGAAGCATCTAAGAATGAATCTTAATTCCCAGGTCTTCATGATTCCAGGCCTAGAGCTCTTTACACTGCATCACCTAGCTAAATATCAAAGTGACATAGGTACTGTTCTTATGGATCTTACACCTTCCTGGAAGATATGTGACATGAATGCAACTAAAGTATAAGGAATAAGAATGTAGCAGAGTCTATGGCATGATGTAGGCTAAGTGTTCTATGAGAATGGAGAGATACTTTTGATTTGGAAGGAGGTGGGAAGATTTATGGAGGAGGTAGTATCTCAGAAGATTGAACCTTAAAGGAAGAGAAGACTTCTAACAAAAGAAATGCCCATTTACTTAACCCATGGTCATAAGTGATAGAAAAATCACCCAAAAAGAATATAAAGTACAGCTCTTTGCATTAACAAAAAAAATTCAAAATTGTAATGATATCATTATTAAGGGATCCCTTCTTTAAAGAGTGATGGAGAATGTTCTGTGTCCATAAGACAGAAATGCATCCTAGAATACTTTTACAAAGGGCTTTAAAAACTGTTATTAAAAATGTGGGTAGGAAAAAATTTTATGAAGAAATAAGAGGGAACACTGTGAGGTGTAAAATGGATAATTTTGATCATATTAAAAATAACAAAGTTTTGTACAAACAAAACTAAAATGGATTAGAAGGAAAACAGAAACACTTGGGGGAAATTTTAATACAGTTTCTTGGATAAAGGTATCACATCTCAAATATATAGAGAATTTTGACTTATAAGAATAGGTCATTTGGAAATTAAAGGATATAATCAAATCAAAGGATATAAATGTTTTTTTGATGAAGAAATCAAAACTATACGTATTCATATGAAAAAATTCTCCATTGATTATATAAGTTATAGTACATGTTACTGTTCTATAAGAAATGATGTGCAACTAATTTCAAAAAAGCCTGAAAAGATTTACATAAACTGAACATTGTACATAGTAACAGCGATAATTAACTATGATGGACCTGCCTCTTCTCAGCAATGTGATGATCCAAGACAACTTCAATAGTCTTGGCATGGAAAATGGTGTCCAGAAGAAAAACTAAGGAAACTTAATATGGATCAAAGTATACTGTTTTCACCCCTTTTTGTGGTTTGTTTGCTTTTTTTCTTCTCATGTTTTTTCTTTGTTCTTCTGATTTTTCTTTCACAATGTGATCAATATGGAAATACATTTAGAATAATTGTCCATGTATAATCTATATCAGATAATTTGCAATCTTAAGGGGAAAGGTAAGAGAGAAAGGAAGAAAAAAATTTGGAGTTCAAAAATTTACAAAAATGAAAGTTGAAAACTAACTTTACATGTAATTGGAAAATTATACTAGGAAAAAAGTCATTGATTAGAGGAATGAAAATTAAAATTTTGAGATACCATCTCACATATATCACATTGGATAAAATAATGAAAAGGAACTGATCCAACCACTCTGAAGAGCAAAATGGAATTATGCCCAAAGAGTTAAAACTGTGTATATAATATATCCTTCAATTCAACAATACCTCTTTTAGGACTGTTTCCTAACATTATTAAGGGAAATGGAAAAGAACCTCTATGTTCTTAAATATTTGTAGCAGCTCAAAGAACTGAAAATTGAAGAGATGCTCACGAGTTGGGGAGTAGATAAGCATGTGATTGTGATAGAATACTACTATACTATAAAAAACGATGAACAAGTTGACTTTAGAAAAACATGAAAAGATTTGCATGAAATAATGGAATGAAATGAGCACAACCAAGAGAAGTTTTATATATTAACAGCAACATTGTTCCAAGAGTAAATGTGAATGACTGCTCATTCTGATTATTATAAATTTAAATCAACTACAAAGGACCTTTGAAAAAAGAAGCTATTCACTTCCAGAGAAAGAACTGATAAAGATAAGTTTACACAGTTTGGTGTTCCATAACCCCTCCCCACTCAAGCACATGCATGTGTATATGTGCATGTGTATGAAATGGCCTTCTCTATGTATGATGGAGAGGGAAGGAGATAGTTTGGAATTTAAAATGTTCACACCCAAAAAAGGGTGATTTTTTAAAAAATAAAATAAAATAAAAATTATTGTTCCATAAGAGAGTTCAGAGGGTGAAGAGGGTACTACTATGAAATTCAAATACATCTTTTAAAAAACATTATCACAAGATTCATAGCTTCTTAGATAAGCTCTTTTTTGTTCTTTGAATATGGCTTATTTATAAGTGATTGTCTAATTCACAATTTAAAAAACCTGTAAAGAGGCAAAAAAAAAAATCTGTTACTCCCGCACATTGCAAATAATGGGAAATACAGTGGCAGCAAACATAATCTCTAGGATAAGAATGTAGATATAAAAAAAATCTATAAGATAAATGAGCTAGAAAATAATTAAATCAAATAGCATCTTCTTCAACAATAGCATATTTTGAATTTTAGGAAACCTTTTCCTATATTTTAGACAGTTCTTTTTCTTTATTTTTAAGATAATGGAATCTATTGCAGAGAGAATTAATGACTTAATGCTACAGAGTCTGAAATCTGAACCCTGAAAACCTGATGAGAATGGTGACACTATGAGTAATTGAATTTTATCATCAAATAAGAATTAGACAGAAAAAAATTCTTTTATTTTTGAGAATCTACTCAAGAACAAAACAATTAATAAAAGAAGGGCAAACTTAACAAGACCTGCAGAGGAAATTGATAGTCCAGTAAAAGAAAGGTTTAGATCAGTATCTGATTATTTTGATAAAGTGAGCTCCAAAAGAATATGGGAACTCAATATAAAAAGACCACATTACTAAAAAGGGGGGAGGGAGGAAATAGAGAATAGCAGAAGGCAAGTTTTCACAACTGTAGAAAGTAAGAAAAATTTTGCTTTGACTTTGATAAAATTCTGATATCTAAAATATATTTAGAATTGGCTCAAATATACCAATCAATAAATCAACATTTAGGGTATCTACTACAGTGTTGATACTAAGCTAAACCTCAGAGTCATTATCCAAAACTTAAGTGGAGTGGAGCAAGGAATGTGAATGGTTTTAATCAGGAAAAATTCAAACTAACCAAGAATGATATAAATATTCAGCTCACTAAGAATAGAAATATAAATGAAAGCAAGTCATATCCATAAAAATGGCAAAGATGATAAATGATAGAAATCATCAGTGTTCAGTGTAACCAAAAGCCAGCCACACCAACCTGTCCCTGAAAACTCCTCCCCTACTTGAATTGCCTTACCCTCTTAGAATAAGTTCCTTGAAGGAAAGGACTGTGCTAAAGCACAATGCCTTGAACATACATGTTCTTTTATCTTAAATTTATAGTAGGTACTTTCATCCAGATCCTTGTAACTACATGATAATCATTTTACTTTTCTCTGAGTTCCCACCCTCACTATTTCTCATCTCAAATAACCAGCTTCCAAATCTCGTTTTTAATTTAGGGTAAGACCCAACTATTTCTGGGACTCAGAGGCGTTCAGGGCATAATTATGGATCAAATTCATTGCTGTAAGAACCTACCTTTTCAATAGGGAAAGTAGACTCCCCAATTCCCATATTCAATGCCTCATCAACCCTATCCCACTATCCTAGGAAAAGTTGCTAATTATACAGTAGTAAATTAGGACTTGAAGATCTTAGTCTTCAAGAGGGATAGTCAAAAAAATAAAAGGTACCTAATGTACAAACATAAATTGGTATGAAATAGATAGTTTATTCCCATAGAAATGAGGGAATGCTAAAAATAAAAATATCATGAAATATAATACAAAATGATTAGAGCAAAATTTTGAAATTTATTTATAACTACTATTACAATCTGCTGGAAAGCTACAGTGAGGTAAAATATAATTTGGCAGCTCTGCCAGTTAGTTATTCCACGCATCACCTCTACATTACTTATTGATCAATAAAACAGACAACATTGATCTTTCTGTCAATGACCTTTCTCTTTGTGACGGCTGAAATGTTCAATGCCAAGCTGTTTCCATGCTGTGAGCCACCACCACTCCAACATAAAGGATGATCTCTATGCAAAAATGAGACATGAAATGTGTCAGAAAAATTGACACAGAATTCATTCCATAGTCTCTGAAACAGGCATTTAGGAATCCACCAAATCCATTGCCAGATTTCAGGGGACCCTCAACTTGGATGGGAGTAAGAAACTGAAATCTTTATTTTTGCTAACTTTTGGTTTCATTTGTAATCCTATGCATTTTATTTTATGAATTCAAAGTCATTATTCTGAAAAAGGGTCCATAGATTTCACCAGGCTGTCAAAAAGGTTTATGATATAAAAAAGGGAAAGAATCTTTTTTCCAGGTCTTTTCAAGAGTAATCAAGGAATTTTCCTCTATTTGTAATGGAAGATCTCAGAAATTACTTAAAAGAACAACTCATTAGCAGTATCATCACAGAATACATCATCTATCAGCATAACTTGGAAAAATCTAGATGTGTATGAACTCAATCAGACATTAAACAAAAAGAATGAAGTGACCCACTAGAACATGGCAAAAATTCAAGATGATTCAAGCATCTTCTTCGGCCATGAGAGACTTTCTGTTTCAGATCTATGTAATGGAATTGACTAAAGACAGATGTGGCAGAGGAAGACAAAAGACCAGAGTGATAATGTTTCTAGTTTAAGCGTATGCCTCAAGGAATCCCAGAAGTACCTGCCACTTTGCAAGAGCTTATAAAGAAGTAGCTAGTGACATAAACTACACAGAAGTTTTTGAATTCTTGGAAAATATTGTTGTTTTTTTGGAAAAACATTACAAGAGAAGAAAAGACTAATGAAAGCATTAAACCGGTTTGGAAAAAGTAGACTTAAGTTGACACTTGACAAAAGTCAGTTTTGTTAACTCTCTATCAAATACAGGGTTCATATAGTATCTCAGAAAGGGATGAGTATTGAATCCTGAAAAAATGGGAGCACTTAGGTGGCCACATCCAAAGAATGTATGTGACCTAAGAACTTTTTAAAAATTCAGTGGTAAAATCTTTCTTGTGTAGCAAGATAACTGTGTAAATATGTACACATATATTGTATTTAACATATACTTTAACATATTTAACATGTACTAAACTACCTGCCATCTAGGGGAGAGAGTGAGGGGAAGGAGGGGAAAAAGTTGGAACAGAAGGTTTTGCAAGGGTCAATATTGAAAAATTACCATATTTTGTAAATAAAAAGCTATAATAAATTTTTTTCCTAAAATTCAGTGCTAAGTATATGAAGAATTATGCTGCTATTGCTAAACTTCTCAACAATCTTAAAGATAAATGATTACCAAAAAAATATTGAAAACATGATAAGAATGATAAAATTATTTTAAGCCTCCAGAAACTCTTTGAAAAGATGAAAAATGTGAATAAGCTTTTAAAGATTTGGTAAACTGTCTCATTTAAGTGCCAGTGTTGGCCTAGAGAGATTCAAACAAAACATTTACATTAGCTATTGATAAATCGTGGGACCAGTTTTATATTAATAAAGTGATAGTCATTAAAAAAAACCTCACATTTGCAAATAGAAGGTTTAATAGCAGTAAAATTTTAGCATTCAATATACAGATTTCACTTCTTAGCTTTGAAATGGCTTATCAGTGAAAAGGAAGCATTGACTTCCACACCAGTGACAAGTTAGATACTATCTGCCAAAGGTAGGTGTCCACACTAGCAAATTACGAATTTAGTAGATGCTATGGAATGTGAAATACCAAGATGGATGCTGAAAACCTATCTTACCTAATTATTCTAAAAATATTTTGATACTGATAATAATGGAAGCTAACTATGATTCCCAGAGGCTTTCAATTAAATATAAATTTAGCTGAAAGTTTAGAAATTACACCTAAAGTTAAAACAAATGAATTTCATTATCCCAATTAAATATTTTTGCTTCAATATTCTTTGGGTTATTTGTTGACAAGAGATGTATAAGGAAGGAATATAAAATAGGGAATTTCATTCTGTGGAGGGGAATTTACTATGAAGACAATGGTGAAAATTAGAACTGTGGAGATTTGTCTCCAACTACAACTGATCCTAAACATGGTACTAAGAAGCAGTTGAAGTTGCCTCATCCTTTTCATTTACGTCAAGAGAGAACCCTTGAACTATTGACAAGTAGCTTTTACTTGGGCTTAATGTAGCCAAAGAAAAGTTTAGTTGAAAGGAGGCAGTGACAATGAGTCTCATCTTAGTAGAAACTGGACATTTTGCTCAGTATGCACAGGTGGACATGAACAAACAATCCTAAGGGATTAAACAAGGATAAACTGCTTACATTTTAATTATGGGAAGATGATACGTTTGTAATTTCTGAACTCTTTTATCATCAAGGATCAGAGAGTCTAATTAGAAGGGCTGCAGGTGATTCTGTTATGCCTTAATGATCATAAAAGGATAAGAAAAAAAAGGGAAGAATACACTGGGGAAAAGAACAGGAGGGGCGGGGAGGGAAGAGGGAAGAGAGTAGAGTTAGGTAAAATTATCTCAAATAATTGAGATGAGTAAGTAGAAGCTTATATAAATAAACAAGGAGGACTAGCCCTAGAAGAAGAGAGGAAGGAAAGTAACTGACACTGGAACCTCACTCTCATGAGAATTGGTCAAGGGAGGGAAGAATTCACACATCCACACCTATATGCATGCAAAGAGAGTTGGAGACAGAAATATATTTTATTCAATAGGGAAGCAGAAAGGATGGAGGAGAAAGAGAGGAGAGAGGAGGGTAAATTAAGGTAAGAGATAAAGGTAATATAAGGTAAGGTAAGCGGGGGAGTAAATTAAGGGAGGAATTAGTCCTAAGCAAACAACAACAACAAAAACATCAAAGGATATATAAAATATTTATTTCTTTTTATGGTGAAAAAGAATTGGAAACTGAGAAGGTAGCTAACAACTGGGACAGCCAGTGAATAGAGCACTGGGCCAGGAATCAGGAAGACCTGAGTTCAAATACAGATTCATATACTTATTAGCTATGATACTCTGGGCAATTCACTTAACCCTGTTTGTTACAGTTTCCTTATCTGTATCTTTGTTAAGAAAACCCCAAATGGTGTCACAAAGAGTTGGACACAACTGATCACCACTACTACCCATCAACTTGGAGAACAACTGGACAAGATGAATGTATGCAATTAAATACTAATGTGCTCTAAGAAATTATGAATCGAGATAATTTCAAAGAAATGTGGGAAGACTTCTTTGAACTCATATAGCTTTCAGTGAGCAGAACCAAAAGAACAATTTATATGAAAATATTGTAGACAAACAACTTTGAAAGACTTGAGAACTATGATCAGTGAGTGTAATGACCAACCACAATTTCAGAGGATTCATAATGAAACTTCCTTCCCACTTCCCGATAAAGAAGTGATGGACTCAAGAGTACAGAATAAGATCTTTTTCTTGGTTTGTTTTTGGATATGGCTAATTTGTTTTGCTTGACTATAAATGTTTGCAATTTTTTTTTCTTTCTCAATTGAGAGGAGGGGAGATTATGGATTTTGTTGATAAAAAAGTGAAATTTAATCAAAAAAAGAAAAGCTATGGTAAACATTTCAAAAAAGGAAAATCAAAAACTATTTCATTAAATAAAAAAAGTTCCACTTTCCTCTTCAACAGGTATATGTTTGTAAATGTGTTACTGTGGAAAAGAGAGGAAATATATCTGTGTAGACTAGAGTATGCAATCAAATTAAAATATAATTGAAAAATGTTGAACAAAATAGATAAAAATATAATGGAACAAAAATAACATTAATTTGTAGTTTTTCTAATCAACATGGAGCCCCAAAGGTTTCTATTTGATTTTGACAGAACTAGTGTAGACCATCTATTTTTAATGAAAAAAGAAGCATCCAAGTATCCATTTTATAACATAATTAAAAGTAGGTCACTTTTGCTTTTACATTTTTGCACAAATCCACAGAGGTCTGGTCCTGAACACCAAACACACATCTCTATCTCCTACAAAGACCTATTAATTGCTGTTCTTTTTATAGTAGAGCTAAATTGCTTATGACCTTCAGTTTGCCACTGAAATACCTCTGCTGCTGCTGTACTCTAAAAATTGAAGTAGAAACCAGTTTGAAGAACAAAGCTTGTATAACCTGCTTTGGTGATCTTTGTTAAGATCATGAAAATGGTACAAATTATGGAAAAGTTCTTTTCTTAATGTAGCACTATACATAATTCATGGCAAGAAACCACATTACTTCTATCCTTTGCACTTAATTTTAGTTTGCTTCAGTGAGCAAATTTTACCTTGGCATCCTGAAAACATTTCATTGTTGGAAATAATAATTTAGTTCTCTCACAGGACTGAATGGAAAAAAAAAACATCTTTGAGAAATTAAGGTACATTTACTGTTATATTGATTTTGCAATATAGACACCAAGACAATAGCCATTTAGTAACAGACAGTTTTACTCAAATTCTGTTTTCTTAAATTATCAAAGTCTCCTTTGGTACCAATATGTATTGAATTCACAACACATAGCATAAGTTTTTTACTATAAAACATCCAAGTTCCTAGCCCACTAAATGGTCAAAATTCTCTAATATCAACATTCAATTTTCTGGGAATCCAGAAGAGCTCCTGGAAATCCCAAATCACAGATAATTCTAAAACCATTTTTATTTGGCTTTAGCATGTAGTCTCTGTGATTTAATAAAAAGTAAGTTTTAAACAATCAGAAAATAAACAAAGAGAAACATTTAAATATGAAAAAAACAACAGGTATATGAGGAGGAGGAGGGAAATGGGGTATAGGGAAAAAAGATAAGAGTTTTTGTTTTGTTCAATGGGGAAAGATGTTACATATTTGTTACAAGAATGTCCTTGAAGACTAGACACTGTGTCTATTTTCCAAAAGGAGACAATACAATACCTTGCCTCTGATTGGCAATACTTGTTGAAGACAAAATAAATGTATACATTCTTAAGTGCTTATCAGCTTATCTTCCCAACCTCTCATTTGACACCCCACTTCTTCTAATTCAAACCTCTGTTTTGCTGGCCTGGAATGATGCCAGGATGACTGTCCAATAGTTCTCAAATCACACAATCCATTAATGGTATATAGATAGCTATTCTCAAACAACAACAACAACAAAACAACACACATACACAAAAACCACAAATACACAGGCACTCAAAAACCATCCTCATTATTTGCTAAAACAAAATGCACTGTGGTTCTAATTCGATCTAACCTTCCCAAATGAAAATTTTCCATTAAAGCCATAGTGTGCTACATTGAGGTCTAATGCATTCCAAGTGCTATCAGGTCACCTTCACTCTTCTGAGGTGACTCACCGAAAGGAAGGAAATGAGTATTTATCTGGCACTTACTCTATGCCATATACTGCTAAGCGCTTTAAAAATATCTCATCTGATTCTCCCAAAAATCTGTAAGGTAAATAGTATTATTATCTCCATTTTATAATTGGGAAAACTAGGGCAGACAGAAATTAAGTGACTTCTTTAGGGTTATTCCGTTGAAGTTTAAATATTTGAGGCAAGATTTGAACTCTACCCATTGGATCATGAAGCTGTTATTTCAAATAATGAGGCATTTTCCATTCTGTCCCAGTTTATGTACCCTTATCACCAAAAGTGGTTTCCATGAAGGGTTTTCAGCCTCTCTTTGCTCTTGGCTGATAATTATCAATATTCCAGTAAACTGACTAGAAAAAATGATACCAAGAATAGGTATAGAATGCAAGAGCAAGAAATAGGGAAATTTTCGAGTGAGGTGAGGAGAGGGGAAGGAAAGAAGAATACATATTAAGATTTTAGGATCATAGATTTAGAACTACAATAAGCTGTTTAAGGTCACCCAGATGAGATTTTTGGTTTTTATTAGTTTTTCAGTCATATCTGGAACTCTTCATGATCCCTTTTGAGGTTTTCTTGGCAAAAAAAAAAAAAAAAATTAGAGTGGCTTGCTATTTCCTTCTCCAGCTTACTTTACTGATTAGGAAACTAAGGCAAACAGGGTTAAGTGATTTGTCTAGTAAATATCTTGTGCCTAAGGCCATACTGAACTCAGGAAGATGAGCCTTCCTAATTCCAGGCCTAGGGCTCTGTACCACCTAATTCCCTAATTCAAACAAGGGCCTCATAACTTCACACAGCAAATAAACTGAGGTTTAAAGATTTTGTGATTTTCTCAAGGTTACACAGGTAGTATGTGGTAGAGCAATCATTCAAACTCAAGTCCTCTAACTCCAAATCTAGACTTAATTTAAAAGTTTTTTTTCCCCTAAACTATGTTTCACCTAATTCTTCACAGCAAAATAATTAAAAAGGAAGCAATGAGCCACAAAGGAGAGGAAACTTAGTGGCATTTCTTAATAAGAGATGGCATAAATTAAAGCAAGTTTGATTTTAACAATTGACATGTCAAGTATTAAAATATATTATCTGATATACTGTCTTCCCTTTTCATGTTTACCTTTCCTGTAAAAATATACTATTTATACCATATTTATTTATATAATTAAGAAGAGCTTTTTATTTTGTGAGTCTGCATTTCAAGTTAGAATTTGTAAAATAGAAAAAGCCAAATATCTTTGCATCTGGATACATTTTCTTTATCTTTTCTTTCCATAAAAAAAATTTCCTTTAATCATCTACTAGGATACTTCCTGGGATTAGAAAATGTCAGATCCATTTGCTTTCTTGCTTTACTATTTGTTCAACTGGTTAAAGTTTAACAAATGATGAACAGAAATGCAATGGAGTCAAAATAGTATTTGCCCAAACAGATTTCAGGGTAAGGAGTTTAAAAAAAAAAGGTTTTCTAAAGTAAATCCCAAGGGTAAAGTTTATCAATATTTTCAAGATCTAAACTTAAAAAGCAGATTCTCTGTGGTAAGCATCCCATATGTTAGCACTGAATATCCACCTGTATTAATTACCTTATAGCAGTTTGGGTCTTCCACACTAATCAAATTTCATAAAATTTTTTTTTATGTTTCCAATCTATTTTAATCTACCCTTGTACAGCCTTTTGTTGAATGTAATCTTACTGAGTTATGGAAAAAAATAAATTTAATTTTTGCCTGTTTTAAAAAAAAGTCCCATATAAAATTTTAAAATTATTTTAGATATCCAAAGGGATGAAATTCTTGTGTGTGTGTGTGTACATATATACATACACACACACACAAATAATCAATCCTCAACATTTGTTGGCTTAACTTTCATGACTTCAAGCATTCCTATTTTATCAGTAACATTATTTTCACTTTTGGATTGGCAAATGTATATAATGGCAGCTAAGTATAGTAGAGGAAAAAATAGGAACAATGAAAGTTCATAGCCACAAAAAAGAGAAAAGTATTTGTAAAACTGTTCATGAATCTGCTTTGGAAAGTGCTAAAGTAACCTCTTAAATTGATTAGGGAATTGAAAAAAATGGAAAAACAACTACATTGATGGGTAAATGAGATAAATGGTGGTCACACCTGCCCTCTCACTTACCTTCGCCCCACACACCTTTTCCCTGTCCTGATCAAGTGACACTGGCAGGAGTTAAGAGATTAGACTGGGGGGGGGGGGAACAGAATGATACTACAGGTATATGCTTTTCATAGGGGAATAGTTCAATCATGAAGTAAGAAAGGAAGAATTGAAATGGCAGGTGCCCCAGCATTTTATGGTTAATTTCATGTTTACTATGTTAGGAAAAATACATATTATCAAAATTAATGTTTTGCTATAAAGAATCACAAGAGAAAATTGTATTTTTAGCAATCCCTAGCAAAAGATTATATACATATTTTTACTGGTGTAGGAAACTAATTCTCTTTTTCCATTAGTTCCATGTATCAACATTCACATTTTTTACTTTGTACCATATTCTAAGAATATAACTCTTACGAAATATAAGGATTGACCATCCCCCATATATACACACACACACACAGACACAGACACACACACACACACACACACATATATTATAGAATGTTATGTATTATATGTTATATATGTGTGAAAGAAATTCTTTTCTGCAGTCAAACATAACTAAAATATTTATATTGTAAGAAAAGGAAAGCCCTAGAAAAATGTGGGAAAGATTTGCTAGATTAAGCTTGATTTAGAAACTCTGATTCCCAATAAATAAGAACAATGAAAAGCCATGAGAAAGATCCCCAAGTACTTGTAGCAAAAGTTCATAGGAAATGAGAACATCAGTTCTAGAAAGTATGATGAGAAAAAGGAATTTTATAATGACCTTCAAAGAGTACACTAATTATTTTTGCCACTACCAAATAATAGCTACCTGAGCACAAAGTACAAATTAGTTCACACCTTAGAAGTAAGGGTAAAAAGATTTGAAGAATCAACTAGCAAATATTTTTAAAAGCATCTGCCAGGTACTGACACAACTTTCTCTACTCTCCAGATTATGGGGAGAATTGAAAATTTTTGAAAAAAAAAAAAAACAAATGTTTTAAAGGAAACATACAGATCTCTAGAAGGATTTCTGAAAAGAGTTGCACAAAATCTCTGAAGCTTGGGACATTGCACCCTTCACCTTGAAAACAGAGCAAAGAATTAAAAGTCAAGTAATAGGCTGGAAAAAATGAGCAAACAACAGAAAAAAGAATCTGACAGTAGAAAGTTACTATTGTGACAAGGAAGATCAAGATCACTCAGATTTAATCAAAGCTCCTACATCTAAAGCCTTCAAGAAAAATAAGAATTAATCTCATGTCATAGAAGAACTCAAAAGGAAAATCTAGTGAGAGGAAAAATTGGATAGAGAAATGAAAGTGATGCAAAATGAATACAAAAAGCCAATGAGGAAAAGAATGCCTTAAAAAACAAAATTGACTAACTAGAAAAGGAGGTACAAAAGCTTACTGAAAAAAGTAATTCCTTAAAAATTAGAAAATGGAAGCTAATGACTTTATGAAAAATTAATAAACAATAAAACATATCCAAAAGAAAGAAGAAAATAGGAAAAATGTGAAATATCTCAGAAAAACAGTTGACCTGGAAAACAGATCCAGAAGATATCATTTTGAAATTATTAGACAACCTGAAACCCATAATTTAAAAAAAGAACCTAGATATAGTCAAGGAAAATTGTCCTGATATTCTGTAATCAGAGGGTACAATAGAAATTGAAAGAACCTACTAAATACCTCCAGAAAGAAATCCCAAACCAAAAACTCTCAGGAATACTATAGCCAAATGCCAGAACTCCTATTTCAAAGAGAAAATACTGCAAACAATGAGAAAGAAACAATTAAAGTATAATGGAGCCACAGTCAAGATAACACAAGATGTAGCAGCAGCTGCATTTGAGGATCAGAAAGCTTGAAATGTTATGCTGAAGAGCAAAGGAGCTAGGATTTCAACCAAGAATACATAATTCTGCTTGGGGAGGGGGTGGGGAATGGACATTCAATGAAATAGAGAAGTTTTAGGCACTTGTGATGAAAAGACCAGAGCTGAATTGAAAATCTGACTTTCAGATACAAGACTCAAGAGTAAAAAGACAATTAAGAAAAAGAAATCATAAGAAACTTAATAAGGTTAATCTGTTTACATTCCTACATGGGAAGATGATACTTGTAACTCATAAGAATTTTCTCATTATTAGGGCATTTGGAACATATAGAGAAAGAAGGTACAGATGTGAATTGAATATGAAGGGATTAAAAAATTAAATTAAGGGGTGAAAGAAAAAAATACTGCTAGAAATAGAAAGGGAGAGGTGAGATGGCATAAATTACTTGCCATAAAAAAGGCAAAGAGGAAGAGATAGGGGGAGATAGTGAATCTCATTCTCACCAGAATTGACTCAAAAAAGGAATAACATATACATTCAATTGGGTATAGAAATCTATTTTGCCCTGTAAGAAAAGAAGAGGGTAAGAGATCATAAAAAAAAGGTGGGAATAATAGAAGGGAGGGCATATTGAGGGAGAGGATAGTCAGAAGCAAAACACTTTTGAGGAGGGACAAGGTGAAATGAGAAAGAAAATAGAATAGAGGAAAATACTTTTAGCAATATTAATTATGAAAAGGGAAATAAGTCAAATATAAAAAATTCAATTGATAAATGATCAAAACAATATACAGTTTTCAGCTGATATCATCAAAGCTATTTATAGACATATTTTTTTTAAATACTCTAATTCACCATTGATTGAAGAAATGCAAATTAAAACAGTTCAGAGGTACTATTTCAGATCTATTAGATTGGCTAATAGGCCAGAAAAAGAAAAAGATAAATTTTGGAGGGAATGTGAGAATTGCTGGAATTATGAACTGATTCAACTATTCTGTAGAACAGTGTGAACAACTCTGTCATTCTCAGCAATTCAGTGATCCAAGACAATTCTGAAGAACTTATGATGAAAAAATGCTATCCATACCCACAGAAAGAAAGACTGTCTGAATATATATTAAAGTATATTTTCTTTTTAAACTTTATTTTTTTTTTAATTTTTCTTGGGGAGGGAAGGGAATCCATTTTTTCTTTCACAACATGACTTTAATGGAAATGTTTTACATAACTTCACATATGCCTTCTCAATGGTAGGGGAAGTAGGAAGGGGGGAAGAGAGAGAATCTGGAACTAAAAAATTTAAAAACAAATGCAAAAATTGTTACATGTAACTGGGGGAAAATAAAATTAAACATTTACCACGTACAAGTCAGGACTCTGAAAAAACTTATATTCAAATAGAAGAACAATACATAAGGGAATATCACCTGAAAGTCCATGTATAGGCTCCAGAGTCATTAGAATGCAGCAGTAAAGATCATAGTAAAGTAGGATCTTTAATGTTATTTCCACTGATGAAAACAACCATTTGTGATGCTACAACTGAACAGTGCCAAGGACTTTGAAGGTAAGAACTGCACTTTCTAGGTCACCAGTAACTGTGATAATTGAGAAAGGAGCTATGTCCCATGCCTATCAAATTGAATCCCTGGATAATAGTTTTAGATGAGCTAGAAGAAATCAAATAAGCAAGCATTAATTGAGCACCCACTATGTGTCCAGCACTATATAGAACAATGGAGATACAAAGAAAGGCAAAAATAGTCCCTGTCCTCAAGAAGCTTTCAATTTAGGAAGAGGGGAAAGACAATATATAAGAGAACTATGCATAAACAAAATATATACACAATAAATTGGAGCTTCACAAGAGAATTTTGAGGATGTAGAATTAAATGTACTTGGCACTAGACTGGCAATGAGAGCTGAAAGATAGTAAAACATTTAGGATGGCATCTAGAGTTCCAACCAGCCTAGATAGCAGAGAGGATGGTGGTACTTCAATAATAACAAAGAAGTTTGGAAGAGAGTAAGAGGTGAGAGTTTTTTTTTTTTTTTTTTTTTTTAGGGGTAAAGGCAGATGATGAGTTTACTTTTAGACCTGTTAATTATTGTAAGATGCCTTAGAAACTTTCCATTCAAAATATCAGTTTGAAATGTAAAGCTGGAAGTCAGGAGAGAGGTTTAGATTTAATAACTGAATCTGAGAATCATCTCTATAAAAATGATAATTGAATTAATGAGCTGAGAACACCAAGCAAAATAACATAAAGGGGAAGAGCACGAAGAAAGGAGCCATCAAATAAGTAGCAGAATCAAGAGTTATTGTTATGAAAATCTAAAGAGAAAAGAGTATCAAGAAGAAGAAAGTGATCAAAAGTGCTAAAGCCTACCAATGAAATCAAGAAAGATAGATCGAGAAAAGGCCACTAGATTTGGAAGTTAAGAGATCATTGATTACTGTGGAAAGAGCTAACTCATTTGAATAAGTTGAAAAGAAACTGCTGAGAGTTAAGAAATGAGAGCAAAGGAAGTAAAGGCAATAATTGTAACTAGGGTTCTAAGAGAGATTATCCACGAAAGGGGAGAGATATAGAATGGTAACTAACATGTATAGATCTGGTGAGTGTTTTTTTGAGAATGTGGGAATGTTTGTAGGCAAAAGGGAAAAGGCCAGGAGACAAAAAGAGATTGAAGATTACTGAGAATGGGAATGATAAAGGGACAATCTGCTAGAGGAGAGAAGATAGCATATTATTTCTGCAGATAGAGGGATTTGCCTTGGCCAGGAAGAAAAGAAGGAAACAAGGGCCATCTCTTGATAAGGGTGAAAGAGGAGATAAAAGGGAAAGTATCTTTTTGGTGTGATATGAATTGAAAAAGAAAAAAAAAAGGAGCTTTTGGCAAATGGCGTCATTTTTTTTTCAATGAAATGTGGTTTTTAGTTCCCTAGCTGATGAGGTGAGGAGAAGGCAAGGCATGAGAGGTCTGAGTAGGGATAAAATAACTTAGAAAAGCCAATATGCTGAAAAACTAGTGGTTTAGGGACTGCTGTTACTCCCTGAGCATTTTGGGTTCAGGATCCTGGGTCTAGGAACCAACTAGGACTGACAGAAAGTGATTGTCAAGATGAAGGCAGAGGTTTGATCTGCCGGGCACATGCTGCCTTCTGTCTCTCCCTCAGGATGTCTTCCTATTTCAGCTAAGCTGGCATATCCTATGAGAGGCAACTGGTCAATAGTCAGTGGGGACATGAATTCTCCTTCAGTTGAGGAACCTTAAAAGGGAAAGCAGTGGTGGAAAAAAAAATTAATTTGAAGAGGAAGACAGAAATTTAATCTATATTAGAATAGGGAATAGAGGAATGTGACAGAAAAAGAAGAGAAGAAAAAAAAGTTGTAGGGAATATATAATTCTGATATTTTCCCTATAGACAATGGAGTTATATCCTATACAGAAAAAACAGCTTCCCATGCTCCATTAAATTGATGATCAGGCTTCACCAGAAAAGTCTATCCAGTTCTGATGAAATGGCCTGTTCATTCAGAGGATTTCATGGATTAAGATTAAACCCAAATAAATCAAGTGATCTTTGTTTGCCTTAGTTTCTTCAACTATAAAATGTAGATAATAATAGCACCTGTCTCCCAGGGTTGTTGTAAGGAGTGAATGAAAAGAATTGTAAAGTGCTTATTAGCGCAGTTTTGGGCACATAATGGGTGCTTAATAAATGAATCTATATGACAGACAGCCTTATTTTAAGGGTTCCAACTTGTATGCTTTCTGTATCTTTATCTCTGAGATTGTTTACTTAATCCAAGTGGAACTGCATAAACTTCACATTCACCTGACTTGTAATGTTCTTTTCCTAGTGGGCTATCCCAGGACATGACAACTTTAAAATATAATAGCTGACTTTTATATAGTTTCAAATTTTGCAAGGTATTTTGTTTTCACTATTATATTTGAGCATCACAACAAAACTGCTAATTAGACACTACAGACATTATTATACCTTTAAAAGAAAAGAAATTAATGCCAAATTCTGTTTTCCCAACTACAAAGTTTGGTAATCAAATCTGTACCCATTTTCTTGCCTGCAAATCCAGCACTCACGATTCTGTCATCCTAGGGAGATGTCTAGACAATATGCCACATGGTGCAAACTAATAGCCTTTATGTACTCTTATATTTCACGTTTGGGGACTGTTGAGGAACCAGCAGGGCCCTAGTGTGTTGCAGGCACAGATGACACATTTGTTTCTGTATGGATCCTTTACCTCAATAAAATAGCGATTAGCAAGTGAGTGTTCCCTGCTGGCATAATTCCATGTGTTAACTTTTGCCACCTGAGGGAGAAGCTATCATTTAGCATATACAGTCAGAATCTAGCCACCAGACCCCCTTGGGCAATTGAAAACTCTCTACTAAGAGATACTAAATCATTATCTACTTCATAGCATTGCTGTGAGAAAAGTACTTTGTAAACTTTACAATACTATACAATTGTGAATTGTTGCTGGTATGATCACCATAGTTGCAGTAGGCATAGTTTTACCTGACATAAAAATTAGGAAGATTATGCTGTCTTCCCTGGGCATATTTCCAGAATTTAAAGGATAATCTCCAGAGATCTGTCAAATGTAATGTCTGCTACCCACTTCTAATGACTCAATATTGGGACAAATTAAACTATCACAATGAAAGAAAAAAAAAAGCTCTGTTAAGCATTATGCTATTCTCGATAAGAAACTGAAGACTTTAGGGACACATGAGGTGATTTTACTGGTTATTTTACTCCTGCTGAGCCATGAATAGAGGGGTTTCAATAGATAAAGTCATAATTGGGAAATGAACTATTAGTTAAGAAGTTCATGTCATTTACAAGTATAAGGGAAATAGTTCATTGGGAAAACTTTTTACAGCAAATTTCCCTTTCTTCTTTTATGTAAATTCACATTATGCAAACTGGACTTTACATAAAGAATTCTGAAAGAAATTCACATTGTTAAAAAAAAAAAAAAAACTTATGTTAATTTTGTTATATAGTACAGTGTTTTTTCTAGCTCTCCATTCCTGCCCCACAATGCCTTGTTTTGGTTGCTCCCTTTAGTCCCCCAACAAAAACATGCTCCAAGTGAAAGCAAAAGAACTGCTATTGGGTTAAGAGCATGCATTTGGGTCCTTTAGTATCCAGAAAGGAGACTTTTGTCTGGCTCTTCCCACTTGTCCCACCAGCCCACTTGTCCTCTCTAGTCTTTGTTCCTGTCAAGCCCCAACATATCTGCCTTCTCTTTTGCCCTTAATTGAGTTCCTCCTCTGGGGCATTCAGCCCATAGTAGCTGGCCCCTACCATGTGTGTTCCTCCTCCTCTCCTTCTGTTCTCGATTTTCTGTCCCTGGTATCCACATGTTTTTGAAATATGTGCTGGCCCCCTATCTCCATGAGGATTTGGCCCCCTTCATGCTTCCCTCCCTTTCCCACATCCTTGAGTAAATTCACATTATCTAAAATGAGAAAAAAAACATATCAATGATTAATTGGGCATACTGCTACAAAGAACCAGAAAAACAACAAATTAAAAATCTCCAATTAAACACCAAATTAGAAATCCTAAAAATCTAAAGAGAGAATAAAGTTGAAAAAAACAAAATGTTGAACTAAAAAAAAAAAATAGGAGCTGATTTTATGAAAACACCAATAACAAATGAACCTTTGGTTAATTTGACTTTAAAGAAGAAATAAAACCAAATTGCCAGCATCAAAATTAATAAATATGAAATTAAAGCAATTGTCAGAAGCTTTTTTCCCCAACATGTCAAAAAAATGGAAAATATGAATGAAAGAATATTTGCTAAAATATGAATTGCTCAAATTAATAGAAGACAAAATAACCTTAACCTAGAAAAAGACATTTAACAAGCTATAAAGTAACTTCTTAAAAAAAAAAAAAAGCCAGGAGATGTATTTGCAAGCTACTAAACATTTAAGGACAATTAATCCCAATATTTATAAACTGAATAAAAGTATAAGAGTTCTGCCAAATTCCTTGTATGATACAAATATGAAATTAGAATCTAAATGAGGCAGCAAAAACAAAGAGAAAAAACTATAGACCAGTTTCCCTAATGAATATCAATGCAAAAATTATTTTTAAAATTTTTCAATAGTATTTTATTTTTCCAAATACATGTAAAGATAGTTTCCAACATTTCTTTTCCTAAAACTTTATGTTCCAAATTTTCCTTCCTCACTTTTACCTCTCCTCTTCCTAAGACAGCAAGTAAACTGTTAAATATGTGATGCAAATATTTTAAATACTAAAATAGTTGAACTAATATCCAGAATAAGAATAAATATGACCAATGTGGAAATTTGTTTATCTTGACTATTCTTATGTCATACAAGGTGAGGAGGGGTCTGTATTTCTTTCCTTATTTTCAGTGAGTAAGGGAGAGGTCAGACTGAGAAAAAAAATGCTTTAAAAGTGAAATAAAATAAGAAAAAATTTAGGGGAAAATGTAAAATTCATACGGCATTACACAAATTATAAAATCATCTAAGGCAATGAAAATGCTCAAATTAACTTAGTTTTTCATCATCTAGATTAATTGTATATTTCTTTAAGAACATATATATATATATGTTCTCCTGTTTTTCTCAGAACATTTATTGACTTCATAGCAGTTCATTTTCTTTAAAATAGTGATAGTTGGGAAAATAAAGTAAAGTTGGGAAAGAAGATGTTTTAGTTAAAATAGCAATCTATATGTACTGTGATTTAACACATGATTTTTTTTTTTAATCCTTTTTAGTTTTAAGAAAAAAGACCTGATCATGCCAATGGCAACATGGAAAGACATTTTTTAAAAATAGTAAAACTACTATCTATTCAATTTAATTAAGGGAAAAACAACTTCAAGTTAGTACCATTAACTGACTTTTTATACTTTAAAGTAGTTTCTTTTCAAATATTACTATTTCAAGAAAAGTACCTAGCCATATAGTATAACTGTATATTACAAATCCAATGTATAATACATTTATACAAATAAATAAGGAGGTAGTCAAGATATAGTCAGCTTCCAACACTAGAAAAAAATGTTTAAAGGGAGCAGGCATTGACTATAGATATTAGTAGTTGTTTATTTCCTTGCTGAAAGCAAATGATTTCTGACTAAAGCATTTTTTTAAATTTGAGATGGAAGTGGTCAGTTTGAGGCTGAAAGGGAGGGGAGACAGCAATTTTGCTGGCATTATTATGGTCAGCTTAAAATTTCCCATCCTATTAAGTCACCTCCCATGAATCTAGGTCACGTTCAGTTATCTCTTTTCTTTCATGAAAATTAATGAGGTCTTGTTATACTAAATGCAGGTGGTCAAAAATTTAATAGTGCTTTTCATGAGGTTTTGTTCTTAAAACATCATTTATTGCAAGAAAAAACCTGAAGCACAAAAATTTATAATATTGAGTATTATGTGTGTGTTTTTTAAGTAGGTCAGTGAATGTCAGTCTAATTATATTGAACATATAAACAAGAAAGAAAAAAAAAGGAAACTCATAATATAAAGCTTTACAGTAATGCAACATGATAGCTGGGTCTACTGTCACAGTACTAAAATGAAATAGTACACTGGCAATTGTCTGATTAATTTAAGCAAAGCCAAAGTGAGTTAGCCTTTTGGGGGTCAATTCAACAAATGCAATTCAATAAACCCTTATTACATTTCTACTACATGCAATGTACTGTTCTCAGTTTTCAAAATCAAAGTAAGCAATAATCCTTTCATTTTGTGCAGCAGGAAAACAAATGAAAGCTACCTTAATATATGATGTAAATTATCCTTTGTTTTAAATGCATATTCTATAGAGTATAGAAAAACTTATTCTAACTTTAAGAGCTCAAATTGAAAGCTGGAAGGAAAAAGCAATTTGTGCTGGCAGTTTGAGAAGTAAGTTTAGTAAGGTGCTTTTCCCTATGAAGTCAAGGAAAACAGGGGTGTTTTAACTTGAGATCCATAAGGATCTATAAAGAATCTATGCGACAAAAAGAAAGAAGTGAAGATGAACTTTCTTGTGAGAATGCTATATATGTATGTGTTTATTCAGATCTTATAAAGGAAAATTTGTAAAGGGAATTCTATTAAGAACTTGAGAGAAGGAAAAACTTTTCTGTAATTTTGTAAGGACAACATAATAAAGGACTAAATCTTAAGAAGAAATATTAAAGAGATGTCTAAAAAATTTTTTTTACCATTATCTGGAATGAATTGAACGAAGTGAGCCTGAGTTTCCAGGCAATTGATATCATCTACTTATATAATGAGGGATTGAGATATCTTGGGCTGAGCAAAAATATCACAAGTAGTTACATATGTGTCTTTAGGTTTGTAACTGATTTTGTTCATTTGGTAAATTAAATATTTCACAAGTATTTTATATAGAAAGATAAGAGTAATTACATTATAACTGCTATTCTAGTTCACTAAATAATTCAATAATAAAGTGAGACAGTTAAATCAATATTTTTATTAACAATATAGATTACAAATACATTTTTGAGGAATAAGTCACCTAAGCATATTTAGATTGATATTACAATCTAGCCTACATTTCACCATCTAGTCCACAAGAATTGAGTTAAGAGTCTTTCCCAAATCTTTTGCCAGAATCTGGGTAAATAATAGCTATAGCATTTCCCAGGTCCACCAATAACTGTATTTAAAAAGGAAATGATGCTATTGTCATATGATAAATTCATGCTAGCTCTTTTGTGATTACCAATCCCTTTTCCAGATGTACATCATCATGATGATCATTGCTTTACTGTCTAGATTTTTGCCAAGATCAAATTCAATCTCATTGGGCTCACAAAATTCCATCTCCTCCCCCTTTTTGAAAATTAGGACAAAATGTGCCCTTCTCCAATATTTCAATAACTTTGTTTTCCACCATAACATTTGCCAATTCTTTATGTATCTTAGAATAATGTATAGTAGACTAGTCAATTAGAACAAAATAATAGAGTATTCATATTCAATAGAACACAGAATGCTAGGGTGTGAAGGGACCTTAGAAATAATTTAGTTCCACCACTTCATTTTCCAGATAGGGAGGATGAAATTACTTAATCCAGGTCACACATATGGATATGAGATAGAGCTAGAAGCTTATCCAGATTTCTTCAATCCAAATGCAATAGGCTTTCTCCAACATCATTCTTTCCTATTTAATGCCTCAAAATGTAGTCAAAGGCATTGTCAAATGGTTAGACATCAGAAATGGATATAATTTTATCAATGAAAATGATTGTGCATTACTGAACTACCATCTGCTTGGTTGCTATCCCCTAAGTAGCATTAGCCTTCTTCAAATAACTTGGAGCTGAAATTATTTTTTGAAAGCTTTTTATTTTCAAAACATATGAATAGATAGTTTTCAACATTTACTCTTGCGAAACCTTATGTTCTAAATTTTTTTTTCGCTTTCCCTTCTTCACATCCCCTCCCCTAGATGGCAAGTAATGCAATATATGTTAAACATGTACAATTCTTCTATATATATATATTGCCACATTTATCATGCTGCCCAAGAAAAATCAGATCAAAAAGGAAAAAAAGAGAAAACAAAATGCAGGTAAACAAAAAAAGTGAAAATACTATGTTGTGATCCACACTCAGTTCCCACAGTCCTCTCTGGGTGTAAGTGGCTCTCTCCAGTGGAAGACCATTGGATCTGGCCTCAATTATCTCACTGTTGGAAAGAGCCACATTCATCAGAATTGACCATCATATACTCTTGTTGTTGCCATGTACAATGATCTCCCGGTTCTGCTCATTTCACTTAGCATCAGTTCATCAGTTCATCAGTCTCTCCAGGTCTCTCTGAAATCACTCTGCTGATTGTTTCTTATAGAACAATAATATTCCATAACATCCATATACCATAACTAATTCAACCATTCTCCAATTGATGAGCATCCACTTTCTTTCTACTACAAAAAGGGCTGCCACAAACATTTTTGCACGTGTGTGTCCCTTTCTCTCCTTTAAGATCTCTTTGGGGTATAATCCCAGTAGAAACACTGCTGGATCAAAGGGTATGCACAGTTTGATAATTCTTTGGGCTTAATTCCATATTGTGCAGCTGAAATTATTTATATATGTAGCTTTCCCCTATTAGAAAGTGAGCTCCTCAGAACCAGATTATTGTATATGGCAACAACAAGATTATACGATGATCAATTCTGATGGACATGGCTCTCTTCAACAATGAGATGATTCAAATCAGTTCCACCTGTTCAGTGATACACCCAGAGAGAGAACTGTGGGGACTGAGAGTGGATCACAACTAGCATTTTCACTTTTTGTTGTGGTTTGATTGAATTTTATTTTCTTCCTCATTTTTTTCCTTTTTGATCTTATTTTTCATGTCCAGCATGACAATTGTATAAATATGTATGTCTATATTGGAGTTAACATATATTTTTTACCATGTTTAACATATATTGGATTATTTGCTGTCTAGAGGAGGGGAAGGAGGGAAGAGGGGGGAAAATTGGAACACAAGGTTTTTCAAGGGTCAGTGTTGAAAAGTTATCCTTGCATGTTTTGAAAATAAAAACTTCAATAAACTTCAATAAAATTAAAATTACATTAAAAAAAAAAAAAGAAAGTGAGCTCCTGGAGAACTGGGACTGATGGGGCTTAACATAATACTTTGTGTATATATATATAATAAGTGCTTAATGATGCTTTTTCATTCATCTATTCTCTTTTAAGGGTATGGGGTCACAAACAAGAAAGCAAGAATGAAAGGAGGAAAAAAGGAAAGGAACATATGGAAAAGGAAGGGGACATATGGAGTCAGGGAACCTAGAATTGGTGTACTATACAGAATGCTCAAGTTGTAGAAGTGGGCATGCAATGACAAGTAAATGAATATTATGTAATCAACTGTGATGGACTCTCAACAATTTCAGGGCAATTCTGATGAGGTCTTCAATGTTAGGTATAGTTAGCAGAGGAAGTGATAAAAATTAATTCCTGAAGCAAACATGGAGAAAGATCTGATAGAGATCAGTGTAGCTCCATAAAATCACACCCTGGGGAAGTCATCCAGTATGAAATCCAAGTTATATCAAACCCCTGAGACCAACCCTCTGTACAGGTCTCCAGCAGTCTCACCTTGCCAAGCCCTGTCAGAAATCCCAGTCATGTTCCTAAAGATAATTTTCCCCATAAAATCGACTTATGGACCATGCCATGGCTGTTGTTTTTCTTTGAGTCAGTCTGCCACAGCATTCTACCATGTAGTGTCTTTTACCTTCCGCTATGCCACACGGTAACTCCACTATGTTTCTCAACCCCTTTTCTCCTCCTTATAGCTAATTAATTCATTTAGGGTGCTCAGTCACTCTCAGAATTTCACCTGCAGGCAAGGGTGCTCACTTTCTCCTGGGTAATTTTGAGTTACACTGAAAAACTTGTGTTTCATATGCTTTCCCCCTCTATTTCATATTTATCATCCCTGGTGACTTTTGTATCCCTTCATTTTGTCAGTAATCTCTTCCCTAAATAAATCTACCTTTTGCCAAAATAGAGTGGCCATTGTGAAGTGTGCACATGATCGAACCCCAACTTCTGGTTGTCTACATCACCCACATCATTTTAGTGCTCAAACCACATCGATTCCAACAGACTTGTAAAGGAACATGACATCTCTCTCCAGAGAGAGAATTCTGCAGACTCAATGTGGATCACAGTATTGTCACCTTTTTAAATTGTGGTGGTGATGATGATTTGTTTGGGTTTTTTCCCCTTTTGATCTGATTTTTCTTGTGCAGCATGACAAATAAGGAAATATGTTAAGAATAATTGCACATATTTAACCTGTATCAGATTGCTTGCTATCTTGGGGAGGATGGAGGAGGGGGAAGAGAGGCACAAAAATTTGGAAGACAAGGTTTTACCAAGGTTGAATGTTGAAAATCATCTCTGCATGTATTTGGAAAATTAAAATGAAAATACTATTAAAATTTTTTTAAAGAATATTTTTGGAACGACCATAAGCATGAGCTTGTTCTTGTTCTGTAAATGAATTAGTTAGCTTGGATGGAATTTGCTAAATAGACTGCCTACCCAATGACAATGTTGGGACTTTATGAATTTATCCATTCTCCATCCTTCTGACCTCTCCTTGTTCTTATTGATATCTGGAGAACTTTTTTGGAATTTTTCTATTCTTTTAAACCTTGTTTACTTCGTTTTTTTAATACTTTAATAATGGATTTTGTCATTAGGGAAAAGTTTTATAAGTGTGTGTGTGTGTGATAGAGTGTGGATAAGGGGAGAAATGCAGCAAAAGTCTAGAATTTTAAAAAATAAATATAGGACAACCAGACCAGCCTTTACTTGATGACCTCAGAATAAAAAAAGAAATATGCCTTCTCTATTCTGGGGGCTTTGAATTTTGTTGATTTACACTAATAACTGGCACCAACAGACTGAAATAGCAAGGGGAAAGAATGGCATGAATCCAAGGGATAACTGCCAAACTCTTTAAAAAGAGCCATGAGTTTCTCCAGTGACACTGATGGACATTATATGACATGTTTATGTGAAGAAGGATGTTTTTCATATTTTTTCAATGTGCAAACATAATCTTTCATTCTTTAACAGGGGGAAAAAAGATCTCAGAACTTGGAAGGGATAGGAAGGGAAACAAGCATTTACTGTGTCTAATTTACATAGTGCCAAGCACTATGCAAAGTGCTTTAAAAGTATTATAGCATTTTATTGCAGTGACTAAAGCAGGACTTCATAGATCTGTTGATGTGTTTGGTTTAAGTGAATTTACCTGTCAGAAACTAAGATTCTATGGGGTGGGGGGATGAAGGAAAGAAGGTTCCCTTAGGGCAAGTGACAACCTCCCAGCAACACAGTTTCCTTATCTGTAAAATAGGAAAGGCTGGACTTGATAGCTTCAGAGATCCCTTTTGAATCCATGGGCCTATTATTTTTTTTCCTGATTTTTTTGTATAAGTAGTAACGTATTTATTCTTATCTCTCAGAATCTCTAACTCCAAATTCTACTTGAGGTCTCCTTTCCTCTTTGTCAGTGTGTTCCTCCCCTCCCTCAATTATGTTCTATCTATTTTCTATCTATCTCTGATGAGATGAATAACACCCCCCCCAAAAAAAAAAAACCCAGCTAGGTTTGATAGCTAGGTAAGAGGCATTGAAAGGAGAAGATTTTTGTGGAGGTTAAGTGGGTCTTTGTTGCTGTTGTCTTAGTTGAACTCCCTAAGCTACTTCCTGAGGCAAACAAGGAGAGACATTGATTTAAAAAAAAAAAATCAATCCGTCAAAGTGGTCCTTTGGCAGTCCTTAAGTGGGTCTTGAATTCCTTGTAGAATTCCTTACATTGACAAAATTATCTTGACCCCATAGTCACTGTATCCAATATGAAGTCCAAGTGATAGATGTCAACTTTCCCTTCCCTCCCCCCTCACCCTAGGTTATTTTTCTCCTATTAAAGAACCCACAGTACACTATTTTCTTTGCTAACTTCTTTTAGAAACTCACTGTCACATTCTAGCTAATTAGGAACTTTGCCCATCTCATGACATACTCCCAACTTTTCCCCTTGTTATGGCCTTATGGTATCTTCCCCCTGTTAATCATTAACTCTTTTTTTGGAACTTAACACACCAGTCAATAGTGTAATAACAAAATCTTTTGCCTCTTGATCATCCATTTTGGAGATGGTCTAAGCCTACAATTTCTTGAGACACCTTCTAACACCATCTGAAATCCCAATATGTTTTGGGGGTTCAATCTTGTAGCCCATCATTTCTACATACATATATAAGCACACTTTTTCTCTCCCTACTGGACTAAAATCTCCTTGTTTTAACTGTCTTGGTATACCTAGTCCCCCATTGCCAGGATGCTAAATTAGCAAGTACTTAAGAATGAGTACTAATTAACTTATAAACCCTCTGGGTAACTTTAGACAAGTCACTCAATCTCCCTGTGCAGGAAAGTCCTAACTGGTACAATGAGTAGCTCTCAGTGATGTCAAACTCAAATAGATGCCTGTAGACCACATATTAAATCTCTGTTGTATAATATTTTTATTCTGTGAAATAATTCCAGACTGGTTTGGGCTAAATTTGGGAATTTGGGAACTTAAACCTAGTGGGCTTCATGAGTTTGATTATGGTCCAATAATCAATCAATTAATTCAATCTGAAACCCAATCTATCTCCGCTATAAACTTCAATTTTCTAAGAGGAGAATTTGTTCAAGTACATTACAATATCAATATAATACAATTTACTACACAAAAGAAATGAAGGAGAGAAAGTGAACAGAATAATTTACTGATTTTAGTTACTGAAGAAGCAAGAGAATATCATAAAACAGATTAATCATACAGTTAGTAATCATAACTGTGGATGTGAATGGGATGAATTCTCCAATAAGCAGAAGTGGTTATCATAGTAGATCAAAAACCAGAATTTTACCAGAATCTTATGGTTTTTACAAGAAATATACATGAAGCAAAGAAACACACATAGAGTAAAGGTAAGGGGCTGGAGCAGAATCTATTATGCTTTAGCTAAGTAAATAATAATAATAAAAGAAAAAAACAGCACTAGCAACCCTGACCTCAGTCAAAGAAAAAAACAAAAATAGATTTAATTAAAAGAGATAAAGGAGGATACTACATCTTGCTAAAAAGGTACCAGAGATAATGAAGCATTATCAATATTCAATTTTAATAGCTTTTTTATTTTTTCAAATACATGCAGATATGATTTTCTTTTTCCTTTTTCTTTCTTTCTTTCTTTTTCTTTTTTTTTTTCTTTCTTTTTTTTTTTTTTTTTTTTTGCTGAGGCAATTGGAGTTAAGTGACTTGCTCAGGGTCACACAGCTAGTTAAATGTCTGAGACCAGATTTGAACTCAAGTCCTACTGACTTCAGGGCTGGTGCTCTAACCACTGTGCCCGCAGATATAATTTTCAACATTCACCTTTGCAAAACCTGTGTTACAAATATTTATCCCTCCCTCCCTTCTCCTCATGACATCAAGCAATCCAATATAGGTTAAATAGGTACAATTCTTCTAAACTTATTTCTATATTTGTCAAGCATCCAAATGCTTAAAAGAGAAATTAAGTGATTCATAGGCATTATAAAATATAAAATAGATAAATTTGAATACATTACATTAAAAAAATTATACAAACAAAACCAACGCAACCAAGATTAGAAAGAAAGCAGAAAGTTGGGAAACAATCTTTACAGAAAGTACTTCTGCAAAAGGTCTCATTTCTCAAATATAGAGAAAATGGAGTCAAATTTATAAAAATACAAGCCTTTCCTCTAAATGTAAAGGCATATAAAGTGCTTTAAATCACTTCTGATTGGAGAAATGCAAATTAAAGCAATTGGGAGATACCAACTCATATCTGTCAGATTGGCAAATAACAAAAAAGGAAAATGATAAATATTGAAGATGTGGGTAAATTGGGACATTAACACACTGTTGACAGAATTGTGAACTGATCCAACCAGTCTAGAGCAATTTGTAACAATGCCCAAAGGGCAACCAAATTGTGCATACCCTTTAATTTAGCAATACCATTGCTTTGTTTGTATCCCAAAGAGATCATTTAAAAAAGGAGAAAAGGACCTACATATGCATAAATATTTATAGCAGTCCTTTTCTGTGGTGAGAAAATATTGGAAATTAAAAGGATGTGCATCAAGTAGGGAATGGTTGAACAAGCTGTGGTATATGAATGTAATTAAATACTATTTTGCTGTAAAAAATAATGAACAAACAGATTTTAAAAAAACCTGGAAAGACTTGTTGAAACTGATGCAAAGTGAAATTAGCAGAACCAAGGAAACACTGTACACAGTATCAGCAATGTTCAGTAATGATCAATTATAAATGATTTAGCTTGTCTCAGTAACACAATGATCCAACACAAGTACAAAGTATTCATGATGAAAAATGCTATCCACAAAAGAACTGACTCTGAATACAGACTGAAACATATTTTTCCACTTACTTTATTCTTTTTCCTGTTTTTTTTTCTTTTTTTTTTTTACCTTTTGATCTGTTTCTTTTTTCACAACTATGACTAATATGGAAATATGTTTTACATGATAGCACATATATAACCTATATCACATTGCTGACCACTTTCAGAAGAGGAGAGAGGAAGAAGGGAAAGGGAAAATTTGTAATTCAAAATCTTATAAAAATGAATGCTAATTGGAAGAAAATCAAATGTTATTTTTTTAAAAGAAAGAAAATCTTTCTATTCCTAAAGATAGATAAACAGACAGACAGACAGACAGACAAATGGGTTAATCTATCAAGGATTCCATAGCACAACTCTGAGTCTCACTCTGGGTAAAAATGAGATTCTAACTCACTGCAATATGTTAAGTCTTTGACCAAAGTTCAGACCAATTGGGACAAGCATTCCTCTTCCATTCCCAACAGGTCACATTGGCAAATGACTAATGAGAAAGCAGTAGCAACCATCACAAAACAAAAGACACCAACTTAACAACTTTCAGACCTAAGTACCTTACAAAGAGAAAGAAGAGTTAAAAGAGTTCAATCTATGACTTATTCCTGGATCCAAATGAGCCGTATCTCACCCAGATGTTTCTGATAAAGCAAAAATTGCTTTTCTAATGCTAAAATTTTCTTCTGTCACACTAAGATGGATGAGGGTCTCATATTACATAAGATACTTAAAACATGCAGAGCAGATAGCCCAAACAAGCAAGTCGCTTTTCTAACAAATCCTGCTCTTTTTCTTTTCTCCACTTATATATAACATGCCAACTCTTACACTGTCTCAGACTTCACCCATTTAGGTGATAAAATGTATAGCGTGATATATAGAAAAATCAGTGTCTGAGTGTGAATTGTCTCTCTGGGTTTGTAATTCCATAGTCCCATTAGACCATACGGTTAACATACCAAGGCAACTGCTATTCTGGATACACAGGAAATCTGAGTCCTGATACTTTTAGCCCTATTGAATTATGACTTAGGAGACAGAAAGTTTACAGTTTCTGAGGCCCTAGGGAAAGGGTGTTTTCCCAAGACTGTAATTGTTACATATGACTGTGCCTGTCTTCTATCTCCTCAGTAATTACACAAAGACAACTGAATGTGCTCTTTGTAAAAAAAAAAAAAAAAAAAATCTTCATTATGCCTGTTCTGTGCAGAATGAAATTTCAGTATTTCATCAGAAATGTATGCCAGATTCTGCAAGTTTTGCTTAACTGTACTCCCTCCTTCTGGCCTAACAAGAGCTATGGAATTGGTTATACAATATCTTCTCTAGCCCTTTTGTCTTTTTTAATTAATTTAATTTAATTTAATGAATTTATAAGGAAATTTCTTTTCCATGCAATAAATTTTATGTTAAACTTTTAACTTTATATTAAAACTATCAACTGATGCTAAATTTTTAAATGATGTAAAGTTTGATACCCTGTCTCTGCTTAGGGATGACTTCATGTTCTCTTTGAAAACTTCAATCCCAAGAATTCATTACAAATTTCAGCAGGTGATGATGTAATCTATAGTCACTCAGAAAGCAAGAAGCTAGAAGACTGAAAAGGAGAAAAACCAGAGAGAAAAATATGAAGGGGGAAAAGCCCAGCTAGCCTCCTAGGAAACAGAAAACAAGAAAATAATTTGGAATGAGTGAACAAAACACCAGACTTTAGAGTCTTAAATCTAAAAATAGAGTACAAAGGACCTCACTGAAAAACTGACACAATTAGGTCAAGAAAGGAGAAGAGAACCCCATAAAACTATGTAGCAGTCCAAGTTTAGCCAGAGTAACAAGTGGAGAGGAATTCAAAATGCATAAAGATCAGCCAAGATTTTAGTTGGGAAGAAGATGGTGGGAAATAAATGGAAAATCAACTTAGAAGTATCCTAAAATTAAAAAAAATCAGTATCAACAAATAAAGAAAAAAATTAACTATCAGTAATGATTTTGCCCAACTAAATAGCAACAGAAAGGATAACTTAACAAAAAGACAAATGTCAATCAAACATAAAATTCTGTAATGGAAAATTACTAGAAGAAATAGAAATTTGAATAAAATTTTAAATTAAAATATTAATAAAAATCTCAGAAAAAGACATTGAACAAATCATACATTAATTTCCAAATTAAAAAAAAATTCTAGGATTTACAAATGAGTTCTATGAAACCTTCAAAAATTCAATTGTATATAAACTATATTAGAAAACAGATCTTACCCACATCCTTTTATGACACTCATATTAGATTGATAGCTAACATAAAGGCAAATCAGAGCAAGAAAACTATAGTCCAATATCCCTAATGAATACCAATTCAAACACTTAAATATTTCCTAAGAGGCTACAACAACTCATCAATAACATTATACACATTATGATGTGAGGTAAAGCAGTAATAATTTTTCTAATAATATCAACAACATGTTTGAAATGCAAGCAATAACAATAAGATAAAAAAAGTGAGACAGAATAAGCATAAATAAAGAGGAAACAAAATTATCACTTTTGTTAGTGAGTATGATGATATTCAGAGAACGTGCTTACTTGGATAAATACGCCAAGAAAGAATGATGGGTTAGGCCAGCACTTAACCTGGCAAATGATAGCCACTTAATAAATGGAGATGATTATTACACTCTAAGCAGATTTAACCAAGAAATTGCCTGATTCTTATGTGTACTATTAGAAAAAAATTAATCTTGTACAGTTTCTTTATAAACCAGCTAACTGGAGTTCTCAAGCATGAATATCAGTTATCTCTCCCTGGAACAAATCAAAGGAGATATTTTGTATTTTGGAGGAGGGTGATGAATTCTGTCTGTTAAATCGGATGCCAAATTTAACTATGATCAGTCAATCCCAAGTATTTCCAAAGACTACTTTAAAAAGTAAATAACCTTTTCCACATATGGAAGATTTTCAATCTTTTAAATTACAGAGAAACCATAAGTTGGAATCTACCATAATATCTGAAATATAATGGCAAATGGAAGTGCAGAAAAAATATACTTTTTGCTTATACTGATAAGTGTTGCACCAACTTTCCATATTTTATATATATATATATATATATGTAAATGTAGCTTTCTTGAATATATAGGTCAAAGAAATTGTCTGGTGCCCATGAATGAACAAAAATGGTGTGTCTACAAATATTTCATTAAGAAGCTTTGAGAGTCCTGAGTTACAAAATAAGTAGCTATAATTGATATAATTCCTTTGCAAATGCTTTTTAAAAAATGAATTTTTTTCCTATTACAAATAAATGCATTGCATCTGAAGATAGTAAATTTGGAGATTTAATTTGACGTAGCATATTTGAGTTTTAAGACAAGTATGAAATATGTTTGATTTTTTAAATTTAGCACATAAAAGTAACAAATTAATATAACTAATCATAGTAGCTTTATCAAAGATTTTTAATACAAGGAGTCATTTTACCTTTATTTGACATTTTAGTTGATTTCCTGTCTAGATATATTTACAATATTATTCAGTTTAACACTATTATAAAGGATATCTATTGAACACTAGAGCTTTACATGCCTCACTGAAACTTTTTTTTTTGGCTACTTGATCACAAATAAACAACTTTTAAAGTTATTTTTTAAGTTTATGAGGAGAGAAGAAATAATTATATTGGAAATGATACAGAGAAAACTACACATCAATATTACTGAGTTTATCATGATTTATATTATTTATCCCATCTGAACAGAATACCCTCCTTCCCCTCCTTTCCTCTCTGTCACAGGGTCCCCCTTTTTTTATAAGATGAATCCAGAGTACTATCTTCTCTCCAGAGTCTTTCTTGGTCCTCACTAAATTGCTAGTTTTCTCCCTCTCAAATACCTTATAATTAACTACTTTGAGTATATTTATATTTACTCCTATATTTATACTTTCCATATGTACTTGTTGTCTTTTCCATTATAATATAAATATTTTTCCATTCCTTGTACTTAGGTATTTTGTAGCACAATGTCTAGCATATAGTAGATACTTAATAATTGAGGTTAAAATAACATAGCAAACTTTTAAAGTGCTCCACGACTAAACTCCGTTATAGAATTTTCAAACTCATAGAGATCACAAAATTTAGAGGTAGAAAAGCCCTTATAATCTCACATCCATTTTACAGATGAGAAAATTGATACCCAGAATGGTTAACATAATTCTTCAAGATCACACAGCTGGAAGATATTAAAATCAGAATTCAAATTCAGCTCTTGCAACTCTAAATCTAGTACTCTTTCCACCACACCAACTTGAGAATTGTGTAAAAACTTTTGAAAATCTGCTCGCTGCTCATCATAACTTTACATATCTATAAGATTTTAGAACAAGAAGGGACTGGAGAAATTCTCTAGCCTAACGCTTCTTAAACTTTTTCCATTCATAACCCATTTTCCCCAGAAAAAATGTTTACATGACCCCAAGTATATAAAATAGGTATACAAATTAAATAAATCATAATTTTGTGACACCCCCCCACCTTTAGTTATGAGATCCCATATTGGGTAATGACCCACAGTTTAAGAAGCTGGGATACAGTTCATTTCTTTTATTTGATGAAATTAAAAGCACAAAAAAGCCAAATGACTTCTCTCAGATCCCATAGAACTAAGCCACAGGGTAAGAATTCAAATCTATTTCTATATCACTATATATAAAAAACATTTTTAGTGATATATGTGTGTGTCATATTTATAGCAAATGCTTGATAGAATTAAAGTTATTTATGTATGTGTGTATGCATATTTATCTATACATATATATTTGGAAAAGGCCCTAATATTGAAAATGATTGAAGGCAAAAGGAAAAGGGGATAGCAGAGAATGAAATAAATAGAAAGGGTCATGAAAATAACAAACTTTAAACCTGGACAGACTTCACGAGATAGTGAAAGACAAAAAGCCTGGGGCTCTGTGGTCCATGAGATCAGAAAGAATCAACAATAGTGATATATAGTGCTTTAAAGTTTACAAAAGGCTTTGCATGTTACACATGCAATATCTCATACTTCACTGGAATTCAACCACACCCAAGATTTCATTAATATAGGGAACTTCAGTGAGGAAACTCCATTAATGATGTAAATTTTTTTCATCCTTGGGATTGTATGTTCAGTGCTTAGCATATGGT
This sequence comes from Antechinus flavipes, assembly GCF_016432865.1. Classification (NCBI taxonomy): domain Eukaryota; kingdom Metazoa; phylum Chordata; class Mammalia; order Dasyuromorphia; family Dasyuridae; genus Antechinus; species Antechinus flavipes. The sequence goes on from NC_067400.1 coordinate 256,114,255, forward strand.
AAGTGTTTAATAAATGCTTATTGATAGATTATTGACTAGCATCTGCTCTGTAGCTTATAATCCTATGTACCTTAGGTACATTTACATAGTGTCTCTTAATTTACAAATTATTTTTTTCAAAATAATTTTGCAAGATTGACAGTGCAAATGTTATTGATCCCATTTCACAGCTAAATAAATTAAAGTTGTTATTTGAGACAGTCACACAACAAGTAAATGTCAAAGTTACACTGAAATTTAGATTCTTTGACTCCAAGTCAAGGCTCTTTCCATTACACCATGATGTAATTAAAATTGTTAAAAAAAAAAAAAAAACTTTCACATATATTTGTGTGCTTTATCTATATCTATATACATAACATTAAATTCTGCCAACAATGTATTTGTTCCACATTTCTCTTCCCCCCAAAAAAGGAAAGATAGGATTACTAATAATTCATAGAGAATGCCTGCTACAATCTGGAGCTCAGGGGAGGTCTAACTAACTTCAAATCTGGAAATCATTATTCTAAGTCTAATTATTGGACAGAAATGATTTCTTTTCACACATTCTCCAAGGTACTTGTTCAGCATTTCAGAAGTTATAATTAAAAATATTTTTTACAATGTCTAGGAAAAATCATCCTGCAGAAGAGTACATTAAGAACATGGTACAGTCCCATCAGAGTACAATTCAAATTTCATTACAACAAATAAGGCTTGGAATAGCAACATTTCTCACAGTCTTTTTGTATAAGATGTCATCCTAGGGGACAGACAGTACAAATTTAGAGAAGTGTTTTGGAAAGAAGCTTTATTTTTAAGCAAAATTTAAGTGTTCAATTGAGAACTGAGTCATGAGTGCTTCTAATTTAATTTTTTAAAATTATAGCACAAATAGCATTATTTCAAAATCTAGATTTCTTCCATAATATAATCAGCAGTAAGTAATCCAAGTAAGAAATCAAGCTCTGTAAATGACCACACATTAACATTTGTCTATTTGGTTGAGCTACATCAGGAATTACAGCAGTGATCTGATGTCCCGTGCCAGACTTTATAAAACTTTTCCCAAATCTTTTCACAATAATCATTTGCAAAGGCAAATGTTATTGCCTCTATTTTTAAGATAAGGAAACTGAGGGTCAGAGAGATCAAGTGAAACGTAGGAAACTTTCCCAAAGCTTTGATTCTTGTACTCTTAATCACTTCCAGGGGAAGCTGATCTTACAACCCATATTGACTAGTAAAAAAAAATGCATAGAGAATGCTTTCTCAAGCTTGTCTAGATGCATAATTAAGGATAATGGACAAAACCAAAGGTACTCTATTTTCATAAAAAATATTAAGTAAACACTTTCCGGAAACTTGGTTCAATTGTTTCACAGTTGGAGAGATATACAAGTGATATCATTCAGTTGGACATAACATTTCTAATATTATGATCTGATTCAAAATATCTTATCAATGCTTTCTTATCCTTCCTGAGCAAAGAAAGGATACTAAAAAGCTAAGGAGGAAGGTTGATTTGACTTGAAAAAGGGAAGACCAAGGAGGTAAAGCAGGTGGGTCAGAAACTAGGTTTGAGCTTATTATTTATCCAGTCTCATTTTAATGTTATATATTTTAGGACTTTTAATCAGAGCACAAAAGTAGATAATGTCTTAGTCAAGTTAACCATTTCCTTTAGAAATATGTAGAACACATTAACAATTGTTGAACAATTAACAAATGTTAATTTGGTTGAAATGGAGTGCTGGAATTGCAAAGACCAAGATTTCAAATCTCCCCCCAGATACTATCTGTCTGACCCTGGGCAAGGTTTGTCTCTCTGAGCCTGATTTTCCTGTGAAATGAGAGGTTTAGACTCCAAGATCTGGACTTGTAGACCCTTCCATCTTTGAATCTATCTATTATGCTATGATCCTATGATTGTATTGAATATGATTTTACCATTAAAAACTAATGCCTTACTATTAGATGAAAAATTCTGAATGTACAAAATAGAGTTCAATATTTCTTTAACAAATGAAATGCAAGGGAAATTGACCACAAGAATGTTAATCATAAGTATATCATTTAACAAAGGTTGAGAGAGAAATGAAAAATATATTAATTGATTTTAATGTTTATTAGTTCCTTTTCCCGCATTTTGTTTCCTTGTAATACTTAAATATTTCTGACTGGTCAATGTGGCTGATCTCTCCCCCTCCCCAAGGCTTATGTATGTTTTTTTTTTCATTTTTATAATGGATTTCTATAAATAATAAGTGTGCAAGGCACTATGTAGTCATTGGAGATACAAAAAATGATAAATGGCTCCTGTCAAGGAGCAAACATTCTACTGGGAGGAATACAACCTGTACAGAGATTAAGTAAATCTGAGTTGTATAAACTGTGTCAAACATACAATCTGTCACTGTAGTCCATATGTAATCAGGTAATGAGTACTTTTTTTGTTTTCCATTTAATATTTTTTCTCAATTACATATATACAAAAAATTTTAGCATCTTTTTTTTTTTTTTAATTTGAGTTCCAAGTTCTCTTCCTCTCCTCCCAGTCCTTGAGAAGGCCAAGTAATTTGACACAGATTATACATGGGTGGTCATGCAAAACATCTCCGTATTAGCTATGTTACAAAAGAAAATAAGCCTACCCCAAACCCCAAGAATAACTTTTTTAAAAATTAAAAACAGTATGTTTCAATCCACATTTATACATCATCAGTTATTTCTCTGGAGGTGAATAGCATTTTTCATTATGAGTCCTTCAGGATTGTCTTGGATCACTGTATCACTGAGAATAGCTAAATCATTCATATCTGATCATTGTATAATATTGTTGTTACTGTGTACAACGTTCTCCTGCTTCTGCTCATTTTACCTTTTCAGAAGTTCTTGTAAGTGTTCCCAGCTTTTTTCTGAAAGCATTCTGGTCATTATTTCTTATAGCACATTAATTAATGAGTATTTATTAAATGCCTACTATGTTTCAGACACCAGGTGCTAGGTGCTAGGGATATGAGTACAAAGAATGAAACAATTCCTACCCTCTTTGTCAAGATTGGACATAATAGATACTAGGCTGACAGAAATCTCAGACAGTCCAGGGCTGGTTGGTTCTATGCTGTAATGAAGCCTCAGACTCACATTTCAGCAGAAGTTTTTTCAAGAGAGTAGCATACAGAAAAGAGGTAAAGAAAGTTAATGCCATAACAGTGTGCATTCATTAATTCTAGCACAAATTTGAGAGATTAGCCTGCTGCCTTCCAAAGCTGCCAAGGGCTTTGGTTTTACTAATCTGTAAAACAGAGTAATTCTTTTCCTCAGGAAGAGATGCTATATTTTCTATTTCTCTATATCTCTCCACAGTACTTAGTCTAGTGATCTGTACATAGTGAATGTCCAATCAATGTTGTACAACTCTGTGGAAACACATTCTATATATAGGCCTCTCCAAAAAGGCAGGGAGAAATCAACTTGAAAGGATTCAGTAGCAAGAATGTCTTGAAGGAAGCAGGAAGAGAACCTGACAAATTACTTAAAAATTGGGATATAAAAAAGAAAAGGCAAGCAAGGTAGAATCACTAGAAAAAATAAACTCAAAAGTTTCGAACAAGAGAAGAGAGAGAATAAGAAGAATTATGGAAAACTTTGACTTGGCTTTAGAAACTGATGTATTTATTATGGAGAGTATATTCAAAGCGCAAAAATCAAACCTTACTATTGCTATGGGAAACGGCAAAAAGAAAAAAAATGTACTGTTTGCAAATAACAAACTTCTCCCATCTGTTGCATTACTGATCACTTTCCAAAGAATCAAAAGCCTTTTAAAATTCCTATAATGATATAAAATATTTTTCAAAAGTCTAGGTTAGTCACTTATCACATTATGATACTTAGAAGTATATCAGGTATATAAGGAAAAACATGAGCATCATATGGAGAGATTAAAACAGTTATTAAGGGAAAAAAAAGTCGACTACACTCTTGAACCCTGGCGGGTCTCCTCATAATCAATAAAACTCAGATCACAGTGATCACACACAGGCGTTTCCCTTCTCTGTTTTTTCTTAGCCAGGAAATAGGTTTTCTTTCCAATTATAGTGACAGTGCTGCTAGGCTGTTGCATTTGGGAGTTGTGTCCTGGGTTCATAGAAATAACTAATTATTTTTGCAACTGATATGGCCAGGAGGTAGAAGGGATAAATGTCCTAAGACAAAACTGCTACCTCTGCCACAGGGGTAGAGGATACAAATTCAACACTAAGGCAAAACTAGGAAATCCATCCTGATTACTAGGTTCCACAGGTGTGTCCAAGGTTGTCTCAGTTCTTCTAGAGCATTATCTCACTTGGTTATCTCATCAGTTGCCAAGGGTTCAATTATCATTTCTATGTAGATGATTGCCAGATCTGTATCTCCACACTCTCCTAAACACCTTATCTTTCCAATTCTTCAACTCTCTAATTTCTCACAACCTACTCCCTCCATTCCCCTAAGCTACCCAGATGATCATACCCTAGATCTTGCCATCAGCACCCACAAATGCACCCCTTCAATCTTTGTAAACTCTAAAAATGGCCCTGTCCAATCACAATCTGTTGTCATTCCACCTTTCTTTCTGCCTGGTAATAAACCTTGTTTATCATCTCCACAGGGACCTTTAGTCTTTAGTGTTTCCCCTAGCTATCACACCCTGCATCTACAACACTGTCCTCCCTGCCTCATCTTGGTGAATTGTCCTCTTCTCTAGAGTTTCTTACTCCCTTATACTATCACTGATCTCCACTCCTACTAATATGCACCCAAATGAAGTTTGAGGAAAAAAAATCACAGAACTGTGCCGACTGGATCCACTGAAAATTCAGCAAGGCAATCTTTCTACACTTCCCTAATTGACTAATTATCCTGCTTTCCAAAGTAGCCCTTCCAAACCCTTTTCATCCTTCCTCAAACATAGTTTCCCTTTTCCACACCCTCTGAGTTAAAAACTGTGACTCATATTTTGCTTTAAAAAAAAAAAAAGGTGAGACATTTGCCAAGATTCGATTTTCCCCCCTCATCTTCATTTTACATCACCCAGATGCTTTCTACCACTATCTCCTTCTTCAATTCTGTCTAAAATGAATAGGTAGGTCTTCTCCTTGCCAAGACCAATTCTCCTACATGTACAAGTGATCCCACTTTATCCTGTCTTCAGCAGATTACCCTATTATCCCCATTCTCTACTTATCTTTAATCTCTGTCTGTTGGCTGCTTTCCCACTGTCTACAAACATGTCCATGTCTCCCCCATCACAAAAAAATGAAACAAAACAATTTTTAAAAAATCACCATTTGCTTTTTGGACATCTCAAACTGGATGTCCCATAGATATATTAAACACATTATGTCCAACTGAATTCAATATCTTTCATCCTAAACCCTTCCCTTTTCCTAGCATCCTTCCAGTCACTCAGATGCAGAACCTAAATATAACATTTGATTTCTTACTGACTCTTATGTCCCTCCATATCCAATTTCTTGCCAAGTTCTATACATTTTACTTGGTAAACTCTGACATTTTCATCACTTTGGTGAAGACTCTCACTACTATATCTGGACTCTGTTAATAGTCTGCTAGTTGTTTTTTTCTGTTACAGGTCTTTCCCTACTCTAGTTCATTCTCCACTAAACTTTCAAAGTGATCTTTCTAAAACATAGGTCCAAACACATCATCCTTCCTACTCCATAAACTCCAGTTGCTCCCTTTCACCTATAGGCTCAGAAATAAAATCTGGTTTTACATTCAAAGCCTTTCATGATACCCCCACCCACCATCACCACTACACACACCTACACACACACACACACACACACACACACACACACACACACACACTCCTTTTCTGTACACAGTTGCTTGGATATTGTCTCTCTCAGAAGTATTCTCCCTTAAGAGGAAGGGCTGTCATGTCTTGCTTTGTCTCTCTGTCTCTAAAAACAGTGCTTGGAATGGGACTGAATGTTTATTGAGAAAATGTACAGATATTTGAGGATGATGATGTGGGGGAAACTCATGGTGAATGTCCACTCAATTTTCTGGTAAAGTATGTTATGAAGTCCTTAAACTGACAATATGGAGAAGGTCAGTGAGAGAGAATCAATAACTACTGATTAAGCATCTACTCTGTGACTAAAGGTTGGGAAAAGATGCAGTAGGGAATAAGATAAAGAGATTCAATTAAGGAGAAATAAAAATATTTCATAGTAGTAATAAAGGTACAATTGAAGTTAGATACATAAATTTGTAGCTGACCCAATTAACATGATGTGATTACAAATTTATCAGTTATACAGATGCTATTACTCCAGTTTAGCTTTAGTTGTTGTTATTGTTGTTGTTGTTGTTTTTTAAATAAAAATTAAATGCCATTTTCTCCTTAATTTTATTATTATTTAACTGTTCTTTTGCACTGTTTGATGGAATAAAACTAAATCAACTTGATTTAGAATTTGGAAATAATTAAATTAAAAAATAAACTCGAGTTGAAACCTTTGACTAAAAGGAAATTTGGGGATTATTTTTGGATTTCAATTAGTCATACTGTCCCCTTTATTAATTTGAGAAGAGAGAGGAAGAAATGTGAGAGACTTGAGAAAAGAGAAAGTTTGGAATAGCTTCTAGGGGAATGACATAGAGAATTAACTAGGGAGCAATAAAAAGAGTGCCTTAATGAAGTAATGGCCCAGTTGAACTTAGATAACATGAATTTATAATTTCCCCAGTTAGCATCACTGTATGACTTTTTCCAGCTCCATTCAGCTCCCTAGAATTAGAAGAGTCTGATGGTGGGAGTAATCCAAGGCTGATATTTGACAAAAGATGAGTGACTATAGGATGAAGAGATCAGAGATTTGAGAAAAGAGGTCAGAGAAAAGAGTTGATAAACCTGGAAGGAGAAGAAAATGAAATCAGAGTGGAGATAATGACCTGAAAAGGTAATGAAGGATAGAAGCATGAAAGTCTTGATGAGAGCAAAGAATAAGCTCACAGGGAGAGATGGATGATAGGAAATAATGATAAGAGGAGGAATGCTAGTTTCTCTTAAAAATTTTAATTTTGTATTTACCTTGTTTCTCTCTATAATCCCTTCCCTCACCCAACTAAATCTCTCTCTCCTTATAAGAAAAAAAATTTTTTAAGAAAAGAAGAAAAAGGGAAAATCATAGGGTAGAACTGGTTAAGTTTTCCTTTTTCAATCATGTAACCAACACCCTATTGAGAACCCAAGAAGATTATTGCCATAGTTTCCCAATTCCAGTTTTTCACTTCTTTAATCATCCATTATAATTTTGATTATATTAAGTTAAAAACTTCTTTGCACGAACAAAACCAATGCAACCAATATTAGAATGAAAGCAGAAAACTGGGAAACAAATTTTTTCAGCAAGTGTCTCTGATAAAGACCTCATTATTCAAATATAGAGAACTGAATTAAATCTAATCATCCATCCTCTATACAGTTATTAAATTGATATTCCTAAATGAAGGTCTGACCTTGTTAATCCCCTGCTCAAGCAGCGTCAGTGGCTCCTTATTGTCTCTATGATAAAATCCAGTGCTTGGAATTTAAAGCCCTATAAAATTTGACTTCATTCTACATTTCCGGGCTTATTACATATGCATTACACATCTTTATGGACTTTTGTTTTAGTCTAATTGTTCTACTAATTGTTGCCCTAAGTCATCATTCCATTTCTTTCACCTGTGTCCTTGTGCAGTGCCTTCGCACAAAGGAATGTATTACCTTCTCACCTCCTCACCGCCTAGCTTCCTTTAAGGCTCAAGCCATGTATTACCTCCTATGGGAAAGCTTTTGTAATTTCCTTTTTACATTCTATCTCCCTGGTAGCAAACTCTTTGAGTGAAGGTACTATTTTTCTTTTGTCTTTATATTGCCAGTATTTAGCCCAGGACCTCAAATTCAATAAATGCTTAAGAAATGTTTGATAGATTTTATAATCCCATATAAGCTACACAGCTAATGAAATGACTGTCCCAACTCACAGGCTTCAGAGAGCTCTGTGACAGCCCCATTCTATGGCAGTCAACTCAAAAAGCTTTCAGTTTTGAAAATTGCTGTGACAGCTGATCAGTTAGGCTACCCTGGAATAGTCTAGCAATGTATGAAACTCCATAGTCAGTCTACATAGATGCTAAGTCTAGTTCTTGTCACTCAATACCTGCAGAGAAGATTTAAGGTTATACTCTTCTATGTAGGCACAGCTCTGTTCTGTTGTCTCTGAGAGCTCTTTTAAATCAATGGGAGCTGTGTCGATGAAGATTGTAGAAGGCAGCCCCAAGTGCTATTTGAATCATTCACAAGTACTTCAAAAGGTGAGGCAGGGCAGGAAATTTAAAGGAAGGAATTTGCCAACAACCACAATAGCATGTAATCGTGGAAAGTATATGCACTGACATATTATACATTGCACACTGGGCAGGTGCTTTTTCAAAATACTTTTGCAGACATGTGAGAAGTTCCTGCAGAGGACTAATAGGAATTTCCAGTTCTCCAAAGATTACTTGTTTCCCATAGCAATCATACCCCTGGATTTCTGGCACTTTCAAATACAGAATTTAGCACCTGTTTGTTCCAGAAATACTTTCTAAAAACAGATCTTTCAAAAGGCCACTTCTAAAATTAGTCATTTCCTTCATTACAAAGCATAGTAAATTGTATTTTTAGTAAATTCTTCACACCAGGTATTTGGCACTATCCTGTCAAATCTATGACTACTAGCAATTTACTAATCCAGGCAACTCTTTTTTTAGTTCAACAATAGCAGTAAAGAAAGTGAAAATGGATTTATTTTTAAACAAAGACCAATTTTTAGCAACTGCTTTATCAATATCTCAGGGGATATAGAACTGGAAGGGACTTTTGAAATCATTTGGTCCAGTCCACTTATTTTTTGTTCTTTAGTTGGATTTGATGTTTTATTATTGGAGTAGGTTGTCATTTCCTTCTCCAGCTCATTTTACAGATGAGAAAACTGAAGGAAACAGGGTAAAGTGATTTGCCTAGGACAATATAGCTATTAAGTGCATGGGGCAAGATTTGAATTCAGGAAGTTGAGTTTTCCTGACTCCAGTTTCAGCATTCTATCCACTGCACCATCTTGCTGTCCCAAAATCTTTTGTCACCAATGACAATACTGAGGCAAAGAGAAAGAAAGAATTGCCCCAAAGTCAGCTAACAGAATTATGTATGTTTCATTCTTTAAATTTGTATTCCAGTACTTGATGTTTAATAAAGGCTTGTGGATTAGTCAAAGTGGCAGAGTTCAGATTCAAACCCAGGCTTTCTGTTTTCAATCCCATCACTTGTTCAAATAAACCATACTATATATTATACATGTGTGGCCAACTTTATACCCTAATGTAGCCTAATCACAAATGAAGATATAGGTGATTTTAAATTGTGGTCGTTTTTGCAGCTTTGTCCCTGAAGAGTTAACAGACCATAGGTAAAGAAAAATGGTAGAGTAAACTAAACATTGATTAGACTTGAGAGTTCAAAGACCTGAATGTGAATAGAGGCACTGACATTCATTGGTGGTAGGTATTAGGCAAGTAACTTCATCACTCTGACCTTTAGTTTCTTTCTTTCTTTTTCATTAAAGCTTTTTATTTTTCAAAACATATGCAAAATCTTATGTTCTAATTTCTTCTCCCTTCCCCCATACTCTCCTCTAGATGGCAAGTAGTCCAATATATGTTAAGTCCAATATATGCATACATATTTATACAATTATTGTGCTGCACAAGAAAAAAAAAAGAAGCAAGCAAATAACAACAAAAAAGAGTGAAAATGCTAAGTTATGAACCACATTCAGTTCCCACAGTCTTCTCTCTGGGTGTAGATGGCTCTCTTTATCACTGAACAACTGGAACTGGTTTGAATCAACTCACGGTTGAAGACAGCTAAGTTTGACCTTAAGTTTCTTCAACCAAGGGAGATTGAATCATATCAGCAGTATAACTCAAATAGAAAAGAGGGTCACTAAACCATACATATGTTTACGCCCAGGCTACATGATGATTTAGAAAAACACATGCTAACAATATCTATGTTCTTTTGTATTTTTATTTTACCAAATATTTCCCAACTATATTTTAATCTGGTTCCACCCACATAAAGAAGTGTTAGCAGCCATCTGCTTGACACCTCTGGACACTTTTTAGCCCTGCCATTATTTGATTCTGAACACTCATGTTATTAAGAAAATGATATTAAGCCTTCTTTCTCTTACAGTTGGTCAATTAGTCAGTCAATATATATTAAATGCCTACTGCACATCGGGCATTGTACTGCGTACTAAGGATATTTCCCCAAAAAGGTCTTGCTCTCAAGAAGCTGGGAGACTAGTACACATAAGCTAAAAAGAAGATAATAATCAAAGATGGAACTAATGATAATTAGTGCAACAAGGAAAGGCTTCATATAGAAGGTAGAATTTTAATGGGGACTAAAGAGGCCAGAAGATAATGATAAGGAGAGAATTATATATATTCCAGGCCCATTATAGGTGTTTAACAGTCAGTTAAATAGTTCAGAGTCCAGAGTTGGAGTTTTCATTTAAGAAAAAGCATGGAGACCAGGCATTGGATCTTACAAGAAGTTTAAGGTATAAGAAGACTGGACCAAAATATATAGAGAACTGACTCAAATTTATAAGAAATCAAGCCATTCTCCAATTGATAAATGGTCAAAGGATATGAACAGACAATTTTCAGAGGATGAAATTGAAACTATTACCACTCATATGAAAGAGTGTTCCAAATCATTATTGATCAGAGAAATGCAAATTAAGACAACGCTGAGATACCACTACACACCTGTCAGATTGGCTAAGATGACAGGAAAACATAATGATGAATGTTGGAGGGGATGCGGGAAAACTGGGACACTAATGCATTGTTGGTGGAGTTGTGAACGAATCCAACCATTCTGGAGAGCAATCTGGAATTATGCCCAAAAAATTATCAAATTGTGCATACCCTTTGATCCAGCAGTGTTTCTACTGGGCTTATATCCCAAAGAAATACTAAAGAAGGGAAAGGGATCTGTATGTGCCAAAATGTTTGTAGCAGCCCTATTTGTAGTGGCTAGAAACTGGAAAATGAATGGATGCCCATCAATTGGAGAATGGCTGGGTAAATTGTGGTATATGAATGTTATGGAATATTATTGTTCTGTAAGAAATGGCCAGCAGGATGAATACAGAGAGGACTGGCGAGACTTACATGAACTGATGCTAAATGAAATGAGCAGAACCAGGAGATCATTATACACTTCGACAACGATATTGTATGAGGACATATTTTGATGGAAGTGGATTTCTTTGACAAAGAGACCTAACTGAGTTTCAATTGATAAATGACGGACAAAAGCAGCTACACCCAAAGAAAGAACACTGGGAAACGAATGTGAACTATCTGCATTTTTGTTTTTCTTCCCGGGTTATTTATACCTTCTGAATCCAATTCTCCCTATGCAACAAGAGAACTGTTCGGTTCTGCAAACATATATTGTATCTAAGATATACTGCAACATATCCAACATATAAAGGACTGCTTGCCATCTAGGGGAGGGGGTGGAGGGAGGGAGGGGAAAAAAATTGGAACAGAAATGAGTGCAAGGGATAATGTTGTAAAAAAAAAATTACCCTGGCATGGATTCTGTCAATATAAAGTAATTATTAAATAAAAATTTTTTAAAAAAAGAAGAAGACTGGAAAAGGAGCTAAAATTTGAATGTCAAAGTAGTATGATATATTCTTTAATCCATGGGAAAAGATCTTCAGAAAAGCTCCTTCTGAATAAGGAACAAGGAAGCCCTTTCTGAATAAATTTCTTCTCTGATGTGTCTTACTTGAATGAATGAATGAATGAATAAGGCATTTATTAAGCACTTATTATGTGCAAAGCACTATATTATGCACTAAATACACAAATAGAAAAAAATAAGACAATCCTTGCTTTCAAGAAGCTTACATTTCAGTTGAGCTGACAACACAAAGATACAATCATCCTTAGAGTGCAAAAACAAACAAATAAAAATCAATACTTCTTTAATGTCATTCCCACCAATAATATCAGTTTTTGATATTGAACCAGTTGGCAGTGCCAACCAAAGGACTTTGGTGGCAAATAGTTAATTACTCAAGTAACAAATAGTTTAAGATACACACACACACACACATTCCCCCTCCCAAGGGGTTCTCCTACATCACTGATTTAATCTCAAGTTATTCCCTATACTCCATAAAGTGTTTGAATTTTAAAAGATCAAAGACAAATAGTAATATTGAAGCCAAGTAAAATAATCCTCAATTTTGTCATTTCAAGTGCTAAGTCTCTTCTAGTGCTTAAGGAACCACATTACATGTGATTTCAGTACCCAGCTAAGTAGTGAAGTAGATAGAGTGTTCAGGAAGTCAGGAAAATGAATCTTCCTGAGTTCAAATCTTGATACTTCAGACACTTGATAGTTGTGTGATCCTGGGTAAGTCACTTAATCTTGTTTGTCTCAGTTTTCTGGAGAAGGAAAGGGCAAACCAAGACACAAATTGCCTCAGATTGGACCATGATAAAGAGAGGTATGAGTGAAGAATCTTATTAACATTCTCAGAAAGATTCCTAAATACATTTGTGAGATTTGTCTTTTTTTTTTTGTGCTGAGGCAATTGGGGTTAAGTGACTTGCCTAGGGTCACATAGCTAGTAAGTGTTAAGTGTCTGAGACCAGATGTGAACTTAGATCCTCCTGACTTCAGGGCTGGTGCTCTATCCACTGAGCCACTTAGGTGCTCCTGAGATTTTGATCCTGGAGAAATCTGCAAAATCTTCATTGATTAGACAAGTCCTCAAAAGTGCTAGATTTAGAAGACAATACCTATGAATAACTAGATGTTTCTTTGTAGTCAACAAGTGAGGGTATTAAATCTCAAAATCAGAATGATAGTCTCTAGAGAAACTCAAATGACTGTTCACTTTTAACAGCCTAATTAATCTCCAAGTCTTCTGACTCCTAATATTTTAAAACTATTACTTTTCATTTAAAAAATGATTAGCTTGGATGGAAGGGGAGAGATGAGGGAGATGCAATGATAAATACAAACTGCTTTTGGCATACTATCTCTTCTATTCTCATCTCAAATTTCAAGAACACAAATACTTTTTTTTGTTATAATCTTGTTTTTGTTATGATCTTGTATAGGTGTGCAAAACTCAAAAGAGTATATCTGCAACAAGTATTTAATGGTTATCATAATGAGATCTAGCTAAACAGGTAAAAATAGAACACACACAAGAAAAACTAGGGTGGGTGGCAGGGAAGGTGTGTACTTGCAGTGCCTTCTATTGTTATCAATAGAAAAATCTCATTACTTTTTTCTATATTTAGAAAGTAGAAAGCCTACTACTAGATTGGAAATAGGAATTTATAAAGAAATGATGACATCCTTGGCCAGAGCAACAAAAGTATGCCCACATATAATTAGGGAAGAGCATATTTTCAACCATTTGTATACTCTAAGCTAAATAGATTGTAATTTATAAAGCACAAAACCCACTACAAACTAGCACACTTCTGAAAGGACTAGAATGAGGTTTGAAATCTTTTTTTCTTGCTTTTGTTGGAATAGTCATTTCAGTTACTCATCATCCAACATTTCCTTTTGGCATGGACAATGAACACAAAACCACTATTAAAATAATTACTCCAGCCTAGTCTGCACAAAAGAAATGGGCATCCCTCATAAGAATCCAGCAAGACAACAGGCATCACAGGGATACCTTTATTAACTTAGATGGAGTGGGCACAAGATCAAAGTAAAGGGAATTGGAGTGTTTTGAGAAGCAGGGATGGAAATAAGGAAGAATGAATCCTTGGACTGCCTTTAAAAAATTACCATTGTTAAAATGCTTTAACGGAAAAGGGTAGCTCAACTTTCTATGGGAATGCACTCCAACAAGACCAGAAACCCCGATATATGTCAGGAATTTCTTTAACAAGTTGCTCATGGAACTACCTCCGATCACTAGAAGATTTTTACTCAGGATATATTGGCTATCAGGAAGCAATGAAGAGGGTCTTGTGAAATTCTCAGTCTTTTCCTTTTCCAAAGATCTCGATTTAGCAAAAAATCTTAGGAGAACCAAACCGATCTTCTAACTTGGAATTCACTTTTAAGCGAGTCATCATCTCCTCTTATATCAGCCAGAAGAGACCTTACCTGGAAGAATTGCAATAGTTCTGGAATAAAATTCTTCTATAACTCCTTAAATGGGATAGAAAATGTCCACATATTGAATGAATGGTGTGGAGGGGGGGTGAACACCGTTAAGGCAGAACCTTAATACTTCTTAAAAAGCAGTCAAATGGAACTGGAAAGGACAAGGCTGAGAGGATTGGGAAAGGGAGTAGAGAGGATAAAGGACCAGTCTTGGTAATTTATCTCGTCGACATTCAGAGCCAGTCTTCAGACTCTCTCTAAGAACACAGTCTAGCAGAGAAAGGAAATAGTTCCTTCCTGTCCAGGAGCTTTCCCCCAATTCCACCCCCATTCCCACTTCGCCCCACCCCCCAGCTCCTACTACCCGAGAGAGGTGTCAGGTTCAGAAAGCCTTAATGTTTAGATAATCTGGTTAATCCCCTAGCCAGTCCAGCAGAGGACCTACCCCTCCCAAGAACTCCAACCCACCTCCTCTACTCAGCTTTCCCAGAAAAAGGGGAAGGGGCAGACTGGGAAAGAATTTCACCAATCGTTTGGTAGAAAGATCCACCAACCCAAAAAGCCAGCTCAATCTGCCACAAGGTAGTTAGGGTTAGGGTGCATAGGGTAAAGCTGGAAGATAAATCATCTCTAGTCTGTCCTCTAGTAAATTACTTAAAGACACCGGCCTATTCACCCCTTTTCAGTTCAGATCCCTAAATCAGTAGTTAGGACAGGAATGAATGAAGATTAGCTGCAAGGCAAGGGTTATGTTAACCCTATGTGCTCCATCAGGTTAACTTATGGTATAGGGACGCCCAGCTCTGTGATTCAAAGTACAGGGAATCCTGCCCTCCCCCCTCCTTATCAGAGGAGTGAGTGGCCCTAACTTTCGACTCCAATTCTAGGTCCACCGTCTGTCTCCATGTCTGGGCAATGGGAAGCTACTGGGGACCCCGACCTTTCAACTTTCGGGAATCCGGATCTCCTCACCTTTTCTCCAGTCAGCACATGTAGACCCTCTCTCACTTTGGCGAAGGAGCCTTCCCCCAGCTTTCTGCTACCGATGAGGTAGTTACCGACCCGTTTGTTGTGCTGGAAGTCGCGGAGCTGCTCCCTGGATACCGCGCTCACCCATGCCGGGAGGAAACTTCCCGCCGAGGCCAGAGGAGGTTTCGCGTCTTCCCCGCCGCCGTCTCCTCCTCCCAGAGCCGAGCCTGGCGCGGGCGGCTCGCTCAAGAGCCCGTCCCCAGCCGCGGCCGGCATCCTTCTCCTTGTCTTGTTCCAGCTGCTGCTGTTAGTGCTGCCGCCGCCGTCGCCCGCCGAGGCTTTCCCCGCCCCTCCTTTTTCTCCTCCCCCTTCTCCTCCCCCCTGCCCGGGTGGGACCCAGCAGCCTCTGACACTTTCCTATTGGCCTCGACTCCCACCCCAACCCCTGGCCGCAGAGCTGTCCAGTCCCAGGCTAGCTCCTCCAGCTCCTCCTGCGTTTCACTCGTCCAGCGGGGAAGCCTCCTGCTAAGCACGTATGCACCCTATCCTCCTCCAGATCCCCCTCCCCTTGGGCTACCCCCCTCCCCAGTAAAAGAGACAATAGGGGCGTAATGAAAAGATTAGTTGGCCCCACCCCAAATCCTTGTCTCTTCTACTCCAGAGTCTGGTGGCCAAGGTGGAAAAGACGCAAACCTCAATTACCCCTCTCTTACCCCTTCCCCCAGTTAAGTTCCTGTTTCGAAGGTCTGATGGTTTTTCTGGTTTTGTTTCCCTGGAATAGGATTCCCCCTCCGGGCTTCCCTACAGGCTGGGTCACGACAATAATCCACTGGCTCCAGCGCGCCAGGAATTGCTTGTCATTCAGAAGAAAACAGAGAAACCAGCTCTAGCCGGGTTTTCTTTCTGGCTCAGAGTAGACAGAGTTGTTGCTTTCTTTTTTATTCAGGGTCTCCCCCCACCCCAACTCCCTCTGCTTCCCGGGTACTCTCGGTATTGGTTCTGTCTACCTTTGCCCCCCCTCCCTCTACTTCTACCAGGCTGGGGAGCGGCGAGGTTTGCTTGACTGAGGCTCTCTCAGCAAAGAAAAAAGAGGAAGGGGGGAAGGGGGAATTTTTTTTTTTTTTTTTTGAATTTGCAGTAATTTAATCCGATCCCAGTCGGCGGGAACAAATGTGATCTAAACTCAGCAGCCAGAGCATTTTCAAATGTAGCCAGCCCCTCCTTCCACTTCGTGCTTTACATTCAAACCCAAACACGCAGGACAGAAAAACCTTGAGAGGAAGAGGTGGAGGGGACGTCTCTATAATTAGACTACACATTCTTATCTCAAGAGCCGTGAGACACTGCGTGATTGCTTTTTACAAAGGATTTGATATTCCTGTTCTATCCTTTGATCGTGATAGTGTTTGGGTTTTTTAATACTGCTTTCTTACCATAACTACCTAAGGACGTATCGGTTGCCTCACACACCCTTAAGGAGGAAAACCTCAGAAAGCGTGCGATTGTGACACAGGATTGGATTGGGCGTGCTCAGAGGGCACCGAGAGATTTCATAGATCTGGAGGGAGCTGAAGGGTTGGGAAGAAGAGTGGAAAAGCAAAAGTGATTGTAGTATGTTTCTGTTATCTTAAAATTCAAAATGTAAACAAACATACAATTGAGGTGTGAGTCTTCCTATTCTTTTCTTTAGGACCAAGTGAAGCTCCAATTCCCACCACACTGAGTTAGGAGTAAAAAGAATTGGATTTGTTTCCTGATTCTGCTACAGCCTAGCTATGTGTGATTTTGGAACCTCTTCTTTCCTCTTATATAAAATGAAGGAGAGACTGGATAACCTCTAAAGTCCCTTTCAATTCTAAAAATACTATCACATGAGCACAGTGCCAAATAATTATCATCAATTAATGCAGTTTTTCAGGAACCTACTTGACCTGAAAGGTAACCCAGACTTAAAAATGGGTACACTGTTATATTGATGTCAGTGGTAGTTGTGATGAGGGATCTCTGGTCTGAGGCACTGACCTCCTATGCAAAAGATTTGCCAACCCTAAATCTGTGTGGCAAAAAGGGATTTATTGACACTGAGAAGACAGAGATTACTTGGGAGTTTCAGCTACTGAGAGTGGTTCCACACTAATCTTCAACTCAATAGAGGGTTCCACCATATCCCTGGTCTTGATCTCGAACTGAATGAGACCATTTAACTGGGCTCCCTGATGGTGGGCCTCTTTCAGAGGAGAGTTTGAGACTCAGGAACCCAAAAAAAGGGCACAAAGCCTCAGGGCTCTCCAAAAGTCAAAGGGGACACAATTTACATCAATATTAAGTGTGCAGCCCATTTTATATCTGCCCATCTCAATTGCTGATTATAATTGGTTAGATATTATTAATGTGGCACTAATTAAGCATATCTTTTTCACTTAATAATCTAGTTACTTTTTTCACATTCCTATTTTTTAATTCAATTTTGAAATTTCTTCTTGCTTTCCATTAGGTGACAACCTCCACAAAGTCATATATTATCACGAGGAATCAAGAAACCTGCATTCTAAAGATATTAGCTGTGTGGGTTAACTTTGGCAAAGTAACAACCTATTTCAGCCTCAGTTTCATATCTGTAAAATAGAATAATAATACATCATTTGACTACTTCATATATCATGTGACTACTATACTTGGTTTCCATAGATGTGAAAGTATATCATGTGTAGTAAAAGTATCATGTAAATATACATGTTTATTACATTAATTTCTCCAGGAGCAGTGGGATAGTTTTATTCTTACCTTCTCCTGGACTGATCTGTATTTTACTATCAAAACCATTGTAGTTTAACTTTCAGGAGGAGTTCACATTTTGAAGCTGAACCTATTTTGCAAGGTGTTCAGGTCCCTCTGATGTGGTTAGGGAACCAAATGATGCAATTAGGGGCAGGGCAGAGAGTCATGGGAACCCCTCTTTGGTCGATGTAGGTTCAACGTGAAAGAATTCACAAACCCAAAATATTAGACTGGCAAAAGGAAGTTTATTATTGGCACTACAGAAGACTGACGTCTGAGTGACAAGGTCCTGGCAGAGAGATAAAGGTCCTAGCAGAGAAATCCTGGCAGAGAGATAAACAGAGGTGACACTGAGAAGAGAATGTCACCATAGCAGGCAGGGGTCCTGACAAGCAGCTATGCCTAGAAGGGAGATTCTTTGACAAGGCAGGGTCCTGCTTTGGGCCTCTGCAAAGAAATGAGTCCAAAATTGCCCTTTAATAGAAAATCTGAGACTAAAGTTTTGAATGAAATTACTTCAATGTTGTCTCTGCCCCCAGGGCTAGATTCCCAATTGAATAAGATCACTTAAGTTCCAGCTAAGTAGGAGTGGTCCTGAACTAATTTTCAGCTCAGTAAAAGGTGCAGCCAGTTACTCAATAGAAATATCAGGTCCAGATCACCTTTGAAATGAGACCACCTAAATTGGAGCTAAGTAGGGAATGGTTCTGGGCTAATCTTAATAAAATCACTTAACTGCTCCGAAGGGTGAGTCCCTGTCAGGAGAGTTTCAGGGCTCACCCCAAAAGTCAAGGACAGTTTCAGGGTTCACCCCCATCACCTCCACAAAGGACCCTGGTTTTGGTGTCATCAGGACTAGGTTCAGTCCTGGGAAGCCTGACCTTCAAAAGATAGACTTTTTCTAGAACTCTCTGACTCATTAATTCCATACTTCAAAGGACCTCTCTTAAAGTTTAATATTGACGAGTGTCATGGAAGAAGCAAACATAAGCTTGGACAGACTTCAGGAAACAGTGCTGGACAGAGAGTCCTGACATGCTATAATTCATGAGGAGCTGAAGAGTTGGACATGCCTGAACAACATCTTCAAAAAAAGGATTTCCAGTATTACTTCTAGAAAGTTACTAAATATACATATAACCCTGATCTGGCCAGGCTGGTCTGACCCTGTCCAGTTTGAGTAACCTGGAGATGCCTTTGTGGGACCTTTAGAACATGTCCAAATCGCCTGTCATGGAAATCTTTGCATCCTGTACTCCTTGAGTAACTGCCTTTGTTCCATTAACCACTAATGATTGAGCTTTTACCCCAAAAATTCACTTTAAAAAGTATAATCACAAAGATATAAACTTATTCTAATACTAGGGAGGTATAATCCTTCACCATCTTCCCATATACTACACCTTAGTCTCTGGGAAGAGACTAAGACTCTGGAATTAGAGTCATTGATAGCTTAGTTCAGTTTTTATAAAGTTCTGTTTCAAGTCCAAAACTCAACTTGGGCTCAAAATCCTCCCAGACAACCTGGCTTCTTAGGGCTTCCATGCTGTCTAATTGACTTGACCATCCCCATTGCATTCTTGGCTTCAAGAAGTTAGAGTTCAAACTCTTTGTCCTGTTAGGATCATCTCCTGTACCTGAAAACAAACAATACAGGAATGAAACGACCACCACTAGACTAATTTCTTGGAAGTAGAGTAAAAGAGAAAGAACAGGGGAAAGTAAGCCCTTTTTCTCTCACAGGTTTGTTGTCTATGAGTACAGCAGAGAAGAGTTACTGAAAAGAACACAACCAAAAGATGGTGGGAAAGAATAATTGGTCCCAGACTCACCAGATGATTACGATCAAAGGTTATCCCCACCCTTGTGGTAGGAGATGCAGAGGACTATAGATGCTACTGGGATACACTTCAAAAGTCCTCTCAAAGGCACTTCCATGGGTACTGGAACTGGGCATACTCAGAGCAGATTAGGGTTACAATAGGACAGCTATATGTTTCTTCTTTGTTATTCACTCATTTCAGTCATATCCAACTCTTCATAACCCAATTTGGGGTTCTCTTGGCAGATAATGGAGTTGTTTGCCATTTCCTTCTCTAGTTCATTTTTACAGATAAACAGGGTTAAAGTGAGTTGCCCAGCATCTTACAGTTATTAAGTATCTGAGTCCAGATTTGAACTCAGGATGAGGAGTCTTCCTGACTCCAAGCCTGGCACTCTATTCCCTGTGCTACCTACCTGCCCTTTATATTTTCTCTTCTACAAAATAAGTGCTTTAAATGAACACACACACACACACACACACACACACACAAATTAAAACCATAAACTATAACTCATCATTTCCAAGAAATAAAAACTCTCAGGAGAATTGTGGAACTGTCAAATAGATTTCACATTCACTTCAGATCTGTACTGTCCAAGGAGCAATCCAAAGTCTATATCTTCTTGCCATTTAATCATGCTTGGTTGATCTTCTTGGAAGTAAGTAGCCACTTTCTTTACTAAAAAGGGTGTCACTTCAGAAACCATCTCCTGCTTCCATTCTGCACCCAGGAAACTCATGACTTCTTGAACTCAAGAGGAACTCATAAAAACTAGAAATATCATTTTAAGGGTTCCTTTTTAGTCACTTATGCTCAGAGAAAGAAATACAAAGCAGAAGATTTAGTTAGGAACTTGAGAGCCAGCTTCAGGCTCACCTGGATAAATACATGTACTTACTGCAATTATGAGTATGCCTGTCAGAGAGAGTGCTAGGGAAAGAATAGGAATCCTCTCCTCTAGCAGGAAATCCAAAGGAGAGCAATGAGAGCCTCAAGCCATACCATCAAAAGAGATGGAAAGAGTGAAAAAAATATTTCTTTTTTTAAAACACACAGAGTGTATTTGCTCATATGACAATCATCTGGAACACAGCCCCAGTAACAGGAACCATGGGAACCAACAAGGAACGTCTACTCACATATGTACCTTATTAAGAGGCCAGAGCACATGTAAACCACCAGAAGGGGCGAAGGCATAGGCCCACCAGCAGAGCATGATCTGAGGACTATCCTTCCCCCATCCAGTGTACTGGAAAATATTTTAAATTATTATTACAATGATTATAACGTTGCAAACAAACCCTCCTATAAAATACCTTTCTTGAAAACTCTTATGAACAGAAAAGGAAATATAAACAACTCCCCACAATTCCCCAACTATTTCCCCAACTTGTATTCACATTTACAAGTTGGTTCCCAGAAAGTGGCTGCTATCTTGGGCCTTAGGAGAGGTACTCTGTGGATACCCACTTAGAAAGTTATATCTCATAAGCCTCATTAACAATCAACCAGTAAACCCAATTGGCTCTTAGCAAAGGCATGGTAAGAAAATAGCTTCCAAAAATTTCCCCCCATTAACCTAACTCCCACTGAGTGTTCATGGAAAGCACATTCATAAGAGATACAAGGCAGGGGCAGAGGGGAAGAAGGGGGAATGAGAGGAGAGGGAAACAGGTTAAATAATTTGCCAGTAAGTGTCTAAAGCTCAGGTTTTCCTAATTCCAGGACCAACTATCTATCCATTGTGCTAGCTGCTCAGGACCTAGAAGTCCTTTCTTCATAAAGCTCCTCTTAGGTGTAAGATCTCTTCTGGGAATCTTGTTCAGCTCTATATTCTGCTATTCACCGTTACTGGCATTCTTCCCTGTTGCCAGGCGCCATTCCATGAAGTTTTTCCTTTGTAGAAAGGAGGCCAGTTATGCCCATCAACCAACATCTAAAGGACAGTCAAGTCACTCTAGAGGAAGCAACAGGGTATACTGAGGATACAGGAACATTTTTGCTATGTGAATCATTACATTACCACCACCTCACCCACAACCTCTCCTCATATCATAGCAGAAATAATCCAAGACTGAACTCTAATGCCTCAGGAATAGTAGTACCTACAAGATTATTGCTCCTACTTTCTTCCAGGACCTCAGAGTCATCTCTGAATGGAAAAATTACTGTGAAGAAGGGACTCACCTTTCTTATCACCACCAACACTAAAAACTTCATACCAACTCTTGGTCTTTCCTGCCTATCAAAGGTAGTTAGTACAAAATTAGTGTTGATGATGATGATAAGAAAAGTGCATCCTTTCTTCACATATATTCTCCCCCACTAGAACATGAATTCCTTGAGAATAGGAACTGTCTTACTTTTCTATTTTTATCAACAGTATTTTCCAAAAAGCTTGTATAATAAATGCTCTTTTAAAAAAATAGTTAATTTTAATTTTGCCTTTCCATATCCACATATGTCTAGAGCAGGAGTTATCTTCTCAGAATAGTGTTTTTAAATGCATAAAATTAAATGTGTAGGATTACAAAGGAAACAAAATAGATTTAAATAGTTATCAAAATTATCAGAAAAATGTTTTGTTTGCTTTTAAGACAAGTTCAGTGACTTTGCATTAAAAGCCCCTGGTCTAGAATATATGTAAGATCTTTCATGAGATGGGAAACTGATCTAATGATACATAGAGCATGAGGGATGGGACATCCCATCAGCCATGTCACTTTTAGCAGATTTAAACTATCCAGAAGTTTAAGAGTTTGTTGGTTCAAGAGAGCTTGAAATATAATTCAGGAAGATACACATTGCTTCCAAAGTACATAAGTGAAGCCTGACAATTCCAATGGACTTGTGATGGAGAGAGCCATCTGCATCCAGAGAGAAGATTATGGGGACTGGCTGCAGATCACAACATAGTATTTTTACCTTTGTTGTTGTTTACTTGCTTGTTTTTTTCTTTTTCATTTTTTTTCCTTTTTGATTTGATTTTTTTATGCACCAAAAATGTGGAAATATGTTTAGAAGAATTGCACATATTTAACCTACTTTGGATTACTTGCTGTCTGGGGGAGAGGAGAGAAAGGGAAAGAGGAAGAAAATTTGGAACACAAGGTTTTGCAAGGGTGAATGTTGACAGCTATCTTTGTATGTATTTTGAAAAATAAAAAGTTAATATAAAAAATAAGTGAAACCTGAGTTTTCTAATCTTTACTCTCTTCTATAGTCAGTCTTCATACTACTACATTCCTTCAGGAGATGATCTTATTACTTGCTTTTTTCCCTCTGTCTTTAGCTTTCTTGCATAGTCTTTCTTATACCTGCATGACAATTCTCCTATGGTGCCTATTCTATGTTTCTCACATTCTTGAGGCTAGATTTGTCCAATAATGGCTCTCTAGCTATTTAAGGGAAGGAACACTAGATAGAAGAGCTGCCAAGAAGTATGGTAGAAGATATATTTACTAGGATTCCTGACACAAATGCTGGGTTAATTTTTTCCTAAAAGGCAGGGAAAACAGTCTTTAAGGAATTCATTATTCTAAGGAACTATGGCTCAAGCCAATGACATGATCATCCTGGTCACTGGAGATTTAAATGGATGTTCCACTGATTTGTGAATTAACTCACCCTGCTGATCCAATGTTTCTTTATGGAAACAAATGGGATTACATCTTTTTCAACCAGGAATGTATCCATACTGAATATTCTTTTCAGACTGTGACTAACTAAGCATTTCTGAGCCTTGGTTTAATGAGAATAATATCCTTCCTTTCCTGAGAATAATAATACTAGCAATATCTAATTAACAAAGTTGCTATAAGAAATAAAGGACATCATTTATGTATTTATAAAACTTAAAATAATATGTAAATGTTAGGGCATTATTATTATTATTTCCCCCTTGTTCAATCTTTCCTTGATTTCTGCTTTAAAAAATTGTTTTGAAGTATTCATACATTCTCTTGTATATTTGTATAGATTATTGCCCAAATATTTTATTAATTTTTCATTATTGAAGTTGTATTTCTCTTTCTAAATATCTATTTCCATTGATTCTTGTTGGTAACACTATAGAAATACAGATTATTTGTGTGCATTTATCTTATTCCCCAAACTTAAAAAAAGATCTTACTCCCCCTTTTTTTTTTTTTTTTTTGGTTGAATATATTTAGTTTTTAAGGTACAAAATAATTTTATTTGAGAATAGATATTTTAATTTTGGCATTGCCAGTGCCATGTATATTAGTTTCTATCATGTCTAACAAGAGAGAAAAACAGATGGTAACTAGAAAATTACCCATTGTCTAACTGATTGAACCCTTGGAGAACTATGGAGACTGTGACTGTAAGGCTAACCTGTATTCCATCCTAAGGGATAAGGGACATCAGAAGTGAGAAAATACAAGACCTGAGAGCATAGAGCTGAAATAAGCATGGGATACTGGAGTGAGTCTCCAGGGGGACCTGTAATGGAGCCTCCAGAGGGACCTGGAATGGAGCCAGGGTTTTTGCCTCCATCAAAGCAAGCAAAGACAGAGACATGAAAACTGCCATAGCTGCTGCTATCGCCACTCTTACAGCTGCCACCATCGTGGCATGGACCAAGATGCAACCAAAACACTAGCTCCAAAAACCAGCAGAATGGAATATGGAGAACGAAGCAGCAGCAAAAAAAGAAGTTGCAATATAATTAGAAACAAAGTTGCAGAAATGAAGTTACCAGTAACAGATTCCAGGGCCAACAGATACACCTTCATACACATTCTGGTCAGACCTTCATATTACTGAATTCACCCAGGATGATTTCCTTTTTCCTCTCCATTTTCCCTCTCTGGGATAGTATATGTTTGTTCCAAAACTTATCTATTTTTTTTAATCATTTAAATTCTTATTCATTTAGTCTTTTAAGCTAATACAAAGATAAAACAGTGGCTAGCCACTGCATTATTGTTAAATGTTAAAAACTGTTCAACTGTTAAAATTAGCTAGGGCAGAGGCTATGAGATACATGAAATGTAAACCTTGTTTCTGGGACCTTTCCTGAAACAATAGATTATCAAAGCTTTAAACAAAAGAAATTGTATTGATTTTGTTTTTATAGTTTATCTGTATGCGGAAGAAAAAATATAGATCTGAATTGGTCCCAGACAAACTAGGTTAACAGAAATTTAGCTGAATTTCAAGTAGGGAGTTGGTATTGCTGAGGCAGCCTCTATCTCTACCAATTGTCTCTTTCCTACAGATGACTAGAAAGAAAAGCCCTTCCCTTTTAAAAGTAAAGTCCAGGAAGTAACAAGAGAGAAAGGGGATGTCACAGGGAAGAACTGGAAAAGAGTGGTACTGCTCACTAGAGAGATGAGCACCAAAAAGAAGTAACTAGTCATCTCCTCAATAACTGAACATTATCTCCAACACACACAAGTACTACCCGTGTTTCCCCGATAATAAGACCTATCCCGAAAATAAGCCTTCCCTTTACTGTGTAAGATTCCTCTAAAATAAGCCCTCCCCCGAAAATAAGCCCTATTGAGATTGCTACTGTAGTGAAGGTGATCCCCTGTGCTACACACTACATTACGGTACCCTCTGTATGCACCGTCTCCCCCCCTCCCACCCCCCGGGATGAAACGCATGCCGCGCTCCGAGCTGCATCCAATCAGAGCTGCAGCAGTGAGGGCGTCATCCTGTTCTTCCCCGGTGATTTGTTTGCTGGTGCCATTGAGAGCAGTGCCACAGAGGAGAGCTGAGGCAGGGCAACATAAAAACCCGGTATGTAAGTGGGAGTGAGGGGGCATGATGGAGGATAAAAGGGGCATGATGGAGGATAAAAGAAGAACTCAGGGGGCATGATGGAAGATAAAAGAAGAACTCAGCCAGCACTCACCGAGCTAAAGAAATGAAGAACTTCCTTGCAGAGAGAAGAATAGATCAAGTAATGATTCCTGCAGGAATGACTGCCTATCTGCAGACCCTTGATATTACAATAAACAAGCCATTCAAGGACTATTTGCAAATGGAAGTCAATGACTACATTGAAAATAGAATGGAAAGAAATCAGCGTGGAAATTTTGTGAAGCCCTGTCTGCAAGAAGTCATGACTTGGGTGAAGAAGTCATGGGATAAAATTACTGACAGCTGTGTCGCCAAGGCACTATGAGCAGATTACCTGGACAAGACATGTTCATTTAAAGAGAGCTATATTGCTGGACATGACAGATTGGGTCCACTTCTTCTGAAGGAAATAGAGGTGCAAGACATCCAGGATGAATTCAGAGTATGGACACTTATGATGATGTTATTGAAGAAGATGACATGATCATTATTGAATAAAGGTACTTTTTTTTATTCACATTTACCTGTTTATTAAAATTGCTGTCAATGTTCATTAAAATAAGCCCTCCCCTGAAAATAAGCCCTCTGGTGTTTTTCTGTCCAAAAAAAATTAATAAGACAGTGTCTTATTATCAGGGAAACACGGTAGATATGTCATATTACTTTTGCTAATTTTCCTACCTGCCTCAAATAGGAATGGAAAGACTGGCCATTTTTGCTTTGCAACTTTTTTTTTTTAAGTGGGAATGGTTCTAATGTTTCTTTGTTATAAATCATATTAATTCATGATTCAAAACATATACTTAAAAAAAAAATCATGTTCAGGAAAACCTTTTTTCCCACATTTTTTAAAACCACAAATACATGCAATATTTTATCAAAGATTTTATCTTTATTAAATGAGACATTTAAATTTATCTCGTTAATACATGTAATGTGCCTTAATGTGGCTCAAAGGGGCAAGATAGACATCTCCAGCATGTTCTCCTCCCTTCCCCCATTTGACCCTTCTTCCAAAGGAAACTTGCATTCTTGCAAGGAAGGAAAGCAGGATTGGCTCCTCTGCTCTCCTCAGAGAGATGGGATATCAAGTTAAAATGAAATCTATCTACTCCTTTAAATATTAATAATCTAGGGGATTTAATTTTTTGGGTTTAAGCTAATCTCCTGATTGATATTCATTAATGGGTAAAAGGATAGTTCAATATATCCAAAACTTAACTCCTTTTTCAACAATACCAGTACTATAATGAACCCATATAGCAAATAATAAAGAAACTCATTTGAGTTGCTAGGAAAGCAGAAATAAGAGAAATTATACATATGAAACTATCCTAGACAATACAAATTAAAGGAGGACTCCTATTTGGAGCAAGGCATCTCAGCTCAACTGAGAGAGTCCTAGATCTCATCCAAAAGGAAATGCTCCAAAGTCTCTTATTTAACAAGCAGAAAGTAAAGACACAATTGAATTTCAACATGCCGTATTCTTCCTAGAATCTCCCTTCATAGCTCTGAAGAGATGTTGGAATTCTACATGTCTTTTTTCTTGATTCTGGAAGGCAGAAGAGACTATTGGACTTTTGTATTCCATTCTCACCAACTCTGCCCTGCCCCTTATATAAATTCAAGACACTGCTCTGCATCAATGAGAGGTCCTATATAATTAGTCTGAGCCAATGACTTTATGTATAACTTAGCATATTGATTTATCCCCCTGGTTCTTTGCTTCTAGTTACAAATTTTACTTGCTCATAATGAATCATTTAAAATGATCTATTTAATATTAGAAAGTATTTAGTTTAATGTTTTGATCTAAATATTAATTACTGGTATTAGTAATTCTATTAGTCTATGGTTAGATATTAAGTTATATTTGCCTCACAGACATATTTTGCCTCTTTCTGATATTCCTAGGCACTAGTGTTTGGTCTATACTCAAATTATCTTGTATTTATTTAGCTGTTTTTATATTTAATCTTCTACTAAAAAATAGACTAGAATAATACTGAATTTTGTTACTATCTCTATCTCTAGAAGGCAAAAACTGACATGTGTTCATTTTAATTTAATGATAAATATAATTAAATATCAATTGTTGATTGATTTTGACAATTTACTCAATACTTTTTTAGATTTATCTTTTTCTTGAATTTGTCATATTCTGATAGAGCTGCTAAAATATCCTAGTATGGTTGATTTAAAAAACTATTTCTTTTCTCAAGGCTGTATTTTTGTGTTTTACAAATTGTATTATAGAATTATTAGATAGACATGTTTAAAGTTAAGACACTTTCATTTTGAATAGAATCTTTTAGTACAATATAATGTCCTTGTTAATCTTTTAATGGCTCTGTCTTAAATTTGACTTGTCTAACGTTAGTGCTATTCCTGCTTTTCATGAGTTAGCTGTCTCATGATAAACTTGAAATCCAAATTTGTAATAGGTTGATCTTTATTTAACTTTATTTAATCTATTGAGTTTAAATCTATGTAGATCTTTTGAGACTAAATTTCTACAAACAATCTACCATTAGATTCTGTTTTTTAAATACATTTTAACTCTTTCCTTTTTTATTAGGGGGTTTAATCCAATTACATTTAGCACTGCAATGTTAAAATTGTCTTTCTTATTTATTATGTCATTATTCATTTTACTAAGGAATGAAATATTTTTTATTCTTGTTGTTGATTGTCATCAACCCAAAGGAATGTTGGAGAATAGATATTCAAGATATATTAAAAGAGTATTTCAAATACTTGAAAATAATATGGAAGCTACTACAACTAAGGCAATTTAGAAAGCATCAATAATTATAAGTCTGTATGAATCATTTGCCATCTGTGCAAATTCTTTATGGGAATCATGTGTATATCCACATACATACATATATACTGAGGCCATTCTTGATAAAGATGTAAGAAAGAAATGGTTATATTTTTGGTAGCAAAAATTTGACTGAAAGATGTTAAGATACATACCAGTTTAAATCCTTAAAAAAATTATTTGATTCAATAAAGCAAAACTTCACATTAAAGGCTGTCTTTCAATATGGCGTATCCAATATATATGTTAACTTTCTATAACATTCATTAAACAATCCTACATGAAGATAACTTTATTTTCAACTCTGACTTTAAATATCAAGAGAGACATAAAGCAGAGACAGATGCTCACCAAAGTTATTTGCTACCATTATAAGTGATGCCCAGAACAAAGTCCAAAGGGAAGAGTAATTCTCTAAAAATGGAAAGGTACTAAAGACACTCATGTTTGTGAATGACATTGTATTGCTTGCATCAAGTTTGGCAATAAAAAATGTTTTTAAAAATTCCTAAATAGGATCCATAATCATTATGTGTGTCCTTCCCATGCACTTGGGAAAAATCAAGTGGAAGAACAATGCTTATTATCCAAACATACACAATTGGATGGACAGATTTCTGAGATAGTTCACCAGTCATGTATCTTGGACAGGCAAACCAGAGGGACAATGAATTGGATCCAGAATTGAATATCAGGAAGTTAATGCATTTGAAAAAAATGTTTATGGATTTTAATAACACCAAGCTTCTCCCTGAAAGACTCATCTTTTAAATACCAATATCTTTTTAGTGATGCTTTTTTCCACATGAAAAGCAAAGAATATGAAAATATATGAAGAATTAGAACTGTGGGTCATTTAAAAGGTAATAAAGATTGTATTATGGTCAGGAGTAACTTGTATCATATTATCAATGAAGAGTTGCTAACATAAAATTCTCTGTTCTCACTCCCCCCATTGGCACCAACAGCTGGATCCCAAGAGGGGCAGCTGCTACTGTACTCTAGGATTTGAGAGTAACTCTCTGAGTCGCTTTTCCTTTCTTTTTTTTTTTATCAAAGGTTTTTAATTTTCAAAAGATATGAATGGATAATTTCTCAACATTAACCCTGGCAAAACCTTGTGTTCAAATTTCTCCTCCTTCCTAATACCTCCTTTCATAGATAGCAAGTAATTCAATATATGTTAAACATGGTAAAAATATATGTTAAATTCAATATATGCATACATATTTATACAATTATCTTTCTGTACTAGAAAAATCAAATCAAAAAGGAAATAAAATGAAAAAGAAAATAAAATGAAGCAAACAATAGAAGGGAAAATGCTATGTTGTGATCCACATTCAGTTCCCAGTTCTCTCTGAGTGTAGATAACTCTCTTCATCACAAGATCATTGTAACTGATCTGAATCATCTCATTGTTGAAAAGAGCCATGTCCCATCAGAATTGATCATCATACAATCTTGTTATTGCCATGGACAATAATCTCCTGATTCTGCTCATTTCACTTAGCATCAGTTCATGTAGGTCTTTTCAAGCTTCTCTGAAATCATTCTACTGATCATTTCTCATAGAATAACAATAGTCCATAACATTCATATACCATAACTTATTCAACCATTCTCCAACTGATGTGTATCCTCTCATTTTCCAGTCTCTTGCCACTACAGAAAGGGCTAGTGGCTTTTCTTTTAGCAGTATAGTTCATGAGCCTTCATTAACATGCTTTCCCTTAACAATCAGCCAGTAGACCTAATTCGATTTTTAGAAAAGGCATTCACTCAAATGGAAGAGTAAGAAAAGTCAATACAAAGCATTTCCCTTAATACTTGAGATATACTCTGCCACAAGCACAATCTATGAGGGGAAGAGTAAGCATGAATTTAAAGTATAATGATAAGTATATGTGTAAGGAAAACACATGAACAACATAGCTTACAACGGTAAATAAAATATCAGGGCATTGTCCTTTTTTTTTGTTTCCTCTGGAGAATTTTCATGAAGTTTCCTGCAGGTGGGATATTAGTTTTAGTCATGGAATGAGCTGGGATATTCACTGAGCTTAGCACCTCTAATGGAGAGGCTAGGCTAGCTCAGCTTGTACAAGCTCCTTTCATTGACTGGACTGGTAAATGTTCTGCTAGGTTGGGTCAAATAGATACTGAGCAGGGGCATTTTACAATTCATTTGCAAGAAAGGTGGGCCAGGTAGGTTACTTGCTGGGCTGTTGTGATAGGTTAGAATAGATAGGACTAGGATAGATAGATTTTTTAGTCACAAGGAAGCTGCTGTTGAATTGGGTTAAGCATGCCATTTGGCTACTGGAAGGTAGCTGCCAAGAATTGATTTGCCAGACTCCCTTTTTAATGGATAGCTATAATTTCCATCACCTTGAACCTCTGGCTCTAATGAATGTTGTGGTACTCTTTTTGACTAGAATGTATCAGAGCTCTTTCAACAAGAACAATCCTAGACTAAGATTGACAGAAGCCCTCTCCTCTTTGACTCCTTTGGAGACTTAATTCTGAGGTTTATCATCTCTTGACAGGTCTGGCCTCTCCTGTTTGAGTTTCCCGATTCAAAGATATCTCTCTATTTTGGACTTTATTTGACTCTTTTTTTTGCCTGCTCTCTATCAGATAAAAGCGAAAATGGCTTACTGGCAGCCCCAAAGACCTAGATAACAGTGACAGGGATTATCAGCAGTAGCAATCACAAGATCAATAGAACAATGCTCATCAAAACCCACATTCCCAATAGTGACCATGGGACCAGAGGAGAACAAAGACTCAATGCTCCACAAGGATCATCAGGATGACAGCATCAGAGAGTGTATCAGCAGCAACTCTATAGGATCAGAAGTGGGAGTTGCCCTGGCTCAATGGGTATGGCTTCCATGTGTGTGACCTGACTGCAGTGGATCAGGGTATTTGCCTCATGCCCAATTTTCCTTGTCGCATGTAATCCTATATTTGAGTCTCCCATGGTCTCTTGTCACATATGTTCCTTATGCACATACCCTTTGTGGTTATGTGTGTTCTGTATATATGTGACCTCTGCATTGGTTGTGTGATGACCTCTGGGAGAGTATGTAGTGAGGACTCTCAGGGAGAAGGATCATTTCCTGTCACTTTGTTTGCTATACTCTTTGAGAAAATAATTTTTGTTTGAACTATGTCCAGCATATTGGTGTTTGACCAATGTATGTGCTGAACTGAGGATATCTTGAATCAGGGGCCAAAGTTCTACTTCTAAGGAGCTCACAGATGCCTCAGGTTCTAAAATTACTTTATATATACACATTTCTAGCTTTATTTATAGTATTCATGCTGAGTCTTTTATGTTTTAAATGATTTTCTATCTAGATTTCTACATTTTTATCTATATTTGTCTTGTAACTGATTTAGTAGTTTTTTTAATGAACTCTAGCTATCTAGCTCTATTGTTCTCTCATTGAATGGATTAGGGGACAGCAAAAAGATTAAATGCAAGAAGCACTTTCTTTTTATTCTTTGTTATTTAATATCATTTGGTAGAAAGTAAGGAACAGATTAAATTTAAACCAAATAACTGCAGAATTGGAAAGCTGAGAAAGGACCTCAGAAGATCATTGAGATTGTGCTAAAATAAGATTTTGAGATTATCTCTACTGTTTCAGTCTGTCTCCCTCCTCTATTCCATTCCTCTTCCCCCTATTCACACTTGATAGCTATGACTATCTATAGCATTCGAAGCTTCATTCATATAGCTTGCTAGTACAGTGGAGATCACTACCAAAAAAAAAAATCTGTATAACAAAGCTGCTTCTGTTATAGTGGATGACCCATAGCAACTGTATTTGGTTGCTGGGGCTAAAATGAATGGAAACAGTCAGTGCAGTGCTGTCTACATTATAAACACTCAACAAGTACTGATTGATAGATTCTTTGAAGTAAATAATTCTGCATAATAAATACTGTCTTCAGTCACTTAATAGAGGAAAAAAACTTGACCATGGTATTATTAAAAGAAGCAAACCATGCACATAATTTTCACTTATGCACAGACAATAAGGAAGTAGAAAACAAATCTAATGAATAAATAGGACTCTAAATTAAATCAACATATACATTAATTCTCAGTGACTCCAAAGCAAAGAAGGATATTGGGAGATGAGAAAAACATAACAAAAGAGGCTTAAGGCTAAAGACAGAACCTTGTATCTGCATTTCATTAATACTTTTCTTAAGAAAGGAGTCAGAGACCATATATAAACTGTTGGAACAACCTCTTAAAACAAATAAATTTGGATTGTATCAAATATTTAAAGAGCATTTAATCCCTATCTCTCAAAAATGGAGAAAGAAGACAAGCTGTTAAATTCCTTTTATTATAATAAAAGCAGAAAAATATAAAGATAAGATAGGGAACTGTAGCCCAATATCATTAAACAGTGATGCAAAAATTTTAAGTAAATTCTTAGAAAAGAGACTAGAATCATATAGACAAAAAACTTGGTCATGCATTATGACCAAATTGGCCCAATACCAAGTATATATGCATGATTCAACTTTAAGAAAGCAACAGGGTTTATAATTATTTTTAAAAATAACGAAACATATGATTATATCAGTGAATGCAGAGTCTTCAACAAAAAGTAGTACTCATTTACACTAAAAACATTAAAAACACAAGAATGGAATGACCTTTTTTTAACATAATAAAAAGAATTTATTTAAAAACAATAGCCAGCATAATTTTTCAGAGAAACATGGAAATGCTCCCACTACATTCAGGGATGAAGCAAGGGTGCCCCCTGTTGTCTGAATTTAAGGAAATACTTAACAGTTGTAAAGAAAGGACTGCTTTGGAAACTAAAGAGTTATCCTTCATTAGAAATCTTTAAGCAAGATTGGATAACCATTTTTTAGAATATTATTGAGTGGATTGTTTTTCAGGTTTTGGGGTTTAGCCAGACGGCCTTTGAAGTCCCTTCCAATTCTGGGATTCTGTGATTGCATGATTATTTAATACAATAGTAAAAATGCTATTTAAAAAATATAATTCAAATAGTCATGAATCTCTAATCTTGTCTTTTGAATATTTCTACAACAATATAATTTATAATCCATCCATGTCTACTTATTCTGTGTAACTCTTGTCTCTAAACTCCCATAACTTCATCAAAGAGAATCCACCCATTATGCTGGAGGCTTTACTTGCTTTCTGCTTACTTGATGAAGACACTAGGTCATTCTTTACCTTTTAAAAATTAAATTAATTTATTTTTTGTTACATTTTACGTTCCAGGTTATGTCCCTCTTTCCCTCCAAAGGGAGGCCTCATTTGACACAGATTTATAAATATATGTAAAACCATGCTAAGTATACTTCTATTTTTCAGTTCTTTCTGTGGAGGTGGATAGCATCTTCCTTCATAGATCCTTTATAGTGGATTTGGATATTTATAGTACTTGGAATAATTTGGTTGTTCATAATTATTCTCCAAACTATGTCATTCTTTACCTTTATCACATAACTAGATCATTTTCTCTTCTAATCATATATTTCCCTCATGACGTCTTTTACTCCTATAGTCTTTGAAATACCTCATTATTTGTTGAAACCTACTTATACCCACCATGCACCTTGTTATAACTATGTTTTTCTCCATTTTAACTGCTCAAAGACTCATTATTTCAATCTCACAGTAATACAAAAACACTGGCAGAATTTTGGTTTCTAGGAGAAAATTTGGGATTATTTAAGTCAGTCAATCAGTTAACAAACATTAATTAAGCACTTACCATGTGTCATGCATTGTGATAAATGCCAGGGTTACAAAAAAGGCACAATCTAAACCTTATAATAAGTAAATAAATATGTATAAGGAAACTATATATAGGAAAAAATTTAAAAGAGAATTAAGAAGACTTGGAAAAGGCTTCCTGTAAAAGTTAAGATTTTAAATGGGACTTAAAGGAAGCCAAGGAAGTCAGGAGGTAGAGGTGGGAAAAGAGAGCATTCTAGGCATAAAGAACAGCTAGGAAAAATGCCTGTAGTCAAGAGATGGAGTGTCTTGTTTGAAGCACTGTTAGAAGGTCAACATCACTTGTTCAAAGATAGGGCATAATGGATAAGAAACCTGATAAGGTAGGATGAATGGAAGGATTTGAACTCCAAATAGAGGATTTTGTAGTTGATCCTTGAGTCCAAAAGACATCACTAGAGTTCATTAAACAGAGAGAGATGACATGATCAGATGTGCACTTTTAAGGAAAATCACTTTGGTGGGTGATTTGGGGATGGATTAGAAAGACTGGCTTAAGACTTAAAGGCAGGCAGATCTAAACAGGTGCGAAGTGATGAAGGGTTATACAAGGTAATGTCAGTATCAGGAGATGGAAAAATGATATAAGAGTAAAATGGACAAGCCTTGGATTTTGGAAAAACCTGGAAAAACTTACATGAACTGATGCTGAGTCAAGTGAGCAGAAGAACACTGTGTACAGTAATAACAATATTGTGTGATAACCAACTATGATAGACGTAGTTCTCCTCAGCAATGCAACAATAAAGGACAATTCCAAGAAACCCAATGTTTTCTACAATCAGAGGAAGAACTATGGAGTCTGATTGCAGGTCAATGCATAGAAGTTTTACTTTTTTCTTTCTTGTGGTTTTTCTCTTATGTTGGTTCTTCTTTCACAACATGACTAATATAGAAATATGTTTAATATAATTGTACATGTATAATTTGATCAGATTGCTTGCCATTTTAGGGAGGAGAGAGGGAAGGAAGGGAGAGAAAGCAAGAGGAAAAAATATAGAATTTAAAATCTTAAAAAAGTGAATATTGAAAATTATCTTTTCATGTAGTAGGAAAAAAATACTATTAAAAATAAAATTAATTAATTAAAAATTTGAGAAAGTTTAAAAAAAAACTCTAAGAGAAAGATATATAAAGAAAAATCCAAACTAAAATAATATAAAATGCATTTCTAATAGTTATACTATTGTAAGAAAGGCTCCTCCTCACCTCGGCTGATGTAGTATCATGGCATATTCATAGATGAAGTTTTACCATAGTAACAATATGCTAATGTCTTGCTATCTCTTTATAAAATATGAATATCTTTCTGAATCTGAAGGAGCAATTCATTGGACAAACAAAAAAATAGACCTTTGAAAATAATCTTTGAAAGATTTTTATACATTGCTAAATCCTAGCGTGTTAATTCAGAGTAGATTTACTGCAGAGAAAACTTTGTCAAAGGAAGAAGGAAAATTTCTCCTCCTTCCCCCAATACTACCCCTCTCTCCACCCCTATCAGCCATGATCTACAACACCAGAAAGAGACACTACAATCAAGAGTTGAAGAGTCAATTTGAGGCATAATTAAGGGAGCAGAAATGTATATTCTAGACAGACATGGATACAGATATGAAGTCACTAAAGGCTGGAAACAATTCAAGGAGATAATACCTGGAAACAGAAAACAGAACCCTCTGTAGACTCAAAAGAACAGTTGAGAGCTGCACTACAAAGAAGAGTCAAACCCTTAAGAACCCAAATGAGCAGAAAGCCTTGTGAGGATTCTACAGGAAATGGTTTTTAGCCTCTGCAAGTCTATTACATATCACATACATACACTTTGTGTGTGTGTGGTACATATACATTTCTGTCTCTATAGCTCCTCTGTGTCTCTCTGTGTCTCTATCAGTCTGTCTCTCCCTCCATCCCAGTTTTTGAACATACTCAGTTTGTCTAAGACAGAACCCTCTTAATCCCTCACCACAGGGATCTTCCTTCATTTTGAAAACTGGTGGGATTGAGCTAGTAGCTCTCATTTTTCAGGCTCCATCAGGTAGAGGATGCTCCATCCTAACTTCAGTGCTGGTGGTCTATCCACTGCACCACCTAGCTGCCTCTTTGACCTGAGTTCAAAACAGTTCCTTATTAGCCATGTTAGAAAACACAAACACAAAAAACAAATGCAAGAATAATTTTTTAAAAGTTTTTAAAAAGCATGTTTCAATATGCAATCAGACTCCATCACTTCTTTCTCTGGAAAATGTGAAGATTGGGTTAGTACCCAGGATAGTTTACAATCAGCCGGGAGTCAGGATAAGTGAAAGGCCTTGATCTTTATTCTTTGTGGAGGTGAATGGAATGGTGATACAATGAGAGGAATTGCAACACTAATCCTGCCAGGAGTGAGTCTGGCTTTCTCACTCCACCCACCAAATCCTCTATCCAATCTCCTATACAACAGACCAAGCCTGCAGAGTGGTGGGCAGGGCCATTCTTTCTCCAAGCATATATTAATAGAGTATTGCCCAATTGGCAATTAGCCATAAGTGCTTGGACTGGACCTCAGTGCATCAACTCAGCTTCAGCCCATTACATCTCTCACTTTCTTTTGTTTTAGAATAGGTGGTCACGGTCATCCCTGACCTCTCAGGGAGTTGAGAGCCCCCAAGGGGAAGTGATCATGCCCTCCCTGACTTCTCAGGAAGGGAGATGAAAGCACTAAAAAGGAGATGAACAGGCTCTCCCTGACATCTCAGGAAGGGAGATGAAAAGCACCAAAGGAAAGATGAATAGCATTTTTTTTATCATAAGTCCTTCAGAATTTTCTTAGATAACTATATTGCTGAGAATGGTAAATCATTCACAGTTGATTATCCTAGCATTTCACTGTTCACCTGATTCTGCTCATTTCACTTTGCATTATTTTATTTAAGTCTTTTAAATTTTTTTCTGAAAGTATCCTGTTTGCTATTTCTCACAGTACAATAGTATTCCACTATCATCATAAACTACAATTTGTTGTTATTCCTCAATTGATGAGCATCCCCTTTATTTCCAATTCTTAGTCATCATAAAAAGAGTTGCTATATTTTTGTTTATTTGATCCTTTTTCTTTTTCTCTAATATCTTTGAATGGAGACAGAAAGAAGTAAAAAATTAGATGTTTTAAGATAACACATGAGTAAATAGCACAGAAAATTATCCCAAGAATAAGTGCTGTAAAGGTTCATAAAATTTCCTTTAGGCTGGGTCTACAGCCTTCAATTCTGCTTTTCCCTCCATATCTTTGTAAGACTATATCCCTTCTCTAAGTCTCATTTTTCAGGAGTCCTTCCTCCACGACCCACAAGATTTCTAAACAGTTTAGCTCTTTTGCAGACTCTGCCTCCTGCCCTTATTTTTTGGTCATGACAGTATGATTAGATTTAATTGTCTCTGACTGCTTCCAGCTGGGTTCACTTAGTGTTGAGGAAGACATTCTGTCTTCCAACATATGGAGAAAAGAGATGGGTAATATGAACGGAAGAGGGGGCAGCTGGTGTGACCAAACAGAGATCTTCCTTTCATAGTTACACAGATTTCCAGCTTCCTGTTATCTGTGCTCATTCAACTCATAACCTGGTTGCTCACATGATCAAGTAACAGCTGCCTAAAAGAACTGATTCATAGAATTTAAGAACTAGATGGAATCATTTAGTCAAATTCTCACTTTAAAGACAAGGAAATTGAGGCAAAAGAAGGGTCACTAATTTACCCAAAGATAGTGGCAGAAAAGGCTCAAACACCTTGACTTTTTATCTACATATAAAGTAGGAGTATTTACATTGCCAATGGCTTGTCCTATCATCCCATTACTCCCATTGGGTAGAATCCTTACTAATCTTGAATACCTTCATTTTCTGTCAGGAGTGCAGTATCTGTGAGACCTGCACTATTTGCTGGTCAAATGTGACTGTTTCTTTGCAGTTAGTTCCTGAGTCTTTACCAGGCATGGTTCCACTGAATAGAAAGTTGTGCAATCTTTTTTTTTTTTTGCTTTAATTGGGGTCCCCAGTTGGAGACCTATTCCTTGATATAAGAGGATATCTGGTATCTGCCATTGCTCTTTTAGCTTAAAACTAAATGCACACAAGCTTTTTTTTTTTTCCCCCCTCTTGCCACAGTTCTTCTAGAAAGTCAAATCCTTAATACACCCAGTCATCAGACTAAGGGAAAAAACCTACCTGGGTTGTTTTTATAAGGATTTCAATTTCTAAGACCTTTAGTTAGAATGGTCTTTCCTTTCCAGGAAACTCCTCTCCCCAGGTGCTAAACTCCTTAGAACATAGAGTTGAGTTGTGTCCAGCTCTGGGGCC
This sequence comes from Antechinus flavipes, assembly GCF_016432865.1. Taxonomy (NCBI): domain Eukaryota; kingdom Metazoa; phylum Chordata; class Mammalia; order Dasyuromorphia; family Dasyuridae; genus Antechinus; species Antechinus flavipes. The sequence goes on from NC_067400.1 coordinate 256,152,902, forward strand.
TTGAATTTTAAATTCATTTTTTTCCAATTCTAATTCCTTAGTCCTCAAAGACAGGGTCTTTCCTAAGAGAGTCTGTTTGACTATGTGTCAATAGAAATGTAATGACCAATTTAATTTCATAAGATAAGCTACACCTACCCAACATCTTTTTACGTTTAAGCTTGCAGCAAACTTCTTACAGCTTTCTGAGTTTAAAACCAACTAGTTTCTTAAATCTAGAATCCATTTGTTTTCTCATACAAATGATAAAAAGGTGAAAGGTCATATTGTCTTTCCCCAATCTCACTGCTTTCCAGGGCTTTCAGATATATATGGCCCCACAAAACTTTTTTGGCTATAGGTCTTCTCCACCCAAAGATGAAAGGACATGATCATAAAGAATGATTTCATCTAGAACTGGGCAGATCAAAATAACCTTGTTATAATTTATTTTTGGACTGGGTTAGTAGATTATAGTAGATCAGGGAAATGTTATAGATATAATTTATCTAAGGTGGAAAACTGATAAAAGCAACCTAAACAGTCAATACACTCTCTTCCCAGTAAGTATGCTTTCCTTCGGCTCTCTTGAGGAGAAGAAAGGAATTGGAACCTATCCTCCAAGAATGTTTTACCATTGGTTCAGAAATGTAAGTCAGCTAAGTCAGTATGGCCTGCCTCAATGACTTTTCTTTTTATTTCTAGATTATGTGAGCATTGAATTCACATACCAGGCTTGCATATTCTAGTAACATTTTTTTCCCTTTACCTTAATAGCTCCAAGCTCCCATATCAGCTTTTGAGGATCAAATCTATGAAGAGGGGAGCCCGAAACTCTAAAAATCCTTGAAGGAAAAAATCTTCAACTCTGCCTCAGTGAGGGACCTCTTGTTATCTAGGTGGGGTTGGTTCAGTCCTAAAACTCATTGAATTCTATTCAAATTTTAGCTCAAGCTGAATCCCAGATTGTAGAACTCCACCCACAAGTTCCCTTCAGTTTGTAGCTAAAACTCCTATTATAAAAGAGCCAATCTAAAATCCTTTCTTCACAGAGGTTCCAAACATGCCAGTTATGCCATGTTTTCTATGCCAAGGAGGCCTCTTCCCACTGGATATTCTTTTCCAGTGCCACCCTCTTTTTACCCTCGCCTATTTCCCTAACCAGACTTCATGCCTCTCTGTCAGAACGTCTAACTTTACTTCCCAATTCCTATAATAAATCTTTTTTTTTTTTTAATCAATCTAGGTTTTCAGGTCTGTAAATTCCTTTACAGGGAATCTCTGCACTGCCAGAAGGAAGTCCGCAAAACTCCTTGCGCCGAGTCCCAAGGGGGTGCAGGGGAGCCAAATCTCTCCATTTGGTTCCCTGAATCCCGAATTTGCCACTAGACCCTATCATTTAACTCCCTGACCACCAGAAACCCTAATCTCATTTTGGTTCCCTAAATCTAGACCCTATCATCTATATTTTTTTATTTTTATTTCCCCCCCCTATTTTTAGGAATTTTTATTTCCTATTCAGCCTATACTCCATGATTTCAAGGTCCTTCTTCCTTTTCCATTGTCCTTTTTTATATACTCATTAGCTGATCAGTGGCCTTCCAAAAATATGGCGGTACTCATATCATAGAACTCAACCCTATAGTCTAGAAATATTCTGACCAGAATTCACTAGGTCTTCATTTCTATTGTTCTAGACTCTAGTCTTCTTTTAATGCAACCTAAAATTGAATTAGCTATCTTGACTGTCATATCACAATGCTGACTGATTGAAATTGCAGTTTACTAAAAGCCAATTTTTTTTCCAGATAAATTATCTAGTCACAATTTCCCTATTATATATTTCTGAATTTGATGTTTTTTAAAAAAGAAATGAAGGAACTTTACATTTATCTTCCTCACATTTTATCTTATTAGATATGACTCAAAATTTAAAGTTGTTTATATAGTTTTAGTTCTGATGCTGTCTTCAACATGTAAGCTATGCACCCTGGTTTTGTTTATGAAGTTCTTATGCTGCAGTCCAAGATAAAGTGTTGCAAAAACAAAAATGGCCAGTCTTTCCATTCCTATTTGAGGCAGGTAGGAAAATTAGCAAAAGTAATATGACATATCTACCGTGTTTCCCCGATAATATGATACTGTCTTATTAATTTTTTTGGACAGAAAAACACCAGAGGGCTTATTTTAAGGGGAGGGCTTATTTTAATGAACATTGACAGCAATTTTAAAAAACAGATAAATGTGAACAAAAAAAAAAAGTACCTTTATTCAATAATGATCATGTCATCTTCTTCAACAACATCGTCATAAGTGTCCATACCCTGAATTCCATCCTGGATGTCTTGCGCCTCTATTTCCTTCAGAAGAAGTGGACCCAATCTGTCATGTCCAGCAGTATAGCTCTCTTTAAATGAACATGTCTTGTCCAGGTAACCTGCTTGTAGTGCCTTGGCGACACAGCTGTCAGTAATTTTATCCCATGACCTCTTCACCCAAGTCACGACTTCTTGCAGACAGGGCTTCACAAAGTTTCCATGCTGATTTCTTTCCATTCTATTTTCAATGTAGTCATTGACTTCCATGTGCAAATGGTCCTTGAATGGCTTGTTTATTGCACTATCAAGGGTCTGGAGATAGGCAGTCATTCCTGCAGGAATCATTACTTGATCTATTCTTCTCTCTGCAAGGAAGTTCTTCATTTCTTTAGCACAGTAAGTGCTGGCTGAGTTCTTCTTTTATCCTCCATCATGCCTCCTGAGTTCTTCTTTTATCCTCCATCATGCCCCTTTTATCCTCCATGATGCCTCCTGAGTTCTTCTTTTATCCTCCATCATGCCCCTTTTATCCTCCATCATGCCTCCTGAGTTCTTCTTTTATCCTCCATCATGCCCCCTGAGTTCTTCTTTTATCCTCCATCATGTCCCTTTTATCCTCCATCATGCCCCCTCACTCCCACTTACATACCGGGTTTTTATGTTGTCCTGCCTCAGCTCTCCTCTGCGGCACTGCTCTCAATGGCGCCAGTAAGCAAATCACTGAGGAAGAACAGGATGACGCGCTCACTGCTGCAGCTCTGATTGGATGCAGTTCGGAGAGCGGCGTGCGTTTCACGGGAGGGAGGGGCACGGACGGTGCATACAGAGGGAACCGTAATGTAGCGTGTAGCACAGGGGATCACCTTCACTACAGTAGCAATCTCAATAGGGCTTATTTTCGGGGGAGGACTTATTTTAGAGGAATCTTACACAGTAAGGGGAGGGCTTATTTTCGGGATAGGTCTTATTATTGGGGAAACATGGTATGACATGGGTTAAGGCTATGGCTCTGCCCTCCTTCCAACCTACGTTAAGTCTAGATTTCCTTCCTTCCCTCTGTTCTTACCCTAAAAAGGAGACCTGATTAGCTCCTGCTTCCCTGACCAGTTCTTCCTAGTCAACTAAAAATTTCACATGTGAAATTCTGCCTCTTAGTCTTAGTGGGTGCCTGAGACCATGTGAGCCACCCATAACCTGCCCTGTTGACATCTGACAAGTAGGAAATAAGAGAAGCCTTATCTACCAAAGTGAAGATAGGTACTACTGATGAGGTCCTGGAATTGGCAGAGAAAGTCTGAAGTACTGATAAAATTACTCCTTGAGGCAAGCAGGGAAGTTTAATCTTATAGTCCCACCACTCTGTGGAAATTGTGGGTAGTCCCACCTTGCTATATCCAGTCAGAATTCCAGGTTATGTAAAATCCCAAGATTAAATTTCCCCTATAAATGTGTCCATGGCCTTTGCCATTTTTGCTGAAATCTTTTTGGGTTAATCCCCCATGGCACTCTGTCTCATGCCATCTTCCTATCATGCGTGCCTCATGGTATTTCCTTCTTATAACTAACTCTTTTAGTTAGTTATAGCTAACTAATCCCTTTTAGGATTTAGCTTGCTTGTCAGTATAATTTCACCACACTGAGTATTTCCTTTCTCCTGATTAATTGAGTGTTCCACAAGGGAACTTGTCTTTTCCATTGTTAATTGCAAAAACTCTTTGCTTACTAACTCTAAGAAAACTGTTTCCTTACTAATTTATCATTCCTGGTGTCTATTGTTATCTCTCTCTCTCTCTCTCTTTCTCTCTCTCTCTCTCTTTTCCTGTGATCTCTTCTCTTAAATAAATCTGCCTTTTGGCAAAGAGAATGATATTGTGAATTCTTCTATGTTCATCTCAACATTTGGTGCTGTATCACAAACACATTACTATTGTATCCTCATTGTTTGTACTTGCTCTGATAGAGCAAAGTAAGCTTCTTTTCTATTAACTCTACAATAACTTACGAGTGCCTTACTTTGTAACAAAATTGAGGATCACATTAGGTTCTTCTCTAACAATCAGGAATTTGTAATTGAAACATTCTGCTTCTATTATACTACCCTCTTTATTTCCCTCACATATATCTCAATCATTTTTCTTACATTTCTTTTTTTTTAATCATCCTTTATGATCATCCAAAGGTGAAATTTGTTTTGCTTCTAACTATTCCCTCTCCAAACATATCTTCCCTCTTAACTCTTCTCTCTCCTTTCCTTGTTCCTTTTTATTTTTCTGTTTCTTTCAGGACAATAATATTGCATTACACTCATTTGCCACAATTTATTTAGTCATTTTCTAACATCTACATTGTTTCCAATTCTTTGCCATCACAAAAAATACTTCTATGAACATTTTGGTGTATATGGAACATTTCTTTTTGTCAATGACCTCCTTTGGTTATATTACTAGTAGTGGAATCTCAGAGTCAAAGGGCATGAACATTTTGGTCACTTCATTTTCATAATTCCACCTGGTATTAGTTCTAGTTCATAATTCCATCAATCATGTCTTAGAATGCCTATCTTTTCACAATCATTAAGTATTTTGTCTTTTTTGCCAATTTGTTGGGTGAAAAGTGAAATTTTAGGATTATCTTAATTTATACTAATCTTAATATGCAAATGATATAGGTGTCCAAAAATGGCTAAATAAATTGTGGCAAATGAATTTAAAGCAAAATTATTGTCCTGTAAGAAACAGGAAAATAAGACAAAAAATCCTACAAGAAATGAATTCGATGAATACAGAGAAGTATGGAAACACTTAACAGACTGATATTTGGTGGGAAAGGAGCCAGATCTTTGCCTATATAGCTTGGGATTTTCTTTACCCTTAAATTAAGGAACAATAGTCAGAAACGTAGCCTGAAGCTAAAAATTATTTCCCCTAGACTAATAATATTTATAACATTAAATAGATTTAATTCTTAGCTAGTAACTCATGGATCTGAGGAAAGCAGAATGGCCAAACTCTGGCCATACCATATAATCTCTTGCTTAGAGAAGGAGAGGAAATGGGAGAAATATTTACCATTGTCTTCTTGTGAGCCATATCTAGATAGAGTATCTGGAGAGCAACAAAGATATTGAAGGACCACAGATATGTATCAGATAAAGATTAGTTGAAAGAACAGGTGCTATTTGGATATTTAACTTAGAGAAGACACTAAAAACATGTTTGCTATCTTCAAGTATTTGAAGGGCTTTCCTATAGAGAAGAGATTAATCTGTTTGATCCTAGAGAGCAAGACCAGGAAGTTGAAAGGGGAAAATTTTAGACTGATGGCTGGAAAAATTTCTAACAATTAAAATTGTCCAAAAAGTGGAATGGCTTGTCTAAAGATCTTATGGATTTCCTTTACTGAGTGATTTTTAAGCAAAGATTGGAAAACCATCTGTCATCATGTATAATATAATGTTGAACCAAAAAAGGTCCCAAAAAAGGGCCTGCAAGTTTATCATGATAACCTGAACTTAGCCTCACACACTAGATTAAAGTGACAAGCATGACCATAGTGACCTTGCCTATTTTGTTCTTTTGCTCACTTGGGTATCACACCCTTCTACATCTACAGATAAGAACAGTTATTATTCTCTGAAAATACTGACTTTGAAAAGTCCCCTTAAGCCCATTATCACCATTGTATACATCCCAAGCCTATTCCCACCACTGTATGCACCCTGTTATTGCTTTAGGCTGTGAAATTCATATTTTTCTTGTATAACAGCTGCCTGATGATATGTAAGGAAATTACCTAACTGCCTTCCTTTGCTTCTGTTATCACCTGCTTTCTTTGCTAGTTACAATCCTATATAAGCTCTGTGTCCCAGTTACCCTTCTCTGAATGCTTTGGATGATACTCCCATAGGTCAACTAGCTTATTGAACTCTCCACTTTAAAAATTAAATCAGTTCTACTTGCCTCAATTTCTCTAGTATTACATTATGGGGTTTCCTTTAGTTTGTGGATTGGTCTAGAAAGCCACTCATATTTAGTATTTTCCTGGACATCTTAATTTTATGTACTTTTGAAAGCTATAGTTCTTGCTCTATCCCCTCCTCATAGGTTGTTTACTCACATGTATAGATTAAAAAAAAAAAAAAACCTTTATTTTAAAAAATCACCAAATATCTGTCTTCTTTCCCTTTCACTCCCCCATCTCAGTTGAGAAAGAAAGAAAAACAAAAAGCATGTATAGTTAAGAAAAAAAAGTTGGCTTTGTACAATACATATTCATATATAATATATATACACACACTCACATATATATGTATGTGTGTATATAATTCTACACTTTAAATTCTTTACTTCTCAATAAGTGGGCAGCATATTTCATTGTACTCTGGAATTGTGGCTGCTCAGAGTTTGTAAGCATTTCAAAATTATTTGACTTTACAATATTTGTAGATACAGTTTTATCTTCATCTACTACCCTCGAAGGGATGCAAATGAGAGCTGTAACTCTTCCTCTCCTTAAATCTGACCTAGTGACTACTGGGAATTGTGTTTATAGTTCTATTTCAGAGTTATAATTACTCCTTCTGAAATGATAAAATGAACTCTCATATGTAAATGTGGCATGAGAGATGAGTCTCTACATATAGCAATGTGAGCTTATATAAAGACAAAATAGAGCTAAATTATATACATTTGTGTAAGTATAGGGAGAGCTCTTAGCTAGTGAACAGGTGCACTAAACAGCACCTCCACAGCCTCAATGCTTTTAGCAATTGAAACACAAATGCCTCAGGCTACAAAGGCAGGAAAAATATCTAGCAGCTGGGTAGTGGATAAAAGCAACACCAGCAGTTTTAATGTTAACATTCTCAACAGTGTGAATAAGGTTTCCCTCCCCCCCTCCCCCTTTAATGCACTTGTATATGTTTCATTACCTTTCCTATCTAGTCTAAGGGAGAGTTTAGATTTGTATGGTATTTCTGTCTTGTGAGTGTCCAGAAAGGGTTCCTTCTACTCCCAGCCATTACCCTCCTAGGAAAAAAAAAATATCCACATTCTGTCTTTTTAAAAGCAAAAGGAACTCCATTTCCTTATCTCTACCTTTTAGTGCTATTTTAGATATTTTTATACAAATAAAAGGAATAAGTTCATAGTAACACACAAAGATAATAGCTAGAAAATGGTTCATCTGCATCAAGGGCTGCTTTAGGGTGGGGGAAATGCTGTAACCAGTAAGGGATATATGAAACTTTTTATCTGTAACACCTTGCTAGGATAATTAGCTTGTTTAAATCTTAGGAAGCAAAACAATGGTCTCCAAGAGCCACATGGTTCTTTCCTTTTCAGCTCCAGGGAATTTATTTTAGGTAAAATCACAATCACTTCAAAATTCCTGGTAGAAAAATGTCTATATTTAGACAGAGGTTGGGCTCTCTAACTTTACATTTATATCTATCTCTAGTTAACTTTTATTCTCTTTATGGTTGAGGTGAAATTCAATTTACTAGAAATGTTTGAGTAATGAGACAGGAGATTATAGTATAGTGTCTGTAAAGAGACAGGGAATTTGGAGAAAGAGCAAATTTATTTCTTGAGATTTTCTCTAGCTTGTATCTTTAGCTCTGTCCATAGTTTATTTCTTCTTTTACTTCTCAGAGGTGTGCTAGAATGCCATTCCTCAGAATCTTTACCCAATTCTGAGATACCTTCTTCTTTTTAGGTCAATTCTTAAAGCCAAGTTTCTCACACAATGGCTTTTATTAATTAAGGGAGCTATATAGACTTGTCCACATGCAGCTTTGATTGTATAAAAAGTATTATTACCTAACAAGATAATTAGTTAGATAATTTAAAGTGGGGTAATCAATGTAGCTCAGTCTTACATACTTTGATAACCCTTTTCTATACTCAGAAGTGAGGATGGACAGAAAGGAGACAGTCAGGTAGATAACCAAAATTAAAGATTGTTGTTTGTCCTTCATTCTCAAAGAAGACCATGATATCAGAGAAGTGTTACCATGACATGCAAATGAATTGGGTTTAAGTGATTATCATCAAAAGATCTCATGAAACTCAGCAGGATTGGGGAGTGAGGCTGGGATGAGCTACTGTTGCCTACTGCTTCTCCAGTTGCAAGCTAGTTCAAGAGTAGAATTACAACCAGTGCCTTTTTAGAGTGAGAGAAGAATCCTTTATTCAGTGATTTTCATGAGAAGCAGGTGTGCTCCTGAATGGGCCACATACCAAATACAGAAATGAGAGCAAGCTTTATATTGTGAGTGCTGCTCTTTTACCCCTCCCCCCTTCAAGGTTTGAATTGGTTGAATTTACATTCTGAGTTACAATTGGTTAGATTTACAATCTGAGTTAGAATTGGATAGATTTGCAATCAGAGTTACAATCCTCCTTTATCCACCTATTCCATATGTCAGAAATCTTATTTCTTCCATTTGGTATGTCAGTTAATATATATGAGTTTTATTAAGCATGTGTACTTGCAAAAAGTTTTTGTCCTGTCACTGATCCTAGCCATATAAGAGAGGAAGGGCTTTTTGTTAAGGCTTCCATTTTCCTGATAAGTCTATAGGAAGACACATACCATTGACTTCTTCTCATTGGATATTTCTAAATATGGTATAGGGATATGTGTAATGAGGGATTGGAAATTCTCCACCTCATGAATGGACTAAAGGCATTATGAATAATCATGAAAATGAAGGATTGGGATCATTTTGTTCCAATTAGTTAGATTCTCACAGGAAACTGTGAGCCAATCTTGTCAGCCAATGATAAGGCTAACAGGGTCAGGGGATTGGGTTAGGAGATAAGAGCTTTTCTATTCTCTCACTCAAACTACAGATTTTCTCTTCTGGTAGTTGATGTTGTGTGGAATGGAGAGATAAAGTGAAGAACTTACAGGAATATTTAAATTCTTTTTCTGTATTTTAATTTCATTATTTCTGTGTTTTCCTGTGACCTGTATAATATGTGCAGGCTCATATTTACTTGAGCCTTGGCCAACTAGAAACATATTTATTTAACCTGAGCTGATGGCATTTATTGGTATTTGACATTTATCAATATTTAGTCTATTAGCTTGACCACTATCTGCTTGATTAAGCCTAAAGGCCCGATTTTCTGTTTCCTAGAAATCAGGAGATTTCAGGGAAACAGAAACCTTCCATTCCAATCTCCCCAAATAGCAACAACCAATTAGATGCATCCCCCTTCCCTTCTCAATGCTCTCTTACTTGTGATGTAATTTCTTGTATAAAAACTATGTATCTTTACTACTTCTTTAGAACTCCTGCTGCAAGCTTTCTCTTTCTTATCTCCAGAGGTTTTTAATGAACAACTTCTCTGCATTTTACTGAGTGATCTCTGAGTAATCATTTTGGGTAAGGATCTTCTACGTCCCTCACAATATCTTGCATAGCTGTTGGGCCAATCCCTTTATCAGGAACTTTGTTGTTTAGCCAGTTTTTTTACTCACAAGGTAATTCATTAGAGATATCTTAACAAAATATTTCACCCCCTTTTCATCCTATTTTGACAATATCTGTGGAAACCTAACTTTTCATACTCCTCACAGTGAAGGAGGGCTATACAAAGTCATCCCTTCTAGAGACATCTGGGTCCAGTAACCAAATATAGATCAGGATTGTAGAAGGCCTTGGATGCAATGGGAGGCCTTGGTTATTTTAAACTAAGACCTTCAACAGGTCTCAGTTTGACTGAGGCAGCACCCATTCAGTGATCAAGCGTGGATAGTAATTGAAACAAAGAATTTTCTCTCTTTTCTAGTCAAAAAAAAAAAAATCTAAACAATTAAATCAATAAATCTAAGAAGGGTAGACTCTCAAGAGTTTCTGGCCAAAGCAGAAATTATTGCTATTCACATTCAATATGAGTCAATCAATCCCCAAGTAATAACAAAATGAGACTTGACCTGAGATCTATAGGTGGCCAATCAATGAGAATCCCTATATTTTTAATTTAAGGCAATATCCTTAAGAAAGAAATCTAGCCAGTAACTAGGGGAGGGTCCAACAATCCAAAAGGAAAAAAAAAGCTTTAAAGAACACTTATAGGTTAGGGTATGATACCCTATGTGGACAAAGGGTGTTATGGGAGCCATCTGCTTGTGGCTGCTGGGGGTCTACTTCTGACCCACAGAATAGCTCTCTTCATGTGAGAGGATGATAACAATAAAAGGAGACTGATAGGCAGTTGCATTCTCTTCCTTCTTGCCTTCAATTTATTTCATTCCCAATTTTCAAGCAACATCTGAGTCAGTAAAGGCTGATTTGCAATTCCTTCAAGTGTGTTATGATTCACAGCTATGGGGGCTTTTGGAGAATCAATCTGCCCCTTTACACTTAAGCATGGTCCTTAACAGAAGGAGGGCAGGCAAGGACGGAAAAGAAAGAACGAAGTAAGAGAGGAAAGAAAGAAGAGAGGGAGGAAGAAAAGGAAGGAAGAAGAAAAGATGGGAACATGGAAAGAAGAAAGGGAACAAGAAAGGAAGGAAGGAATGAAGGAAGGGAGAGAGGGTGGGAGGAAATGAAGGAAGGGAGAGAGGGTGGGAGGAAATGAAGGAAGGGAAGGAGGGAGGGAGGAAATGAAGGAAGGAAAAAAGGAGGTAGAAAGATAGGAAGGAGTTTTCCAACTGGCCAGTTCTAGGATAAAGGAAGGGGAAAAGGAAGATGTCAAGTGTGGGTACATGATTTGCCTATTCATCACACTCTCAGCTGCTTCCATAGACCCTAGTGGGAGTGGAGGGGAAGGAGGAGATTAACTCTCAGGTTCAAATCACCATTGTCTATAAGAGCTAGCATGTAGGGGTCTCAGTTTGAAGTGAAGGGTGTATCATGCCCGGTAAACTTCTCTAATAACCCCACCCTCACTCAGAATCTTATTTCAAAATTACCATTCTCATGACCTCATGATAAATGTTGTCCATCAAATAAATCTAGATTCCTGACTCTCTGTAGCATCTCCCTGGCTAGATGAGAAACAAAAGATTACTTCCTTTTCCCTGTCCCTTTATCTTTGACCTAGGACTTTCCTTCCTACTGTAGTTACTGGGGAACCATAATCCTGAATCTGACCATATCCCTACTTGAAATAGTTAAGGGAATCTTTAGTTCTAGTTATTTCCTTATCAGAGATTTTTGAGCTCTATTCCAACCTCAGGAATAGATGAGTTCCAGTCTTATCTCTGTCCTTACTGAAATGGACAAATCCCTCCTTTTTTTGGGGAGCTCTCTGGTCTCTGTCTTGCCTCAGTCTCTCCGGCATTACATTTGCCTTGTTAGCTCTCAGATCGGTGCAGACATTAGGGCCCTAGAGGGTCTCCTTACTCATCTAGGAAGGTCAGTGGGCTCCCTGGCAGAAGTTGTGTTACAGACCCTTCGTGGGTTGGATCCACTGTTCATGAAGCAAGGGGTCTGTGCATGGCCCTGGGGGAGTCATGCTGTTTCTATGCAAATCGATCGGGGGTCATTAGGGAATCGCTGGCCTCTTTGCATAAGCGTTTGGATGGCCGGGAGGCCAGTCGTAAGGCTTCCCAATCATGGTATGAGTTACTCTATGACTGGTCCCCCTGGCTGACCACTCTCCTTTCGGGACTCGCAGGCCCAATCCTCCTGTTTTTCCTCCTCCTCCTCCTCATAACTCCCTGCATATGACTTATTCCTCAGATGAGTCACAACTATGAACATGAAAAGGGGAGGAGTTAAATGGACAAATCCCTCCTTTCCACCTCGGGCCAGCAGAAGAAAGTTTGCTCAGCTAGATTGGGGGATTTCTTTTGCATTTCAAAAGGGCGGCTCAACAATGCCCTTAAGGGTATCTGTTCCAGGTGGGTGGTACTCAGGAGGTACTCAAAACTGATCTATGTTAAAATTTCTGCCCCCATCCTCCTGTTGTAAAATGCGAATTACAGATTAAAATGTAACAAACTGAACAGAAATGCTTATAAGGCTGTCTTTAGTTCTGTAAGGTACGGAATTCGATCAGAATTCCAACCCGAGCTCCATACCAAATAAATTCTAAATCTTCCTCATTGCGGCTGTCTTGAATTTTATTGCCTGGGCTATTTCACTTACCATAGGAAAGTGGGGAAGGGGGGAAAGAAATAAGAATTTATATCTCCTTTGATGCCAGACAGCATGTTAAGTTCTTTACAAATATTATCTTGTTGATGCTTATAATAAACACAGTAGGTAGGTACTATTTATTATCCTCATTTTATAACTGAGATAAACAGAGAGTAAGTGACTGACCAAGGTTCACATAGCAATTAAGTGTCTAAAGATGGATTTGAACTCTGATCTTCTGGACTCTAAGCCCAAAATTATACAGAAATATGATTGAATTACCCTGGGGACAAGGAAGGTATAGCCCTGGCTCTCCCTGAGAGATACTGGCTTTGTAGTCCAAGTTCTTTCCCTCTCTCTGCCCCTGGTACTGATTGATATTTAAATATTAAATCTAGGGCTGACCTCTGCCTTATCTAATTGGTGAGTAGGACAAGTGAAGATTTCTCAGAAATTATAGCGTAAAATAAATCAGACCCTAGGCCTAAGTTTCAGGTTTCTAGAAGTCAAGTGACCAATAATGGAATCTCCTCTACCACATCGGCACTGCTCATGGCAAGTAAGGATGCATTGTTGTACATTGGTCAATATGTGGTACAGTATCGACCACAAAAATAATCAGAGGCTCTCAGAGTAAGAAAAAGCAAAATAGGACTTATGATTTTGCAAGAAAGGGCATTTCCCATCTGACAAGGTGTTTGTCAGTAAAAGGAGTGCAAAGTAAAAACTGCAAAATACAGAACACACAAACCTCCCTCACCCTCCCTCCCCAACCTGGCCTTTTCTTCCACTGTTTGGGGAGTCCAAGTTTATATTCTAATCCAGGAAATTTAACTCAGAAATAAAAGAATAAATTGCCTTTAAAAGAGGTACTTAAATGCTGATTAAGAGATAGTGGGCAATAGGAGGGGATAAACACCTGCAACTTTTTTTTTTTTTTTTTTTAAGCTATAGCTCTACTTGTTATTATACAGTCTCAAGTCACAATTAAGGTATAGTTTAAGGCTATATTCCCAAGAGAGGTCTTCACTCAGCTAATTCCACCCAGTCAATAGTCCCTTCCATGTTCCTAAAGAATTCAGTCCAACTAATAAATTTAAAAATCAACAGGGTAAGAAGAGGGATCTGCAGCTTTTCAGCTATATAACCCACCTTCTGCTTCTATACAGTGCCTAGTGAGTGTGTTGGTCCTCTTCTTGCAAGAAAGAATGAAGATTTTCTATTTGTATCTGGAGATACCTCTGGGTAGTCACTTTGGGGAAGGAGGGTTCTAGCACCTTATCCCACACATTAGGAACTACCTACAACTCCTGTGAGCTCTAGGCTTGGCAGGCCAGATCTAAATCTGATCAGAAAATATAGATCTTCTTCCTGGAATTCTAGAGTCTTAGTTCTTTATTTTTCTGTTGACTTCTATAGCTCTAGTGGTATTTTTATATGTACTCTAGAGCTCTTGGAAGTTTTGGTTATATATATTCCTATTTTAGATGATACTAGTAAAGTAATATGAAACCCTAAAACTTTTTGGTTTTAGAATTTGCTCCAAAGTGGCTCTAACCACTCCTTAGTTAGAGAGCTTCTGGCCTCAGGAAACTCCTACACCCAATCTGTCTGATTCTGAATAGACTACTTTTCAGTTCATTGTTGATTGATGATCTGGTCAGTGATAATCAAATTTCTGAGACCACCCTCAATTCATCTGGAGATTACTTCCTAGCCTTACCCTTGAGCCATAGAATTAACATATCTGTGATTAAAAGCTGTATAAATGTATCTCCTTGGTTCTGTTTCTTTACTGGATTCTGTTAGAATTCAGTCTGCTCAGTAATGGCATCACATTACTTTTTTTTAATTTTATTTTATTTTATTTAATAATAACTTCATATTGACAGAATCCATGCCAGGGTAATTTTTTTTACAACATTATCCCTTGCACTCGCTTCTGTTCCGATTTTTCCCCTCCCTTCCTCCATCCCCTCCCCTAGATGGCAAGCAGTCCTATATATGTTAGATATGTTGCAATATATCCTAGATACAATATATGTTTGCAGAACTGAACAGTTCTCTTGTTGCACAGGGAGAATTGGATTAAGAAGGTAAAAATAACCCGGGAAGAAAAACAAAGATGCAGATAGTTCACATTCATTTCCCAGTGTTCTTTCTTTGGGTGTAGCTGCTTCTGTCCGTCATTTATCAATTAAAACTCAGTTAGGTCTCTTTGTCAAAGAAATCCACTTCCATCAAAATATGTCCTCATACAATATCGTTGTCGAAGTGTATAATGATCTCCTGGTTCTGCTCATTTCACTTAGCATCAGTTCATGTAAGTCTCGCCAGTCCTCTCTGTATTCATCCCGCTGGTCATTTCTTACAGAACAATAATATTCCATAACATTCACATACCACAGTTTACCCAGTCATTCTCCAATTGATGGGCATCCATTCATTTTCCAGCTTCTAGCCACTACAAACAGGGCTACCACAAACATTTTGGCATATACAGGTCCCTTTCCCTTCTTTAGTATCTCTTTGGGATATAAGCCCAATAGAAACACTGCTGGATCAAAGGGTATGCACAGTTTGATAACTTTTTGGGCATAATTCCAGATTGCTCTCCAGAATGGTTGGATTCGTTCACAACTCCACCAACAATGCATCAGCATCACATTACTTTCAATAAAACTTTGCCCCTTGACTAGGAGATGAGTTTAAGCCTGCAAATTATTTTGAGACACCTCACAACACTGATTTGGGACTCTTGGGGTCCTCCTTTCTCAACCTTAACACTAAGAGTTGGAGGTTTTTAAATTAATTGCCCCATGTCATTTGGGGAGCTTTAGAAATCAGTTGTCATGCCAGTATTCCTGTGTTGGAGCCAATAATCATATAATGGGGGCTTGCTTTGCCTTATGTAATAGGGGTTTGCCTTTAGAACAGGTTCAGATTGCCCAATATGGAGAAACCCTGAGGGATTTGTTCTGGGCATGCCTCCATTCTTGCTAAAAGCTAGCTAGAAGCTGTAGTTCTGGATTTATCCCATTGTCTCCCCAAGGGCTACTAAGAAGTACAGTTCTGACTTAGTCCTGGCTCTTTTTAATCCTCAGTCTATTTCATATTGTAATCCTGGCTTTATCTTTGTCCATGGGCAGATATAAGCAGGATGCCTGGCTCTGTTCTCACCTAGAATCCCTTAAGATATACATTCCTGGTTCTGTCTTAACTTTTGGAGTTGAGAGGGGAATAGGAATAAGACTAGATATAGACTTCATATGTGAGAAAACTTCTATCAGTGCAAGTCAATACCAATTTTGCAAGTTATAATCTGATTTTTCTCTTCCAACATGATTCATAAAGAAATGTATGTTTAAAAAAATCAATGTGTGTATATATATATTTAATTTTTAAAATATACATTTCTTTATGAATCATGTTGGAAGAGAAAAATATATATATATATCAAGAAAAAAACAATAAAAGAAAAATATGTAAGCTCCTTGAAAACAGGGACTGGCTTTTGTAATGGGGAGAGAAGGGGTGACCTGAGATTTGAAAAGAATCTTTGTTCTTTGCCCTTAGCCCTCCTCTGTTACCTTCCCCCTTGTAGAATAGAAGCTCCTTTGAGGCAGGGACTGGCTATGTAAGGAGAGCTGTAGATTCACATTCTGTAATTTCTGTAACACCATTGAGAATGGAAAATTGGAGGAGGGACTTGCCTTTCAGGATAGTGTTATGCCACAGTCTCTTTGAACTGTTCTACCTCAGTTTCCTTGTACTAGTTTCCCTTATAGTCCTGACTGAGTTTCCCTGAATTGTTCTGTCTCAGTTTTCTTAACTGTTCTGAATCAATCCCCTTAGTTGTAAAACCTCCCCTCTGGTCCATTAAGACTGAGGACCATTTGCTCTAATGTTATAAATTGTCATTGTGAGACTCAAGATGAGGGGGAGATTAGACTTCCTGACTTCTAACTCCTTCTGCCTTCAAGAATTTATGACACTACCCCTCTAAAATATTCCAAAAGATAAGACTATCCCAGATATCTCATTGACATCTTTACTTCTGTTTATTCAGACATCCTGATTCTGGCTTTTAGTAAGAATTTATGGCCTCCCTCCATCCTGACAGAACCAAATGTGAAGAAGTTTCCCACTTTGTTCTTCTTCTTTGTTTGTAAAAGGTATATAAGGATTCGGAATTCTCCCATTCATCGCTGAATACTTTGAGATGAGAGTCCTGTCCAGTCAATTATACTCTCCAATTAATAAAATATTAAAAACTCTCTAATCTCTATCCTGCCTCACTTTCTTACAATAGGAAATAAAACACTGCCTTTGTAGTTCCAAAAGTATGTTTACTAACCTAGGCACCTATTCTTGCAAGAAGGTAAAGTAAATCTTTTCTTAATTCACTAAAAAGTGAGTCAATGGAGTTTTTGGTAAAATATTTTGTTTCTTTCGTGTATTCTTGATGTGGTGTAACTCTTAGAGAGGAGATGGCAATTACACTAAGGCTACCTAGTCTTGGGAGTGCTACAAACAATTCTGGCTGTCAGATAATTTTTCAGTAATTTCAATAATAACAAAGTTTCTGAGAATTCAGTAGTGGGATACAATTCTACTTCTAAGCCATAGAATTCAATCATGGATGCAACCACTCTTCAATTTTACTTCTAAGATATAAAATGAGCATATCAATGACTTGAAGAACTTGATCTTTCTTTTTCCTATAAAATTATTTTCTTGCTCCTGATTTTTTGCTAAATTCCCTTGAAACTTAGCCCTATCAGCAGCATAATAAATCATTGCTTCTTAGCTCACAACAATTCTAAGGTTGTGAATTCTTTTGCCATACTCATGACACCTAAGGTTAAATTTTCACTATAAAACCTAATTGTGGGCCATCCCATGACTGCTACCTTCCTTTGAGTCAGCCCACCAGCCACCAGCACTCTGCCTCATGGTGTCTTTCCCTTTCCTCTTCCCCCAGGCCACATGGCATCCCTTAACTCCACTATGCTTTTTGATCCCACTTCTCCTCCTTATAGTTAACTAACTCTTTTAGTTGCTAAGAGCCTTTCAGGATTTAGCCTGCCAGCTAAGAGCATGCTCCAACCTCATAGGGCTCCTTTCTACTGTGAGTTCTACTGAGGAACTTGTCTGTCTTATGCTCTCCAACTCTATCTCATATTTACCATTCCTGGTATCTATTGTATCCCTTCATTTTATCTGTAACTTCTTCTCTAAATAAATCTACCTTTTGCCAGAGAATGGCTATTGTGAATTCTTCACATGACTGAATCCCAACTTTTGGTGCCTGCCATCATTTGGTGAAAAATCCCACATCATAGATCACACCACCTAAGAAGGCTTCTTGGGTTGTTAGAAGCTCCATGCTCAGCAAACTTTTCTGGACTTGGAATTTCTTGCAATTCTCAGCATAGTTCCTTCTTGACTAGAGAATGTTTGCTACTTTTTCTCCCTCCCTGGGATGCTAGAGGAAGTAAGGTGCTATAGGTCTAGGAATTCTAAGGCTTGGGGCAAAGATAGGACAATCCACTTATATCCTTAAGGATCCCCCACCTGTTCCTTCAGGCGGTTCTCATCAAGAGACCTGAAAATCCCTACCAGGATCACCCCTTATCAAGGTCTGGACCTTATGTCCAAAAATGTTTCTTCAACTCAGTCCCCTTCCTATGGGTCCCCTGGACCCTTACCTCTTAAGCTATAATCTGAAACCTTCTGGTCCCCATTCCTCAGTCCCTCTGATACAAGGAAGCAGACCCCTTTTTCTCTCCCTCATGATCTTGATTCAGCACCCCTTCTAATTGAGGTGCTGAATTAGAGAATTGAGAGAAGTAGCAGACTCTCAAAGTGAAATAATTAGGGTTGTATAGGACAGTATCGACCACAAAAATAATGAGAGACTCTCAGAGTAAGAAAAAGCAAAAAAGGTATTTATTATGATCTCATGAGAAAGGGTATCTCCCATCTGACAAAGTGCAATTTTTTTTGGCTATAGCTCTATTTGTTTTTATAAAGTCTCAAGTCACAATTAAGGTACAGTTTAAAGCTATATTCCCTTTATGACTAAAGAAGAACTAGAGATCATTATTGATCACAAAGTAGAAAATTTTGATTACATCAAATTAAACAGCCTTTGTACAAACAAAACTAATGCAAACAAAATTAGAAGGGAAGCAACAAACTTGGAAGACATTTTTACAGTTAAAAATTCTGATAAAGGCCTCATTTCCAAAATATATAGACAATTGACTCTATAACTATTTCCACTCATGTGAAAAAATGTTCCAAATCACTATTGATGAGAGAAATGCAAATTAAGACAACTCTGAGATACCACTACACACCTGTCAGATTGGCTAAGATGACAGGAAAAAAAAGAAGTGCAAAGTAAAAACTACAAAACACAAGATTAAATAGGCTGAATGCAGAAGCGCCCCCCCTCCCCTTTTCTCCCTTTGTTTGGGCAATCCTGGGCTTATGCCCTAATGGAAGAAATCTTTCCCAGAAATAAAAGAACAAATTGCCTTTAAAAGAGATATTTAAATGCTATTTAAAAGGTGGTAGGAAACAGGAGGGGACAAATATCTGCAATTTTTTTTGGCTATAGCTCTATTTGTTATTATAAAGTCTCAAGTCACAATTAAGGTACAGTTTAAAGCTATATTCCCTTTATGACTAAAGAAGAACTAGAGATCATTATTGATCACAAAGTAGAAAATTTTGATTACATCAAATTAAACAGATTTTGTACAAACAAAACTAATGCAAACAAAATTAGAAGGGAAGCAACAAACTTGGAAGACATTTTTACAGTTAAAGATTCTGATAAAGGCCTCATTTCCAAAATATATAGACAATTGACTCTATAAGAAATCAAGCCATTCTCCAATTGATAAATGGTCAAAGGATATGAACAGACAATTTTCACATGATGAAATCAAAACTATTTCCACTCATGTGAAAAAATGTTCCAAATCACTATTGATGAGAGAAACGCAAATTAAGACAACTCTGAGATACACTACACACCTGTCAGATTGGCTAAGATGACAGGAAAAAATAATGATGAATTTTGGAGGGGATGTGGGAAAACTGGGACACTGATGCATTGTTGGTGGAGTTGTGAACGAATCCAACCATTCTGGAGAGCGATCTGGAATTATGCCCCCAAAGTTATCAAACTGTGCATACCCTTTGATCCAGCAGTGTTTCTATTGGGCTTATATCCCAAAGAAATACTAAAGAAGGGAAAGGGACCTGTATGTGCCAAAATGTTTGTGGCAGCCCTGTTTGTAGTGGCTAGAAGCTGGAAATTGAATGGATGCCCATCAATTGAAGAATGGCTGGGTAAACTGTGGTATATGAATGTTATAGAATATTATTGTTCTGTAAGAAATGACCAGCAGGATGAATACATAGAGGCTTGGAGAGACTTACATGAACTGATGCTAAGTGAAATGAGCAGAACCAGGAGATCATTATATACTTCAACAATGATACTGTATGAGGATGTATTCTGATGGAAGTGGATTTGTTCGACAAAGAGAAGATCTAATTCAATTCTAGTTGATCAATAATGGACAGAAGCAGCTACACCCAAAGAAAGCACACTGGGAAATGAATGTAAACTATTTGCATTTTTCTTTTTCTTCCTGGGTTATTTTTACTTTCTGAATCCAATTCTCCCTGTGCAACAAGAGAACTGTTCGTTTCTACACACATATATTATTTCTAAGATATACTATAACATATTTAACATATATAAGACTGCTTGCCATCTAGGGGAGGAGGTGGAGGGAGGGAAGGGAAAAGTAGGAACAGAAGTGAGTGCAAGGGATAATGTAAAAAAATTACCCAGGCATATGTTCTGTCAATAAAAAGTTACAATTAAAAAAAAAAAAAGCTATATTCCCATGACAGCATCTTTACTTAGTTAATTCTACACAATCCTTCTTCTTTTGTTCATTATCCTTTGAAGACCTCTCATACCATTCTTGATACATTTCCTCATTCATCTTGTTCTCAGTCTCCAATCCCTCTGGACCTAGTTTGTTCTTTTTCTCTACTGAGGTCCATCCTTGTCTAATGAATTTTCCCTATAAAACCTACTTGTGGGCCATCCCATGGCTGCCATTCTCTACTGGGTTATGCTCATGGGGCTAAATAGAAAGAAAGAAGATTTTTAGCAGCCAAAATTCTCTCATTAAGTATGAGGAAGAACTTTTAGCTGTCCATGGATCCAGAGAGGTTTCTGTTATGTTTTGTAAAGGACACCAGAAGGGGGATTCACTTTAGGCCAAGGGATGCAAGTTTGCAGATTTAGCTGTCCATAATGCTGTCCATTTGTCCCTGACCATGGCACCTTTGATCCTCGAACTACCTTACTCCAATACATCTTCATATGGCTCCCAGGAACAGGCCCTTGCTAAAGAAAGAGGATAGACCCTTTCTACTTCTAGGTGGTTTCAAAACCCTCAGGCCAGTTTCTAATCCCAAAGGTAAATCAGGGGAAACTTTTCTTTGCTCTATTGCTCACTTGGGAGAAAATGCCCTCCAATCCCTTGTGAAATTTATTTTTACTGGTCACAAGCTGGGAGAAACAATTCAACATGTCTGTCAGGTCTGCCTGGTTTATGCCCAAATAAATCCTGAAGGGGCTGTCAAACACCCCTCCCTCTCTCTGAAGCCCATCCAGAGGAGGGGTACAAACCCGGGGGAGGGCTGGCAAATAGATTTTGTACAGGTGCTTCCTTGCAGGGGCTTCAAACTGAAGAGGTACAAATGATGAGGTTAGTAGTAGTAGTGAGAAGGTACAAGAATTGGGGTGGAAAATCCCCTCTGGTTGGAGGTACAGGTCTTATGCAAAAAGAATGCTCAAACCTGAAATCTGTGTGACAAAAAGGGATTTATTGGCACCGAGAAGCCAGCTTGCTAGAAAGACAGACTTCTTAGTGGGTAAAAAAGGTCCTTGTAGGAAGATAACAAAGGTTAACACTGAGAAGAGAATATCTTTGCCAGTGTACAAAAGTCCTGGCAGAGCAGCTTGCCAAGAAGAGAGCTTCAATTCAATTCAAAATTGAATGAGATTACTCAATTGTTGACAATGCCTCCAGCCTAGATCTCCAATTGAAAAGAAATTAATTATCTTGGGAGTTTGAATTACTCAATAGGACTATCAGGCTGAGATCTCCAATTAAATAAGATCACTTAACTGGGTGTTATCTGGGAAAGGTATGCTTTTCCCAGCAGAGAGCTTGAGACCCGAATCACCTTCTTTTACAGATTCAAGGGGACACAGTTTCAGGGCCTTCCTAGCACAATTTACTTCAAAACTACTTTTGGTTTTTGTTGACACCTGTACTAATTGGGTAGAAGCCTTCACTTGTAGAACTAAAAAAAGCCTGGGGGTATCAAAGTCTTTACTAAAGGAGATCATACCTCGTGATGACTTGTCCAACTTTTTACAGAGTGATAGTGGCCCAACCTTTACTTCTCAACCCAAGCTGTGGCTGAGGCAGTTAAGATTACTTATCTCTACTCTGCTTGACAGTCTCAGTCTTCTGGAAAGGTGGAGAAAATAAATCACACCTTCAAGGGAGAGGACTGGGAGAAGAATCTCCAATTAGCACTACTTAGAGTCTTGGAAAAACATTTAGCTTACCCTTTGGGAGAACATTAAATTTAGCTCCTTTGAACTTCTGTGTGGAGGCTCTTCTTAACCTCTAACATTCTTGTAGATCCAGAACAGCATCTGGTCACTCAGTTTGCCACACAATTTGGCACAATTTGGAAAGCTCTTTCTGAAAATGCAAATAAACATCTCCCTAAGCCCACAGATATTCAGCCCAGACTGTCTTCCCAGTGAATCCAGGGAACAGGATGTACTTGAAATCTTGGAAGGCGCAAAGTACTGACTCTCTGGGTATGAAATGGAGAGGACCATATAGGGTCATTCTGACTACTCCAACTTCAATTAAACGTCAGGGCCTTCCCTCCAAGACTAATGTTTCTAGAATTAAAAATACTACTGTTACCTCTTCTCTCTCAGACATTCCTGGATATTCCTGTGAATCCATAGAGGATCTGAAAACACTGTTCCACAGAAACTCCTGGAAACACTGGAAACGTACTAGATGGAGAAAGGTGAACTTGTCTCTATGTCATCCTTTTCCTCATCCTGTCCTTTTGTTGTTGTTGTTACCCTCTACTTCCTCCAACATAAATTTTTTCTCCCATACTACTTGTAAGCTTTATATCTTCTAGACTTCAGGCCATAACCTTCCCAACCTGAGACTCAACACCCCCTGGATGCCTCTTTCATCATCATCAAGTCTCCCTACCTCAGTCTAGATTCAGTTAGGCAGGTTTTTATCAATCTGAAGCAGCTCCATAAGGTAAGACCTCTGTCCCTTTACCCCAAATGATTTTGGGATCCATTTGCTTGAGGGAGGGAATGATGGGTTTTAGCTCTTAGGGAGGATATAGTAATAATCCTAAGGCTACCCAGTTTGGGGAGTGCCACAAATAATTCTGGCTGTGAGATAAGAATCTGTTGATCAGTAAGAACAAAGTTTTTGAGAATTCAATAGTGGGGTGCAACACCATGTCTAAGCCATAGAATCTAATAGTTCTCAACTCCACCCCTGAGATCAGCTCCTCAATTTTACCTCTAAACCACAAAATTAGGAAATCAGTGACTTAAAGAATCTGATCTTTCTTTTTCCTATAAAATTATCTTCTTGCTTCTGATTCTTTGCTAAATTACCTTGGAACTTAGGCCTATCAGCAGCATAATAAATCTTTGCCCCTTAGTTGAAGACAAACTGAGATTGTGAATTCTTTTGACATTCCCATGACACTGACCTGGGGATCCTAATGTTGTTAGGGTATCTTTTGCCTCAGTACTCTTTTCATGTTTCTTCTACTTAGAAGTCTTCATACCAAGGTCAAAAACATCACCAAACTAGTGCTGGGGCCATTTAGCCATTTTTGGAGTCTGATGTTTCTATGACAACTTTTACTGGGCTATAGTCCAGGGACCAAAAGGTTACACCTGAATTTCTATTTTAAATAAATTGTCCTTTTTAGCTCTATTGCGATACAGATCATGTCATTAATACTGGCTAGTTTAGGGCAGGAGATTTTGAAAAGAAAAAATGGGAACTAGTTAAAAAAAATGTTATACTAGTATTCATTTCAGTCCCCATAGAAAAAAAAATTTTATACTAGTATTCATTTCAGTCCCCATAGAATTTTTAAGGGGCTATATAGAATCAGAGTTCTGGAGGTATGTAGTCCTGACTCCATAGAAACCTCAGGGCTTCTGAAGCCTGTAGTCTTCTGCCTCTTTGGCAGCCAAATATGTTGCTGCAAACTGTATTTTGGGAAGTTGTGCCATTTAAAGAGTATTAAAAAACCTTCTTCTTGGGTCTATTCTTGGATTAGAAATTGTTGGAAGAGATAATCTTGGTGCTAACCTTGCCATATAGAGCACTGGGCTTGGAGTCAAAAAGACTCATTTTTCTCAGTTCAAATCTGGCCTCAAACATTTTATTAGCTGTGTGACACTGGAAAAACCACTCTATCTTTTTTACCTCAGTTCCTCATCTGCAAAATGAACTGGAGAAGAAAATGGCAAACTATTTCAGTAACTCTGCCAAGAAAACCCCAAATGGGGTCTCAAAAAGTCAGACACAACTGAACAATGATTCAACAACAGCAACAACATCCTTACAAGGGCTGCTTGAAGGTATTATCTGTTCTCTTTCCAAATACAAAGAGCTACTGAAAATTGTAGTTTTGACTTTATTCTTTCCTCATATTTGCTAGGAGATAAAATCTTAGGACAAACTAGGCCACTATAATCAAGGTTCTATTGCCATCATGAGGACTGACTGAGAATTGCCTTACTTTCTCAATCATTAAATAAGTATTTATTAAATGCTTCCTATGTGCCAGGAACTACACTAGGCTCTGACAATATCTCTGCCCTCAGGCTGTTGACCAATATAGAAGAAGGATTGGACCTTTCTTTAGATGCTTCTAGAGTGCCAGATAGAGACACAAAGTGGATTGACTAGCCCTGAAAAGGGCTTGACAATTCCTCATACTAGAAATATTATTCCACTTTGAGTACTCCCCACACAATAACCCTCAAATCATACCTGTGAGCTCCAAAAAGCTGAAGCATATGTAGCATCCACACTCCAGTAAACCATCTTGGTAAATGAGCTAAACCAGGTTGAGAGTTGGGGTGGAGTGGGGTGTCTACTCCAAGGGTGTGAAGATGTTCCCATTGGATGGACAAATGAAACTGATGGGGTGTGGGAAAAAAAAAAACAGGATAAAGGAAATAAAAAACCAAGCAAACAAACCACAACCACAGCCAAAGGTAAGAAGAATACTATGCCTTGATCCACATTTCAATTTCCACAATTCTCATTCTTGATGCAGGTGACTCTTTTCATCACAAGTCTATTAGAATTGTCTTGAATCACCTCATTATTGAAAAGAGCCTAGTCCATTACAATTGATCTTACATCTTCTTGTTGCTGTTTACAATGTTCTCTTGGTTCCTCTCACTTCACTTAGCATCAGTTCATCTAAGTCTTTCCAGATTTTCTGAAATCAGTTTGTCCATCATTTCTTTTTTTCTTTTGGTGAGGCAATTGGAGTTAAGTGACTTGCTCAGGGTCCCACAGCTAGAGAGTGTTAAGTGTCTGGGACCAGATTTAAACTCAGGTCCTCATAACTTCAGGGCTAATGCTCTATCCACTGAGCCATCTAGTTGTCCTTGTTTATCATTTCTTATAGAACAATAAAATTCCATTACATTCATATACCAGAACTTATTCAACCATTTCCTAACCGATGGACATCCACTCAGTTTCTAGTTCCTTGCTATTACAAAAAGAACTGATACAAATATTTTTGTACATGTGGATCTTTCCCCCTTTTTTATGATTTATTTGAGATACAGACACAATAGACACTATTGGATCAAAGGTTTATATATAGTGTGAAAACCCTTTGGTCATAGTTCCAAATTGCTCTCCAGAATGTTTGAATCAGTTTGCAACTTCACCAATAATGTATTAGTGTCCCAGTTTTCCCAGATTCCCTTCAACATTTGCTATTATCTTTTCCCGTTATTTTAGTCAATCTGAGAAGTGTGAAATGGTACCTCAGAGTTGTTTTAATTTAGATTGTGATTTAGAAAAGTTGATTTTTTTTTCTGAAACAAAGGCCTGACCATGTTACTTTACCTCCCTACTCCCCTGCTGAATAAATTCCAGTGGCTCTTTATTACTTTCACAATTAAATATAAACTGCTCATTTGGGAATTTAAAGCTCTTCATATTTTAGCCCCTTTCTACAATTTCGGTCTTCTGATATTTTATTTCCTTCCTCTCATATTCCAATTATTCTGTCCTATTTTCAGTTCCTCAAACATGGAACTCTCCGTCTCTTGTCTTTGTATCCATTGCCTAAAATGCTTTCCATCTTTACCTTCTGATTTTCTCTGACTTCCTTCACCAACTTCACCAACTTCTTCAAGAGTCCTTTCCTAGTTTCCTCAGTTGCAAATGTTCCCTCCCAGATTGTCTCTCATTTACTTTGTATATAGCTTGTGTGTACCTAGTTATTTATGTATTGTATCCCCTATTAAAATGTGAGCCCCTTAAGATCAGGGGCTATTTTTGCTTTTGTATCCTCTGAATTTAGCACAGTTCTTGGCACACAGTAAGCATTTAACAAATGCTTGTTATCTGACTTATTGACTAGACAAAATGAGGAAGGTCAAAGTTATTGGAGAAATGGTGGACAACAAATACAATATGGATTGTAGCAGTGTAAGCCACCCTGTGCCACTGTGTATCAATCCTGACCTGGAGGGAGAAGCATTTGGACACTTTAAAATAAGGACATCCTGAGCTGGCTGAGTCCGTTAATGCCAGTAATTCAGTTAATTTTCAGGAATCATCAGGCATAGCTTTGGGTAGCTCTGAGGGGCAGAGTAGTAAAAAAGGAGACATTCATTGTGTTGTAATGGTGGCAGCACCTCTCAGGATAACAGGGTAAGCAAAGAATAAAGCCCTTTCAGGGGAGAGAATGCAGGTCATGTTGATTTAAAGGTTCATACTGAGTTGGAAGGTTAGGATTAGGAGTCCTGCTGGATCCTGAAGATGTGATGAAGGATCAGAAATACCACAGAATAAGGATTGCTCTGGAACGTGAACCAATTTGTCTTTTGAGCTAAGTAATTTTCTTTTTCCCCATCAATTCAAAGTGACATAGTTTGTCCTATTTAGGTGCCAAAAAAAGATTATATTTATTACTAAAAATAAAATCCATTTTTAAACTTTCAAAACAAATTTTAAAAAGTAAAAAGTTAACCTAAAGAGGATGAAAAATAGGGCCAAGACTACAATTCTCAGTATTTTGCTTACATGGTATGAGGACTTTTCTTGTGGTTTGCCATTTCCTTCTCCTGCTCATTTTATACAGGTAAGGAAACTGAGGTCAGCAAAGTTATTAAGTGACTTACCCAGGATCATACACTCTAGTGTCTGAGGCCAGGTTTGAATTCAAGAAGATGAGTATTTCTGACTCTAAGTATAGTACTGTATCCATGCACCATTTACCTACATATACCACTGTGAGGACGGCAACTCCTAGAAGTCTCTAGGTAAAGTGGGAAAATAGAAGTAGAACTACAACTCCCAAAAGTCTGTGGGAACTAGTTATTTATTTGTATGTCTGCTGGGAGCACTGGTACTGTATGCCTCTTTTCCTGAACCAAGTCAGGCTGGGAGTTGTAGTTTTTTTTTTTTTCTATTCCTTCTCAGATGTAATCAGCAGGAATACATCTGTAGAAGACAATGATTGACTGAGGATGACTTTCACCCTTTGGAAAAGGTGAGGAACTGGTTCCTTCCAGTCCATATCCTATCATCTTTCCTTTGATTTGGTTACATTGGGAAAATTTACCATAGGTTAAGCACTGATTTTGCTGGTAGCATTTTTTTCCTATTGCCCTTGGGCTTCTGACTGAACTCAGTACAGTTTTAAGATAGAAAAATAACTTACTGTAATTTATCATTGGATCTTGATATTATTCAGTCTGGTATAAACTTCAGGGTTTTGCTGAAGTATATATATAAGCTGGGTGGTTTGTCTACAAGTCAGGTAAACATTTTGGTTAGAATAAAACCCGAAGAGATTGTTATACGGAAGATTCTAGGAATTGTAGTCCTGACTTTACTTCTTCTCTGATGCTTTTGATAGCTTTAATCTTGGTCATTTTTATACTTAGGGATGGGGTGGCGGGGTATTTTCCTCTGCTCTTAGCCCAGGGTCTGCTGTTTCCTTATTTTCTTAATTGTAGGCATTCCTGGGATTATAGATTTAGAGTCAGGAGAAATTTAAGAGGTCATCTATTTCAATTTTCTCATTTTACAGATGAAGCAATGAGAAATAGGCTAAATGATTTGCCCACAATAGTGGCAAATCTATCTTCTCACTCCAAACCTAGTGGTTTTCTCACCACAACTTTTCCCACTACTGTTTTTCCTGCTGATATATATTTGTGATTATCTATATCCAATCATATAGATGCAATATCTGTCTTAAGAGCTCCCAGATTTAGTCCATCCTTTAATCATTTTATGTGGTGTGAGGTGCAATATGTCTATCTTTATCCCTGATGAAGGGCTGTTGCTAAGAACTGACTCTTGTCCATCCCCAGATTTTGTTGTATTAAGAGCTCTTGTTTTTAATGCAGACTAGATTAGAAGGGAAACAATAAACTGGGGAAATATTTTTATAGTCAAAGGTTCTGATAAAGGACTTGTTTCCAAAATATATAGAGAATTGACTCTAATTTATAAGAAATCAAGCCATTCTCCAGTTGATAAATGGTCAAAGGATATGAATAGATAATTCTCAGACGAAGAAATTGAAACTATTTCTAGCCATATGAAAAGATGCTCTAAATCATTATTAATCAGAGAAATGCAAATTAAGACAACTCTGAGATACCACTACACACCTGTCAGACTGGCCGGAATGACAGGGAATATTGTGGAATGTTGGAGGGGATGTGGGAAAACAGGGATACTAATACATTGTTAGTGGAATTGTGAATACATCCAACCATTCTGGAGAGCAATTTGGAACTATGCTCAAAAAGTTATCAAACTGGGCATACCCTTTGATCTAGCAGTATTACTACTGGGCTTATACCTCAAAGAGATCATAAAGAAGGGAAAGGGATCTGTATGTGCACTAATGTTTGTGGCAGCCCTCTTAGTAGTGGCCAGAAACTGGAAACTGAGTAGATGCCCATCAATTGGAGAATGGCTGAATAAATTGTGGTATATGAATATTATGGAATATTATTATTCTGTAAGAAATGACTAACAGGATGATTTCAGAAAGTCCTGGAGAGATTTACATGAACTGATACTGAGTGAAACGAGCAGGGTCAGGAGACCATTACATACTTCAACAACAATATTATATGATGATCAGTTCTGATGGACCTGACTATCTTCAGCAATGAGATGAACCAAAACAGTTCCAATAGAGCAGTAATGAAATGAACCAGCTATACCCAGAGAAAGAACTCTGGGAGATAACTAAGAACCATTACATAGAATTCCCAATCCCTATATTTTTGCCTGCATGCATTTTGGATTTCCTTCACAGGCTAATTGTACAATATTTCAGAGTCCGATTCTTTTTGTACATCAAAATAACGGTTTGGTCTTGTATACTTATTGTGTATCTAATTTATACTTTAATATATTTAACATCTACTGGTCATCCTGCCATCTAGGGGAGGGAGGCGGGGAAGGAGGGGAAAAATTGGAGCAAAAGGTTTGGCAATTGTCAATGCTGTAAAATTACCCATACATATAACTTGTAAATAAAAAGCTATTAAAAAAACTGACAAAGAAAATAAATTTCAAAATAAAAAAAATGTAAAAAGAAGTAAAAAAAAAAAAAAAGCTCCAGTTTTATTTTTTCCTTGCCCTTTGTTTAAACAATGACAAGGATTGTACTTCTGATTATTTTTCTATACTCTAGCTCAAAAGACTGTTGAATCAGTCAACCAGGTTTTATTAAATGCTTACTATTGTACCAGGCATTATGCTGAGCTGGGAATACAGAAATACATGTAGTTCCTGTCCTCAAGGAATTTATATTAGGGGAAGACAACATATAAGAAGTGGAAAAGGACTAGAGAAGTTACCTGGATTGACTCTGAGGGAAGATAGAGCATCTGGAGTACAATCTGGAAAGGAAACATTTAAAGGACCCCAATACACAAAAGTACTCACAGCAATTTTTAGTGACAAAGAATTTGAAATCGAAAAGGTGCCCATACTTTGGAAAATAGCCAAACTATTAATATCAATACTGGGCATATATTACTAAAAGGCAGAATATTTAAATTCTTAGAGAAAAGTTAAATAAGAAAGAGAAAGTAACAGGCTGCCAGACAATTATATTAGGGATCTTAATTTACTCTTCTCAGATTCAGATAAATCAAACCAAAAGTTAATAAGAAAGACATTAAGGACTTAAATAGAATTTTAGTAAAATTTGATATGCTAGTCCTCTGGAGAGTATTGAAGTGGAATATAAAGAAGTATACCTATTTCTCAATTTGCATATGTGCAAGCATTTACAAAATTTGATCATATTAGGGTATAATAATTTCACAAATAAATACAGAAAAGTAGAAATATTAAATTTTTTAAAATACCATAAAATTGCATTCAATACAATAGTTTATCTACCATAAAAATTACATTCAATAAAGGCCTTTTGAAGCAAAAATTAAAAATTTATTGGAAACTAAATGACCTAATCCTAAAAAAATAAGTTGTCAAAGAAGAAATATCATTGTAACAATCAAAATTTTATTGAAGATAATGACAACAATTAGACAATATGTCAAAATCTGTGGGATGCAGTCAAATTAGGGAATTAGGGGAAAATTTATATTTCTAAACTCTTTCATAAATAAAAGAAAGAGTAAATCAGCAAATTAGGAATGCAATTTAAAAAACCCTAGGAAATTAATAAATTAAAAGCCTCCAGTTAAATATCAAAATGGATATCTTGAAAATCCAAGGAGAAGTTAGCAAAACTGAAAATTAAAAGAAATAATAAATAAAATTAGAAGCTTTTTTTGGGGGGGGGAACCTAATAAAATAGGTAAGCCATTAGCAACTTGACTAAGAAAAATCAAAAAGAAAACCAAATTGCCAGCATAAAATTTGAAAAAGGTGACTTCATAATTAATGAAGAAACAATTATTTGGAACTTCATGACTCAAGACTAGGCAAGTAAAAATCTTGATAATCTAAATGAAATGAATGAATATGTACAAAAATATAAATTTCCCAGTTTAACAGAATGGGAAATAGAATACTTAAATAACACTATATTAGAAAAAGAAATTGAACAAACCATAAGTTAATTCCCAAAGAAAAAAAACTCAGTTGGACAAGTAAATTCTAACAAACATTTAAAGAATAATTAATTCCAATACTATATAAACTGGTTTTGTAAATGAATTAAGAAGAGATCCTTTCTCCTTCTATAATACAAATATGATCTTGGTATGTAAACCAGGGAGAGTCAAAACAGAGAAAGAAAAACCATTGACCAATTTCTATAATGAATATTAATGCAAAAATTAAATAAAAACACTAGCTAGGAGATTACAGGAATGTATCACCAAGATCATATATTAAGATCAGGTTAGTTTTATAACAGAAATGCAAAACTAGTTCAATATTTGAAAAAACTATAAGGATAATTGATTATATTAACAAAAAAATCCAACAACCATTTGATTATTTCAATAGATGCATTAAAAGCTTTTAACAAAATATATGTACCACCAGAAAGTATAGTTAGTCCTATACTTTTCTTAAATGATAAAAGCTTTCCTTAAAATGATAAATAGTAACTACCTAAAACCAAGAGCAAATACTTACTCCAAGAATAATGGGAATAAGCTAGAAACTTTTCCAAAAAGATCGAGATGAAACAGAGAAGTCCATTATTACTATGAGTATTCAGTATTATACTAGAAATGCTAGTGATAGCAATACAACAATTGGTGATGAGAGATTGTGGTAATTTTGAAAATTCTCAAGAAAATTAAAGTGTCCTGGCTCTCATGTGTCCATACTTATTGCTTATAAGAACTGGAGGAATTTCCTTTTCTGGTCTCACCTACTTTTTCTGAGACTGGTTCTACAGCCCTAAGCTTTTCCAGAACTGATACTGAATCCTTTTGCCATATGTCTCATATGTCTATCTCTATAGTTTGGAAAGTAGCTCTGCTTTTCTTGTTTTCTCCTATTGATGATGTTCACCTGTGAGTCTGTCATATCCTGTGATCTCTTTTCTCATTGCCTTTCTAAATGTTGATGGGGTTTCTTTTGGTAATTTAATACCTAAAAGGCAGTTCACTTCCTTGTTTCTTTAGACCACATTAGAGAAAACATCCTTATAGTGTCTGTAGCTCTTTGCATTATCAACTGTTTCACAGCATCTTTTAGAAAAAATTAACAGCATTTTATTTTCAGAATACATGCAAAGATAGTTTCCAACATTCACCCTTGTAAAACTGTGTGTTCCAAATTTAAAATCGACATAATTCTTCTAAACATATTTTCACATATATTCTATGCGGCACAAGAAAAATCAGATCAAAAATCAGTCCCCATGCTCATCCTTCTAAATGAAGATGGCTCTGTCCATCATAAATATATTGGAATTGGCCTGAATCATCTAATTGTTAAGAAGAGTCAAATCCATCACAGTTGATCATCACATAGTCTTATTGTTGCTGTGTACAATGTTCTCCTCATTGTACTCCCTTCACTTAGCATCAGTTCATATAAGTCTCTCCAGGCCTTTCTCAAAGAATCATTTACTTGAATGATTTCACATAAGGGAGACATTGACATGAGTGTTTCAATGCTCTGACATTCCTTAACGAGACTCTTAAGTCAATCTCCCTTCTGCTCTCTTAGTTCCACAGTCTACCAGAATCATTCTGGGCATGTGTGCATGCTCAGGAATATCATTGTTCGCCCCTCTTACTCCCCACTTGCTACAAGCAAGTCTCTACCCTTACCCCAAGAGAGAGATTGAGATGATAACATTTTCCTTTGTATCTAATGATAATGTCAAACTCAAATTGTGGCTCTTAGCAATCAGTCAATCAATCAATCAAACAAACAACAAATATTTGTTAAGTGTTTACTGTTGTTGCTGTTCAGTAATGGTAGTCTTTGTGATCCCATATGAGGATTTCTTGGCAAAGATACTGGATAGATTTGCCATTTCCTCCTCCTACTCATTTTAAAGATGAAGAAACCCGGGCAAACACAGTTAAGTGACTTGTCCAGAGTCACATAGCTGTTTGAGACTGGATTTTTAAATCACATCTTCCTAACTCCACGCCCAGTTTGCTGCCCTATTAAATGCTTACTAAGTGCTAAGCACTGTGATAAGTGCTGAGGTTACAAAAGAAAAAAGAAAAAAGGAAAAAAAAGAAAACTCTCTCTCTTTTCAAGGAGTTTACATTCTAGTAGGGGGAAACACTGAATACTCCTACATCTTTATATAAAATATATACAAAGTAGATACAAGGTAAAATTCCAAGAGAGGCACAAGGGGAACATCAAAGACCTCTTGTACAATATAATGCTTAAGCTAAGCATTTTTAAAATTCAATATTATTTTATTTTTAGTTTAGATTTTTTTTAATTGTGTGAAGAATGTTTTGTAATTGTTCATATAGTTCCTGTGTGTGTCTTAGCAAGTAGATTCCCAAGTTTTTTATATTGTACATAGGTTTTTAAATGGAATTTTTCTTTCTAGCTCTTCCTTGCAACCCAAGAATATGATTACATCATACTGGGAATATGATTCCCAGTAGTTCTTTTCTATTTGCATTAGTAGGATCTTGTGTGGAGGTGACATAAGATACTGAGCATGTGGTCTGTGCTATTATCCTAAATAGCTGAATACAAGTAAACATTATGTTCCAGGCTTTTTTTTTTTTTAAATGGGAGATATTTTTAAAAAGTGCCATTACAGCCTCTAGAAGAATTTGGTCTTAGAGGAATAAATGTTTCAAATGATCCATCCTTGGTATACATTGTAGTAATTTAGAAAATTCAGAAGGAAATTACAAGTGTCAAAACAGAGGACATCCTAGTTCTCATATGTCCAGATCATTCTGTGTCAATAGAGTCCTAAGTTTCAGTGAAAATCAAAAAGACAAGTATGTTCTCATTACAGCAAAGATTTGGAATATACTAGAGAAGCAAAGCATAGGCATAGGTCATTGATTCACATTCAGAGAGACATCTGAGAATTTCTTTTTATAGATGATGTTAGACATCATTTCAAGAATTTTTTGGTTAATGGCATCATCATAGAGTCCATCACTATAGCACTTTCATAGTGGTTGTATTGAAGAAGAATTGAAAAACACAAATGTATGTAGACTATTATGCTTTGGAGAAAACAATTAATACTGGCTATGCCAAGATGTTAAGATGCCCTAGACCGATAGTTTTCAAAGTTTGGATTCTGGGGATTCCCTGAAATCCTTTATGGTCCCCTAGGTCAAAACTATTTTCATAATAAAATTGACATCACTTGCCTATTAAAATACTCCTCTATTTCAACTAAATACCAGCATGGGATTAGATTTTCTTTATATACTTGAACTAATACAACAGATTGCAAGATTGAATGTGGCATGTATGGGACTACCTGTCATCTAGGGGAGGAGGTGGGGGGAAAGAGGGGAAAAGTTGGAACAGAAGTTTTTGCAAGAGTCAATGCTGAAAAATTACCCATGCATATGTTTTGTCAATAAAAAGCTATAGTAATAAAAAAAATTGAATGTAGTAGCAGAAATGAGAATCCAGCTGTCTTCTGTTAAGTAAGACATTATGATTTGCAAAAATATGTAAAACAATGCTATTCTTTTCAGTTTTTGCTTTGTAGAACAGTTAATTTTCATAAAAATATGTAATGTTAACATGAAATGGGCTTATTGTCATTTTAAAATGAATTAATACATATTTTAAAATGCATCAGTTTTTTATCTAGAATTGAATTGCTATCATTTATGGAATTATTACATGGGGGTAAGCATGCCTTGTTTTTTGAGTTTTTGCTGGTAAAAACTATGGGTGCAGAGAATAATGCTTCAGTCACACTTTAATGCAACCCAGAGAATATGAGGTAAATGGCACTGAATATACAGAAACAAATGGCTTGGGGTGCGGTAATAGAGGAAGATAAGAATAAGATGGTAGAGAAAGGCAGGCAATGTGGGGAAGAGAATAGGGTGGGGAGTCACTTATGTAACCATGAATTATAGTTGGGAACACTTGGTAGTGGGATGGAGGACCAGGAATTTCATTTTTATAGGTTATTTTTGATGGCAGACAGACTCTTTATACATGCAACTTTAAGGTGAATTCATTAGCATTGTCTTATCATCTTAAAGTCATCAGCAATATTTGGTACTTTGCTGATCTGTCTGCAGATAATGGGAACTTCTCGGAGGTTTACAGAGGCAGCTAGCAGGATCAAAAGGTTCTTAAAGCAAGATCTAGTTGAGTTAGTACATAATCTTAGGATGTGATTTTTAATTAATACATATTAAAGTCTACAAATATGTTCCTTTGATCTATTGCACAACCTATAAGTGATTTCTATGTTCCCCTTTGCAATCTTATTTATAGCTATTATTACTTTAGACTGGCTACTTATAAACTTACTAAACTAACTATAAGGGGAAAGAGTCAGATTGACCAGAACAAGATTCAAGATACAGTTCTTCAGAACAAGATACAATTTCAATACAAAATACAATAAATGTCATAAATATAATCTACATAAGGTTCTCAATAATTTTTATAGGTATAAGACCAAAAAGTTTGAGGATTGTCCTTTATAGAAGCAAGACTACAATCATGATGGCTCTAAAAAGAAGATATGCTTTTATATATTATTTTCTTTATTAGACAGCTAGATGGCACAGTGAACTTGGACATAGAATTAGGAAGATCTGAATTCAAATTCTGTCTCATATATTAATTATGTAGTTACTACATAACTAGTGTGACTAAGCAAATCATTTAACTTTTACCTGCTTCAGTTTCCTTATCTGTAAAATGGGAATAAGCTAGTTAGTAAGCACAGAATTTGAACTGAAATCTTCCTGATTCTATGAACGGTTTCAATAACTCCTACCTTCCAGGGTTGTGGTGAGGATCAAAATAGAATTGCAAATCTTAAAAACCTAAATGGAGCACTCTTCTCTCCCCTCCCCCCATTTAATAACATTTTATTTTCTCCAATTATTTGTAAAGATAGTTTTCAATTTTCACTCTTATAAGATTTTTAGTTCCAATTTTTTTTTCTCCCTCCTTCTCTCCCTTCTTCCCAAGACAGCAGGCAATCTGATATATGTAAACATATGTAAAATCATATTAACATATTTCTACATTAATTAGCACAAAAGAGGAAAACGATGATATGGGTAGTACTTTCCATCATGAGTCTTTTGGAATTGTCTTGAATCATTGTATTATTCAGAAGAGCAAAGACTATCATAGTTGATCATCATACCATGTTGCTGTTACTGCGTACAAAGTTCACCTGGTTTTGCTCACTTCATTTTGCATCAATTCATGTCTTTCCAGGTTTTTCTGAAATCTGTCTGTTCATTATTATAGCACAGTAGTATTCCTTTATATTCACTATATTACAACTCAGCATCCCTTTTGCCCATCCAATTGATGGGCATCCCTTTAATTTGGAACGGAGCATTCTCTCCTCCAAACCAACAGGGGGAGCATCACTTTCTCAATCGAATACTCATTCCCTCTATTGCCTTCCTTTCCGCTTCCCTGGAAGTCTGTTCTTCACGAGCCTTGCTGAACTCTATGACAGTGGATCTCCCATGTGGACGCCGCGGAAATGAAGTTCAATTACCGGGTAAACTTGGAGGGTCCCCAATTGTTGGCGCGGGGGTCAGGAATTAATGGACCCCCGGGTCCGGAATGATTGGCCCCAGGTCCGGGATTATTGGCCCCGGGGTCCGGGATTATTGGCTCTGGGGTCCGGAATTATTGGCCCTGGCGGCAGAAATCATTGGCCCCAGCGGCAGACATCATTGACCCCAGCGGCAATCATCTTTGGCCCCGGCGGCAGAAATCATTGTCGCTACCGGCAGACATCATTGACCCCAGCGGCAGACATCATTGTCCCCAGCGGCAGACATCATTGACCCCAGCGGCAATCATCTTTGGCCCCGGCGGCAGAAATCATTGTCCCTACCGGCAGACATCATTGTCCCTACCGGCAGACATCATTGTCCCTACCGGCAGACATCATTGTCCCTACCGGCAGACATCATTGTCCCTACCGGCAGAAATCATTGTCCCTACCGGCAGACATCATTGTCCCTACCGGCAGAAATCATTGTCCCTACCGGCAGACATCATTGACCCCAGCGGCAGACATCATTGCCCCGGCGGCAGAAATTATTGATCCTGGCGGCAGAAATCATTGGCCCCAGCGGCAGACATCATTGACCCCAGCGGCAATCATCTTTGGCCCCGGCGGCAGAAATCATTGTCGCTACCGGCAGACATCATTGACCCCAGCGGCAGACATCATTGTCCCCAGCGGCAGACATCATTGACCCCAGCGGCAATCATCTTTGGCCCCGGCGGCAGAAATCATTGTCCCTACCGGCAGAAATCATTGTCCCTACCGGCAGACATCATTGTCCCTACCGGCAGAAATCATTGTCCCTACCGGCAGACATCATTGTCCCTACCGGCAGAAATCATTGTCCCTACCGGCAGACATCATTGTCCCTACCGGCAGAAATCATTGTCCCTACCGGCAGACATCATTGACCCCAGCGGCAGACATCATTGCCCCGGTGGCAGAAATTAATGGCCCCGGTGGCAGAAATTAATGGCCCCGTGATTGTAAACAGAGGCCATCGGATCCGGAATCAGAGGTCCCCGAGTCCCTAGATAGAGGCCCCTGGGTCGGGAATCCGAAACCCCCAAGACCGAAATCAGAGACTCCCGGGACTCTGTAGCGTGGCCTCTCACAGCGCATGGGTCGTGCTGGAGAGCGGCTGGGATGGGGCTGCGTAATCCGGGACCACGGAATTGGAGCCGCGGGCTGGCAGGGTCCGAGGCTCGGAGGTTTCTCCCTGCTGTCTCTAAGGAGGGGGAGGACCGGCCTGGGGGAAGCGGAAAGTCCGGGTTCCAGCCGCGAATTTTGGTCAAATTCTTGTTGGGGGTGGGGGGTGGGGAGAATGGGGGGAGGATAAATTTGCAATTTCTTTTAATTTGGGGAATACTGCTGTGTGTCAAGCTATTTGAGCCAATGGCTTGCCATTTGGACTTTAGAAAATGGGTGGCTGTGGTGGGTCTGCAATAATCAATCAAAAAAAAAAAAAAAAAACGTGTTAAGCATCTACTCTGTGTCAGATATTGTATTAAGTACTGGAAGTCAGGAAGACCTGTGTTATAATCTGGCCTTAAATACTTGGTAGTTGTGTGACCCTAGGCTGGGCATTTAGTCTCATTTTCCTTATCTGAAAAATAGGGATAATAGTGACCTCTTTCTGTCAGGGTCACTGTGAGGATAAAATGAGGTAATATCTGCAAAGCTTTTTGCCCATATCTAACATAAATGTTAGATACATATCAGCAGCAGTCATCGTGGTACCTTCTAAACTGGGTTATATATAATAGAATTCTTAGAAGGTATGGCAGTGAGAAACTTCTCTGTGAGCTAGGCCAGTGTTTAGAAGGTACCAGGGCTTTTCATTGCTGTTTTGTGGAATATTTAAGATTTCAATCGCCTCTTAGGAATAACAAGATAATAATCTTGGTTTTAAGGAAAATGTATTTTGTTTCCTTTAGTTTTCAAATTTGCTGGGCACAGTCTATCGCTGTGGGAACTTGAATTTTACTCCTGATGGAAATTCTGTCATCAGCCCAGTGGGAAATAGAGTTACCATCTTTGATCTAAAGAAGTGAGTATGTTGAAATACTAATACTTTCTACCTCTATAACACCTGTTGGCATAGCTGGATTTCAAAGCTATTTTTCTTCCCTTTAATTTTTTTTTTATTGACAAAACATGCATGGATAATTTTCCAACATTGCCCCTTGCAAAAACTTCTGTTCCAACTTTTCCCCTCCTTCCCTCTACCTCCTCTCCTAGATGGCAGGTAGTCCCATATATGTTAAATATGTTAAAGTATATGTTAAATACAATTTATTTATACATATTTATACATTTATCTTATTGCACAAGAAAAATCTGATTTAGAAAGAAGGTAAAAATAACTTGGAAAGAAAAACAAAAATGCAAGCAAACAATAACAGAAAGAGTCTAAATGTTATGTTGTGGTCCACACTCATTTCCCAGTGTTCGTCGGCTATCTTCCCTTTTAATTTGCAGCATAGTTGTGAATTGAGCATATTTCAACTGTGTTTTATAGAACACATTTTTAGAGCAAATTTAGAGCAGTGTTCAGCAAGTTCGGGGAAGAATGGGCAGTACAATTTGCCCCCTTTTAATTCTTAATTGTATTTTATTTTCCCAAATATATGCAAAAATAGCTATCAACATTTATCTTTGCAAACTCTTGTGTTCCAATTTTTTCTCCCTCTACCCCCTTCCTCTTCAAGATAACAAGTAATCCAATATAGGTTAAACTGCACCTCTAATTCTAATCTCATGACTAAAATTCCATCTTATAAAGTAATTTTGTATTGATCTTGGAATATACAAAGCAGAACATTATATATAATTTTAGGAAAACACATAGGGATGGTAGTTTAGACTTGATGTAGTATAGCAAAGAAAGAGGCAACTTAATTAGACTTGACTTTTATTATGGCTAAATGAGAGAAAGTAAGGTTACAGAATAGGTAGTGAATTGGATGGAGCAACATGGTATTGTTACATGCAACTGAGACCAAGTTACAACTTTATTGTAATAGGGAATAGAGATTAAAATTAAAGAAATTCAGGATCCCCTTTTGTGCTCAGAAGCACGTTGGATTGGGAGTTGATAGCTAGATTCTTGTCCAAATTCTATTACTCTGCAAGTCACTAGTTTTTCTTGTTTCCTTCCTCCCTTTCTCCCTTCCTCCCTCCCTCCTTCTTTTCCTCCCTCCCTCTTTCCCTCCCTCTTTAAATATAGGAAAGTTGAATTCTCATTCAAAGAATTTCCCTCTCTTAATTTATTAACTGGAATTCACTTTTTGGTATGACTGATATCTCATTTTTCTTCCGAATTGTTCTGTACTTAATTTTCTATTACATAAAGGAAAGAAAATAAATAAAATGGTATCTAAGGTTAACATTCTATACACTTGATCTTTATGATTGCTTTTTCACAGGGCTTCTTAAACTTTTTCCACTCCTGACCCTTTTTCACTCAAGAAATTTTTACATGACCCTGGGTATATAGGCATTTAAAATAGGTGTACAAATCAAATATTTACTGATAATAAATTATAAAGAAATTTATTTTTACATAAAAAATTAAATCTTGGGGGGAAATTTGATACCTTTTCTACTGTCAAATTTTTCATGATCTCCCACTCCCTCCCACATTCAGTTATGTGACCCCATGTGGGGTCATGACCCACAATTTAAGAATCTTTGCTCTCCTATTTTGCTTTCCTACATGTCTTTGTTAAGTAGTGACCTCTAATACTTTAGGATCAAATCCAGACCCTTCCATTTGGCATTTAATGTCTTTCACAATTTAGTTTCATGCTAATTTTATAACCTGGTTGTACACTGTTCCATTTTACAAACTTTTCAGACTAACCAAATTGGCCTTCTTGCAGTTCCTCATTGACAACAACCCATTTTCTATTTTAGCCTTTGTATAGGCTCCATGCATTTCCTTTCCCACCTCTTATATTCCCTCTGTTCTTTCCAAACTCTTTTCAAGTATCACTTGATTCCTTGAACCTTTTCTTGGTCTTTTTTGCAGAATAACCCATGTATACTTTTGTTTGTATGTACATTATGTTGTCTTTTCCCAGAGAATGTAAAGTCCTTAAGAATAGGAACTGTTGTCTTTTTGTTTGATGTCTCTAGCACCTACCATGGTGCCTGCTGTATGCTAGTTACTCAGGAATTGTTTGTTGATTGATTTGATTGACATGGTTAGGCTTTCAGATCAGATTCTGGGTTGGAACCAAAGAAAACAGTATTTAATTGATATTTACCTCTATA
Organism: Antechinus flavipes; assembly: GCF_016432865.1. NCBI lineage: Eukaryota > Metazoa > Chordata > Mammalia > Dasyuromorphia > Dasyuridae > Antechinus > Antechinus flavipes. The sequence goes on from NC_067400.1 coordinate 256,193,672, forward strand.
ATGAGTTTAAAGGCTTGTATTCTTTCTCTCCTCTTTTATAGCAACAAGTCTGAAACCCTGCCTTTGGCGACCAAATATAACATTAAATGTGTGGGACTTTCTCCAGATGGCTGCTTTGCCATCGTCATTGATGAAGGTAATCATTTAGTATATGTTTCAGTTTCTTAAAACAGTAAAAGTTAATGTTGGTAAATCCAGTCTTAGGATGAAGCTTTTATATTCCACTTTTGTCCTTTGGTAGCTTGACACTTAGTTGAAATATGTAAATAAAGTCCTTTTATAATAAATATTGTAATCATATATATTTAAGTTTACAAAATACTTACCTCATAGCAAATCTGTAGGGCAAATTATTATACCCATGTTACAGCTGAGAAAACTGGGGTTCAGAAAGGTGAAAAATCCTTTTCTAGGGTCACACTGCTAGGAGTGGCTTAGCTTTTACTATTGTACCATGGTGCCACATTACAGGGAAGCAGTCTGTATCTCAGTTACTATCTTTTCCACACAATGGCTATCCCATTGAAATAATGCTTTGGGCTTCAGTATCTAGTGGATGCTGTAAAGAAGAATGGTATGTCATTGATACCTTTCTTGATCTATTCCCACATGGAGCACTATGCTTTGACAAAACTAGCTATATCCTTTTATTTGAAAGGAGTTGAGGGAAAAAGTTGATTGTTGAAGTCTTCTATTTTTTGGGTGGGGCGTGTTATTCTGTTGATATAAACTAAATATAAAACTTTGTTTACTAGTATGAATTGGCACATGTTGTGCAAATTGGTTTCTTCAAAACTTACCTGGGAGGCACTGAGAAATTATTTGACTTCTCTGGGATGTATATCTTTAGTCAGGAAGACCTAAATTCAAATCCTTCCCCAGACATTTTTAGTCATATGACTCTGGGCAAGACATTTTGCATGCCTCAGTTTCCTCATAAAATGGTGATAAAAATAACATCTTCAAGGCTATTAAATGAAATAATATTATGAAATGCTTTGAAACCTTAAAGTGCTTTAAATGCTTGTATCATATCATAAAAATCAACATCATCATTATTATTTGAAGAAAGGTTTAAAATGTGGAGAAGGGACCAGATTGTTCTTTATTAATCCTAGAAGATATAATTGGATGAATAGATGGAAGTTAGACAATGGGCAAATTTAGTTTTGATTTTTAAGAAAAACTTCCTAAAAATTAGAATTGCCTCAAAGTGGAATGTGCTGCTTCAAGAGGTAGGGGGGGTTTCCTTAGAGATCTTTAAAGATGGTTGAACCATTTGTTTGGTATATTATAGTGGGGATTAATTTTGTGTGTGGATTGGCTATGACTATGGAGTTCTTTTCCAAACTTCAGATTCTGTGATTCTCTTTTTCCATATTCTGTCTGTCATCTAGTCTTTGTTTTAATTTCAGAAGGAGCAGCCTTGCTTGTCAGTTTGGTTTGCAAATCTGTGCTGCATCATTTCCATTTCAATGGCTCTGTTCACTGTGTCTCCTTTTCTCCAGATGGCAGGTAAGAAGATGCTAGATTTTTTGTAAGGATATTTAAAATATATTATATTCTTTAAAAAAATCATTATTTTTAACATTCATTAAAATTTTTTTTTTGAGTTTCAAATTCTTTCCATCTCCAAGTAATGGGATCATTTATACATGTGAAAACATTCAAAACTTATTTCCATATTAACCATTTGCAAAAGAAAAAAAAAGGCAAGAAAAAATTATATTTCAATTTGCCCTCAGAGTTCATTAATTCTCTTTCTGGAGGTGAATAGCATTTTTTCATCATGTGTTCTTTGAAATTGTCTTGGATAATTGTATCGGTCACATTAGCTAAGTCTTTCGCAATTGATCATTGTTACAATATTGCTGTTAATGTGTATGATATTTTCCTAGTTCTGCTCATTTCACTTTGCTTCCCTTTGTATAAGTCTTCTCAGGTTTTTCTGAAACCATCCTTGTCATCATTTCTATTACCTCATGTGTCAGGTAGAAGTATTGATCAGGGTTTTTAATCCTTTATGGTGTTTCAGTCAGTAAATATATTGTGGTCCTTGTTCTATTCAATTCATTCTGCATTCATTCATACAAATTTTGTTATTCTTTTTTCTTGGGTTTGGTTCAATAATAGTCCATTATATTCCTATACTATAATTTTTTAACCCAATTGAAGAACAACTACTTTGAATACAGTTCTTTGCTATGACAAAAAGTGCTTACATAAATATTTTTGTACATATGGCCCTTTTATCAGCTTTCAATTTTTGTAATATATATATATGTCTTATAGTAGTAACTTTGGGTCACATTTAAGTGACTTTTTTGACACAACTCCAATTTCCATAATGTCTCCTTTTTACAACACTGGAGCTTTCTTTCTTGGCTTCTTTTAAAGAAATAATCAATGAATCCTTTCTATCTTCACTTTGCCTTCTGGCTGTAAAAGATGTGGGCAGTTTCATTTAGGATTCCTTAAACTATAATGTCTGGATTTTATTTTTATAATGATTTTCAGGGAGTTCAAAGATCTTTAAATTATCTCTTCAGGCCTTGATTTCCAGTTTAGTTGTTATTGTTACCACTTCTCTTGGATTTTTTTTTTTCTATTTTTTCAACTTTTTGATTTTGTTCTGCTCTTACTCCCTGTCTCAAGAAGTCTTTGGTTTCTATTATATCTGTTTAGTTTTCAGGGATTCCATTTCTGGAGAGGTTTATTACTAGCTCTCTCATAACGTGTTTATTCTTTCAGTACTTCTGCTCTGGAGATTTTATTTCATTTTTAAACTATTTTGCTTAATTTCTTCTTAGTAATCATGTAAAATGCATTTTTTCCTTTGAGTCTCTGCTTATAGTTGCTACAGTTACTTTCCTTTTTGGAATGTTTAGATTTGCAACAGTTTTTTGATGATGATGTTGTTTTATAGAGGTCAGTTTTCTTTGGTTTATTTTTCCAGCCTTAGTTCCTGAACAGTCTTCCTTGATGTGATTTTTGAATAAAATAGTACTGTTTGATCCGCCTTGAATCATCTAGGTTCCTACAATGAATTCCCTCTATTTCTTAGGGGTAGGCACCTGTGGATCTTTGAAATTTAAAGTTCTGAATCTTAAGGACCCTCAGGACTATGCCATGACATAGTAGTAGAGACTTTGGAGCTCTGGGTGGGGTGACCTGGTCTGAGCTGTGCTGGCAACTGATTGCTACTTCTCTCTGGGACTTTCTCTGTAGAATCCTCTGCTCAGGACAGAGAGCCCTTTTCTGGTTGTACTGGAAAGCTATATAACTTTATGCTTGTTCTGAAACTGCTTTTTTAGTGGTCCCTTTACCTGTTGCCCTTGGACTGATGATTGACTTTTGGTGTAGTTCTGGGGTTGAAAAAGTCACTGTAATTTCCTATTAGACTTCTTGATCGTTTTTTGGTCTGATTTGAATTTCAGATGTTTATAGGTGATGGGGAATTGTATAGACTGCTTCCAGGTAAATTTTGTGTCTAGAAGTCCTCAGCTTATAATTTTAATACATTAACACAATTTAATACATTAACACAACTTCACTATGTGAGATGTAAGTGAGACCTGAATACCACTACTTCAGAAGAATTAAAAATGAGCATCCTGTAAGGCAGTGGAAAGGTATGTAATGGATGTGAGCCATTTACAATGTGTGAATTGTTAAAAACTCCAAACAAAGAGCATGAATAAAGAATGTCACTAAGAATTGTATGACAGAAAGAGAAGATTGGCTGTTCACATGGTAAGAGGGAGAGCCAATGTGCCTGAATGCTCCATGGAGTCCTTCAAGAGTTTAGTAAAAATTGAGGAAGCCCTCCATTATGTTGGAGGGACTTCCTGAGATGAATTTTTGAGAAGATATAGACAAGAATCTGACTGAAGGTGCAAAAAATGAATTAGTTATGATCTGCATTCTTGGAAGGAACTCTTGAATTGATGATAGATCCTTTTTAGCAATTGAATTTTGATCATCCCTGTCCTTTGGTCAAGAACGCTTTCTTTATCCTTAGTTCTAAAAGATATCTTCTTCTCTGTTTGTAGTTTGATTGTGATCTTTAATATTGAGGTCATGTGATTCTTTGGAATTTATTGTAAAATATGATATGAGCTGTTGGTCTAAAATTAATTTCTGCATGACTAATTTTCTGGTTTTTTTAATGTTTCTTTTCCTATTCCTCTCCCCACATTCTCAATTTTGGGTTCTTACCCCAGGAGCTGAGGTGTTTGGGTTTATGTAATACTATGTCTTATTTTTATTTGCTTCTATATATTGTGTACCTGATCTGTTCCACTGATGAACTTATTATTTTAACCAATCTTCAATGACTGATAATTCTTTTTCTCTTGTTTAGTATAGTTTGACCTTTGGGGTTGATAGGTCTACTATCTAGAGAAGCATTCATCAGTAATAACTTAGAAGGTCAAGTTGCTTAATGTGTTAGAAGAATTAAGGATGTCCTATCCAGTAATGTCTGTGGAGTCAAGAAAACAGGGATTGAGGCAGAAGATCTAACTTTAAAGCACCTTTCAGAGAATTTGTGTGCTGATTTTATACAGTACACTCAGGTATTTCAGGAATTGATCAAATAGTTTGAATTATCATTTTTTTTCTGCTTTATTTCATATCTTTAAATTGTATCATTGTCAATCAGCACTGGATTATAGACAGAATTGGGGAATGGTTGATAACAAGTCATTTGTGCTCTTAGTTATGACTAACATGTTTATTTATTTCTTTATTTTGCTCCTGTCTTTTTTTTTTAAAATAGCTTTTTATTGACAAAACATATGCATGGATAATTTTTCAACACTGACCCTTGCAAAAACTTTTATTCCAATTTTTCCCCTCCTTCCTTCCACCCCCTCCCATAGATGGCATGTAGTACCATACATAACATGATTATTTAAAAAAAAATTATTAAAGCTTTTTATTTTCTAAACATAATTTTCTTTTTCTTTCTTTCTTTTTGACTGAAACAATTGGAGTTAAGTGATTTGCCCAGTGTCACACAGCTAGTGTCTGAGTCAGACTCCTGACTTCAGAGCTGGTGCTCCATCCATTGCGCCACCTAGCTGCCCCCATAATTTTCAACATTCCTTCTTGCAAAACCTTGTGTTCTAAAATTTTTCCCTCCTTTTCCCTCACATCCTCCCCTAAATGTCAAGTAATCAAATATGTAACATGTTTATTTTGATAAGAGTTTGAAGTCATTGGGTAAAGTTTTTGAGTTATCTATTCTAATCCTCTCAACAGTAGCAATAACTTTGAGGTTTTTGTTTTAAACTTGCTGTATCACTTTTTTGCTGTTCATTTGGCAGGAGATTTGTGGTGGCAAAAGACAACCTTGCCCAAATGTATTATGCTCCTGGAAAGAAGCGAGAATTTAATGCTTTTGTGTTGGACAAAACTTACTTTGGGCCATATGATGAAACTACATTCGTTGATTGGACTGATGATTCTAAGTAAGTATTTTTGTGTATTGTTTATTGGTGATGCATGTTGATAGAGACCTTGTGTTGGGTGAAGAAAGATGGAAGATTAGGATATATTATTTAGCACTCCATTTGTTGCTTTATAAGTTTTATTCTGAAGGCAAATGTCCTAACAAGTAAACCATAATAATCTGGATCTAAGTAAATTAATTAGCACATCTAGGTTACGTCAGTATTTTTTCTTGAAAAAAAATTTTTTTTGCATCAGGTAAGAAAAAAACTAATCTCTTGTGGTTATAGATAATAATGAATATTTTTCTTTGCATTTTACACATGGTACTATGCAGTTTGACCAACAGGAATGATTCCTGAAATGTTTAGATAAGTTTTGTTGTTAGATGTTGCCCGAGTGTCATAGAGTTGCTTTCAAAATATTGATACTATAAGTAACAAGAACATAGATTAAAAAATTGGAAAAGACCTGTTTATTTTACTTATGAAGAAACTGAGATGCTGAAAGCTGATATGATTTGCCCAGTGTTATACAAATAGTGTTCAAGTTCAGATCATGTCATATAGTGTGAGAATTTTTACAATGTGATGAGGCATATAGATCTTTTTTTTTTTTAATAACTTTTTATTGACAGAACATATACCTAGGTAATTTTTTTACAACATTATCCCTTGCACTCACTTCTGTTCTGACATTTCCCTTCCCTCCCTCCATGTGGTATTTTTTTTTTTCTTTAAAATAATATAAGAGATGATGGTTCTCTTTGGGAGAAGATAGGTTTCTCGGGGGAGGTTTTCTGGAGACAGTCTTAGTATCAGTTCAGATCAATAATTACCCCAAATGCACCCAGCTGGTAAAAATACAAATGTTTATTTTCTCCTTCCAAAATAGTCTGGTTAGTTGAGGCCTATCTCTCTGCTTGGTTCCAAGAGTTCTTGCAGATTGTCCTTTGCTTCTGCCTCTGCTTTCTTTAGCCTCCAATCCAGCTCCACTCTTCATGTAATTCTGCTGAAATCTCTCCCAGAGCCTCTGTCTGTTTCTTTTATGCGAGACTCCCATAGTGCTCTCTGGCCCTAAAAGCTTCAAGGGAGATATGAATTCACAAAATTACACAGTTAACTTTGTGAATCTCCCATACTTGTGAACTCCAATGAGTAAAGGTGTGAACACAAGCATTGTATCAATTAGTTCTACTTAGTACCTTATTTCAGGTTCTGGCCTAAAACATCTTGTAAGATGAGATCAATAATCTATCAACTCTAATGAGTTAGCAGTTTGTAAAGATTTCAACACCTCCACCTCCTCCCCTAGGTGGCAAGCAGTCTTATACATATTAAATATGTTATAGTATATCCTAGGTACAATATATGTGTGCAGAACCGAACAGTTCTCTTGTTGCACAGGGAGAATTGGATTCAGAAGGTATAAATAACCTGAGACATATAGATCTTAAAACAATACCTGCACCTTCACATATATTTTATTTCTTAATATAGTAATATTATAGTTTTCGGACAGCAGAGTCTACAGATTTGAGGGAGATGTTCACATATAGTTTGTCAACATTAATTCTTGATTTAGTTGGAAACTGGTTTGTATGATAGTATATTTTCAATATGTTAAAAAGTGATGGGTAGTAAATAGAGCTGTGTTAGTGAACTGGCCTTGGAATCTGAAAGAGTTGAGTTTAAATCTTGCTGTGTGACTTTGGTCACTTTTAACTATCTTCCTTATTTTGGTTATTGCACCTTTCTTAATACAGCCTAAAATTATCTCAATTTTTTTTTTCCTACTATATACTGATCTTGGAATCTTCTTATACTTACTCAGACTTTAAAAAAAGAAAAAAACCCAACTGATTTATTTGCACCATTACATCACTATTACCTTCTTTTTCCTCTCCTACTCATTCTAGGAAAATTGCTGATAAATTAGAAACAACCCAGAGAAGTGTAGCCAATTATGAAAAGCCTTATGGTCATGCCATATGAAAATTTTTTGTGATACAGAGAAGACAAGACTCAGGGGAAACATGACAGAGGTCTGCAAATATGATAGTGGGACTAGGACAGAAATAGGAATAGTAGTTGTCAATTGCATTTATGTTAATTTAGGATTCATGTAATTTCCTGACTAGTAGAACTCTACAAAAGTAGAATGGACTTTAGTGAGTTCTCTCTCACTAAAATCTTCAAGCTAGAGTTGGATAATCACTTGTCAGATAGGTTCAAGAAGAGATGTTCATTTTGATGTGAACATAGTGACTTTTGCGCTCTCTAAATTTCCTTGAGATTTTATTTGTGATAACATGGTGATCAAAAGTTTTGGTGATGGGATCATAAAAGAAGACTATTACTTGAGTTGTGTTTTCTTGTGTTTATAGGTGCTTTGTGATTGGGAGCAAAGACATGACAACCTGGGTGTTTGGAGCAGAACGATGGGATAATTTGATCTACTATTCACTAGGAGGTCATAAGGATGCTATTGTTGCCTGTTTCTTTGAAGCTGCAAGTTTGGATGTATGTAGACCAATAAATATCCATTGGAAAAGTTTGATTCAAATCATAGATGCAGATAATGACTTTGTTAAAGAATTGTGGTCTAGATTCAAACCAGTTCCAATTGTTCAGTGATGAAGAGAGCCATCTACACCCAGAGCTGAGGATTGTGGGAACTGTGGAGTGTGAACCACAACATAGAATTTTTACTCTTTCTGTTGTTGTTTTCTTGCATTTTGTTTTCTTTCTCAGGTTTTTTTTTCCTTCTTGATCCGATTTTTCTTGTGCAGCAAGATAACTTTATAAATATTTATACATATTACATATTATATATACATTTACATATAATACGTATACATAACATATGTATATTATATATACATTGGATTTAACATATATTTTAACATATTTAACATGTATTGGACCATCTAGGAGAGGGGGGAAGGGAAGGAGGGGAAAATTTGGAACAGAAGGTTTTGCAAGAGTCAGTATTGAAAAATTATCCTTGCATATGTTTTGTAAATAAAAAGCTTTAATTCAGAAACAAAAAAAAAAAAAAGAAAGAAAGAACTGTGATCTAGAAAAGCAGGGGAGTGGAAAAAGCTCAAGGGACTTTCTAGTCAATATTTCAACTGTTGGGTTGAATATCTCTCATCCTTTTTCATAATAGCTATCTGCTTTGCTTTATCTCCTCCTCCCTGATAGTTATATGTGCTGATATATACTTATATTTATTTACATGTCTTTGTCTTTATATCTATCTACATCTATCCATTTCTTCATTTCTTACTTTGAAGCGGTAAGAAGCATACTTTTGAATGCATAGACATGAGTGATGGAATCTCAGAATCTTTATCTTCCTGCAAGATCTAGCTCAGTTTCTACTTCCTCTGTGAAAGCCTTTTCAGATACTCCAAATTGTTATTACCTGTAATTTTGAGAGGGAGACTTCTTCCATTACTATAGGGGAACCAAGAAGTCTTCAAAAAGTAAATAGAACTTGAGATGGGAGGTGGTAAGGAGGATAGTATAGTCCAGGCATGGATAAACTACATGACTGCATGGATCCAGAAAAGGGAATTTCACACGTAGATAAAAGCTAATTTAATCTGGCCTTGACAAAAATCTCAGATAGTTTATTAGATTGTGTTCAAAGAACTGCCAATTCTTTTATTTCTTTATTTTATAGTTATATTTTTATTTTTTTTGGCTGAGGCAATAGGGGCTAAATGACTTGCCTAGGAAGTGCTAAATGTCTGCATCCAGATTTGAACTTAGTTCCTACTGACTTCAGGACTGGTGCTTTCTCCACTGTGCCACCTAGCTGCCCCTTCTCAGTTATTTTTTAAAATAATATTTTATTTTTCTCAGTTACATAAAAACAATTTAAACTTTTTTTTTTTAATTTGAGTTCCAAATTCTGATCCTCCCTTCATCCCCTCTCCCTGAAATGGTAAATAGTCTATTTATATAGGCATTGTACAAGAAAATAACACAAAAAAGAAAGAAAAGAATGAAAAATAGTATGCTTAGGTCTGTATTCAGATGACATCAGTTCTTTCTCTGGAGGCAGATAGTATTTTTTATTGTGAGTCTTTTTAGATTGTCTTGGATCATTGTTGAGAATAGCTAAGTCATTCACAGTTTTTTTTTGCTCTATACTGCTATTACTGTGTAGAATTCTCATTCTGTTCACTTCACTTTGTATCAATTCATCTAAGTTTTTATGCATCTTTTTGAAATCTGTCTTCTCATCATTTCTTTTAGCATAATAGCATTCCATTACATTCATATGCCACAATTTGTTTAGCCATTTCCCAATTGTTGGGCATTCCCTCAATTTCCAATTCTTAGCCACAAAAAGATCTGCTATAAATATTTTTGTACAAATAGGTTATTTTCGTTTTTTAAAAAAAATCTCTTTGGGATGCAGAATTAATAGCAGTATTACTATTTGGATTAAAGACTTTATAACCCTTTGTGCATAATTCCATATTGCTCTATAGAATCATTAGATCAGTTCACAACTCCACCAGCAGTGCCCAGTTTTACCCCATCCCCTCTAACATTTATCATTTTTCTATTCTATCATATTAGTCAATCTGATAGATTGTTTTAATTTGAAATTTTCTAATCAATAGTGATTTAAGGCATTTTTTCCATATCATTACAGATAGCTTTGCTTTCTTTTTCTGAAATTGCCTATTCATATTCTTTGACTATTTATCAATTAGGGAATGACTTGTATTCTTTTTCTTTTAAATAATAGTTTTTTATTTTCAAAATACATGCAAAGATAGTTTGGTAATTTTCAACATTCACCCTTTCAAAATCTTGTATTCCAAATTTTTTCTTCCTCCCTTTTCCCCATCCCTTTCCCTAGACAGCAAGTCATCCAATATAGGTTGAACATGTAAAACTCTTCTATACATATTTCTATATTTATCATGCTGCACACATACACACAAAATGAAATCACAAAGGAAGAAGGAATGAGAAAGAAAACAAAAAGTAACAAACAACAACAAAAAAGGTAAAAAAACTATATTGTGATCCATGATTCACTCTCTATATAGACCTCTCTCTGAGTGCAGATGGCTCTCTCCATCACAAATCTATTGGAACTGGCCTGAATCACCTCATAAGTTTAAAAGAGCCATGTCCATTAGAAAATTGATCATCACATAATTTTGTTGCTATGTACAATGTTCTCTTGGTTCTACTATGATTTGGTATACTAAGATGTTGGTTTGTACCTAGTTTTGGCCATACTGTTTTCTAGTCTTCAGTTATTTATTCTGTCCATTCTCCACATTATCTGTTCAAACTTATCTCTTTTCTCCTAAAAGGAAATTGGATTTCATTATATTCTTAGATACTCCCTGTTTTGCAAAGTTTTGTAATTGTGGAGAGAATTTATTTATTTATTTATTTTTGCTGAGGCAGTTGTTGTCAAGTGACTTATCCAGGGTCACACAGCTAAGAAGTATTAAGTGTGTGAGGCCAGACACTTAGAATGGTGCTCTATCTACTACACCTACTAGCTGCCCCGTGTGGAGAGAATGTTAATGTCAGATTCCTAATTTATGAAAGCAATGTGAGAAAGAGACAAAAAGGTGGAAAATAGTTTCTTAGGGCAAATAGTTCTATATTTTGTTGTTTAGTTTCTAAAGTTACTATGATATAAACAGCATTGTCAAAAATTTTGTTGATGAAATTGTTTTCAAGACATTGTTTTCCTGGCCATTCTATCTACCAAGGAAAGGTTTTGTTGTGTCAAATGATTAGATTCTTTTTTTCCTATTTCTTTAAAAAAAAAAATTACATATCGAAAGCAATACACAATAATAAGACTTAATTTTTGATAAATTGAATTGATTTTTTATTACAATTATTTCTTTTCTTTGTGTATTCCATGGAGGGAGCAAGTAGCTAGCAGGAAGGCATTATCTTTTTGCTAATCTGTATGCTTTGGTCTGACAGCTGTACACTTTGAGCCAAGACGGGGCGCTCTGTGTCTGGCAGTGTGATACTGAGCTAGATGACCTGAAGTTAAAGGCTCCTAAAGGTTGGCAAGCAGATGTGCTACAGAAGGATAAGGAGGAGGAGGACGACGACGACGACGAAGACATTGAAAAAGAGAACAATACTATTCATGGAAAAACCATTCCAGATGATGAGAAAAAAAATAATAAAGTGAGATACTCACTTGTGGCAAAGTAGGTGATCTTCTTTCTTCCATGTTCTTATTTAAAGAATTAAATTCCATAATTATATTTCAAGCAGATGTTAAATACTTTGGTATATGAGGCACCTCATGTGAAGTGTTGCCTTCTAATAGTTTTCCTATTCTGAGACCAGGATGGAGTAACTTATATCTCAGTTCTTTTTACATATGGTAACTTCAGTACAACATTAAGCCTCTGTCCTTCTGAACTTCCCTTCCATTGTCCCATATGGAACTTCCATTCTATTCCTAATAAAATGTTTTTCACTTTTGTTTTCTTTCTTTTAGAAAAAAATAATAGCTTTTAATTTTTCAAAATACATGCATAGTTTTCAATATTTTTCCTTGCAGAACCTTGTGTTCCAAATTTTTCTTTCACCCTTTCCACCCTCCCCCTCTCCTAGATACTAAGTAATCCAGTATAGGTGAAACATGTATAATTCTTGTAAACATTTACACATTTATCATGCTGCACAAGAAAAATCAGTTCAAAAGGCAAAGAAAAAATTGATAAAGAAAAAACAACAAAAAAGGTGAAAATACTCTCTCTGGATTCAGTTAGCTCTCTCTATCACAAGTCTGTTAGAATTGCCCTGAATCACCTCATTGTTGGAAAGAGTTGAGTCCATCACAGTTGATCATTGTATAATCTTGCTGTTGCTGTGTACAAAATTCTCTTGATTCTACTCACTTCACTTAGCATCACTTCATATAAGTCTCTCCTTTCTGAAATCATTCTGCCAATTATTTCTTATAAAACAATATTATTCTATTATATTCATATATCATAACTTTATTTAGCCATTCCCCACCTGAATGGGCATCCACTCAGTTCCAGTTCCTTGCTACTACAAAAAAGACTATTTACTTATGTTTTCTTGCAATAATAGAAACCTCACTTCTCCCAGAAGTCATGGTGTCCTGGTGTTAGAAATGCTTTTTCTTGTGTTTCTGGCACTTGTCTGGGAAGATTAGTTTTAAGTTGATATCACATATTGGACCTGAGCTATAATGTAGTGGCAGTGCTAATAAGAGATATAACGAACATTGTAAAGGATTTCAGATTCATTTGAAATCTCATTAGTACAGCACTTAAAATATAAACAGTATAGAAGAAAATAACAAATGAGGGTAGTTTGGCCTGGTCATAAGAATTGTATTCATCTTCTGTTAAATTGAATTGTTTTATTGGGTTCTATTCATTAAAAAATTACTTCTATTTAAAATGCCCAAATAATTAAGGCAACTATATTGGGGATTTTTATATGTGTTCATGGCCACTTGAATTTTTTCCTAACTTAACCATGGGTTCTTTTACCTTCACATTGATTTAGATACTTTTTCAACAAAGAGGGAGATTTTAATAATCTTACATCTGCTGCATATCACAAGAAAATTCATCTTCTAGTCACTGGCTTTGCTTCTGGAATCTTTCATCTGCATGAACTACCTGAGTTCAATCTGATCCACTCCCTCAGGTGAGTTCACTTCCTGGCTGTGGTGGTATATATTGGCAATCTTCATTATTGGTAAAGTCAAAGAACTTTGGGTACTCAGTCCAAAGAAAGAGTTCTGGTATTGGTGTTTTTCCTACTACATGATATAGTTTTCTTTTGCTCTCTGACAGAATTTCTTTAGTAAGGAATAAATCTCTAATGAAATTATTAGGGAATATAGTTTTCTTTTGCTCTGTGACAGAATTTCTTTAATAAGGAATAAATCTCTAATGAAACTATTAGGAAATAGATTAGGGAATTAGTCCATGAAATAAAAAAAAAAAATGAAATCCATATACATGTGAGCATGTGTATGTATGTAAGTGTATACAAATTCTTCATTTTATGGTAAATTCCAAAGAGGATTAAGATTTCAAAGCTTGCACATTGTTAGGTTGCTTAACTTATTTTTTTTTTTTTAATCAAAATGTCCCATGTTAGAGCATCTGTTTTATACAGTGAAAGTGGTATAGGTGGTCTTTGACTTAGAAACTTGGTGACAAATATTTATTGGTAAATTTACTCACTGTCTTTCAGTGAGTTAACATTTTTTTCCCCTTAAATCTTTTTTAGTAAATTTTTGTTGGTGGGGTGAAGCAAATTGCTATATGGCAACTCATTCATTTTGCTTTTGAATGCTCATTGAATCATTGCTGAATTTAATATATGGGCAGTAAAATTCTCATTATTATCATTAGGTCAGCTAGTATTTATTTAGTACTTTAAGGTTCATATAGTGCTTTATAATATCATTTTATCCTAACACAACCCTGGGAAGAAAGTGCTCTTATTATCCTGATTTTTAAATGAGAAAACTGAGGAAGGAACTGGTAAAGTCACTTTTTTATCCAGTGTCTTACAGCTGGGTAAGTGTCTGAGGCTAGATTGGAACTTGGACTTTGCTTTTTCTAGGTCCAGTGTTCTTTCTATTATATCACTCAAATGCCTTGTAAAGTATACAGTCCATAAAAGTTATTTCAGAAAACTTCAATTGGCATTATCCTTTTTTCTTTTTTCTCTCTATTTATCTTGATTTTGGTCTTTCCTTTAGTATTTCAGATCAGAAGATTGCGTCTATTTCTATCAACAGCACAGGAGACTGGATTGCCTTTGGATGTCCAGGTGTGTGACTCTTGAGTCAGGCAACACACAGAAAATTCACTTAATTCTTGTCCCCAGCAGACTTGGTCTTAACTGCTGAGGCAGCTTCTAGTTAGATGGTCATTGACGCTAGAGTAGTTTCTTGCACACCATGAGCCAAATCACAGGCCTCTTACTATTAAGGTAATATCAAAGAGGTGGCAGTGACTTCTTTTCCCATCTTTGTCTTTTGCAACAGGACTTGAAGGGAGTTGTGTTTGACTTTAGATAGGAGGTTTTGTATATGACAAATCAGTTTTAAGTTTTGAGTTTTTTGTTATTTTCGAGAATTATTTTTTTGTTGTGAACTTAACATATCATCACGATTCAATATACAAAGAAATACAGAAAAAAGAGGATCTTATGTGAAATTGGAATTTTTTAATGTACATTTTATAGTTTTTTCATTATATAGTAAATTTAACATGCCAATACATGACCTCCCCGCTTTGTGTTCACTTCTTACTTTGGCTGTCTTCTGGCTATTTAAAAAAAGTTTCATTGATGTCTTTTCTTTCTTTTCATCACTATCATTACCCACAATTCCTGCATCATTTACATGGTCCTATCCCTCCCAAACCTCAATCAAAGTTCTTTCTTATGGTAGGTACAGTTAAACAAAATAGACATGGGCCAGTTCTGACAGTGACTGATACCTTATTCAGCACCTCTGGTCCATCACCTCTTTTCCAAGGAGGTATGCTTCCTAACATCAATCTTGTGGTATTGTATTGATCAGAATTAGTTCTTTCAGAGTAGGGTTTTTTTTTTTTTAGATTTTTATGGTTATTATATAAATTGTTTTCCTGGTTTTGCCCATCTCGCTCTCCATGGGTTCGTAAATATTTTTCTTGATTTCATTGAATATGTAATAATCTCTTATATTCCCCCAATTGATGGGCACCTATTTTAACAGTTATTTGCTACAATTAAAAAATGCTGCTATATTTTTGTACTTAAGAGTCCTTCTCTTTTACTTCATTGGGGCATATGCTTATTTATGGCATCATTAAGTCAAAAACCACAGAAAAATTATGAAATGTTAGTTTTAGAAATAAAAATAACTTTGAAAGAACTCCAAATCATGAACTAATCACAATTGCAGAAGATTCATGATGTTTCTCACTTCTTAGGAGAGTGAGACTAGAGTAGTTTAAATGACATACATATTTTCACATAGTGAATGAAATGATTTTTCTTGATTGTACTTACTGATTGCAAAAGAGAGAATCTATTTATATGTTAAAGAAAGAAATAATTATTGGAGATTGGTGGGAGAAAATAGTAATAGTTATATTAAAGAAATATGAAAGATCTTTGAAACATTTTGAAAAAAAAAGGAAGTTCAGGAGAGGATATAGACAAGCAGGGCAATTTTGTAACTACCACATTAAATTGTGAGTGTGTGATTACACACATACACACACACTTTTTAAAACATGGTATATGTAACTTTATTTGGAAGTTTTCAAAAATGAAATTTTTAAAAAATATGATCATACCCATCAGATAAACAACCATTACAAAAAAGGAAAATGGCATAAATTGCAAAGACTCTGGGAGAACAGGCCCACAATTTCATTGATGGAGAAGCTGTGAATTAATTTAACTATTCTGGAAAACATTGTGGAACTAAAAGCTTCCCCCTTTCTATCCTATTTGTAGCTTTTTTTCTTGATGCTCTAAAAGTAATAATATTCTACTACATATTATCATAATTTCTTTAGCCATTCCCCAGTTAATGGATGCCTACTTTGTTTTCAGTCATTGAAACAATAAAAAGTATTTCCTTAAATATTTATGTATGGGACTTTACTCTGTCTAAAGATTGTGTTTTTGCAATGGTAACCTTGAGTCAAAGGATGTATACAACTTTTTGAATCCAAATTGCTTTCCAGAGTGGGTGAATTAATCCCAGTTCTATCATCTGTGTACTTGTTTTCCTGGAATCTAACATTTGTCATTTTCCTTTTCTGTCATCTTTGTCAATATGATAGATGAGAGTGGGACTTCAGTTTTTATTTTCATTTCTTTCAGAAATTTGCTTCAGAGATTTGTTTGCACTTTTTTCCCCTTTCATTGGTTGTCTCTGTGTAAAAGCTTTTCAGTTTTATGGACTGAAATTGCTATATCTTTTTCCCTTCTCTAATTCATGCTCGTGACTTTTCATATATGTTATGTAGTCATTTTGTCATTATTGATGGTACATATTATAAGATTGTTTTTTAAACTTATGCCTATTTTTCTTCCAGACTGCTTTACAGTTTCCCTAAGAATTTTTGTTGAGTAGATAATATTACTTCATAATTATGAAAAAAAATTTTTCATGCTTTTTAGTGGGTATAACAGCGTAGGGGTCAACTAAGTGAGGACTACTCTCTTTTTTTTTCTTTTTTAAAAAAATTACTTTTTGTTATTAATAGCTTTTTATTTATAAGTTATATGCATGGGTAATTTTACAGCATTGACAATTGCCAAACCTTTTGTTCCAATTTTTCCCCTCCTTCCCCCCATCCCCTCCTCTTAGATGGCAGGATGACCAATACATGTTAAATATGTTAAAGTATAAATTAAATACAAAATAAGTATACATGTCTAAACTGTTATTTTGCTGTACAAAAAAAATTGGACTCTGAAATAGTATACAGTTTGCCTGTAAAGGAAATCAAAAATGCAGGTGGACAAAAATATAGGGATTGGGAATTCTATGTAATGGTTCTTAAGGACTACCCTCTTTTAAAGGAGGAAATTCTACTATTGTCTTTGTGAGGTCACTTCTCCATATTTCTCATTACTCCTAGACCCCACTCACAGCCAAAGAATGTTTTCCATGAGAACTTAAAGTAAAGTAGTATCTCAGTAACCCAGATTATAGTACCTGTCTCCCCTGGAACGCATGTATTAAATAAACATATAGGTCTGGCGCCTGATAATAGGGAATGGGAATACTTTACTACAGTAGATTCATTCACATACTTATTTTTCCCTAATGTTGTATTGGTCCCCAGGTCTAGGTCAGTTGCTGGTGTGGGAATGGCAAAGTGAGTCCTATGTACTGAAGCAGCAAGGTCATTTCAACAGCATGGTGTCTTTGGCTTATTCTCCTGATGGACAGTACATAGTGACTGGTGGTATTGATGGAAAAGTAAGCTGGGAATTTATTATTAACTGTAATTAAAACAAATGTTAACTTGCTTTTGTAAGACCCTAGGGTAATGGTTTCTCTGAAAGAAATGTACTTCTTGTTATTTAATTCATAGACCCTTAACTAATTCATACATAACCAATTAACAGATACTCCTTAGGAGAGTATTTCTATAGTCTTCCATCATTTCATGAATCTGAAATCATATAGCTTAGTTTAATTCATACACAGAACTAAGTAATTCCTTATATTTTCTTTCCTTCTAAGAAAGAAACAATTTAACAACTTAACTAAGTATTTATATATTTTGAAATTTTTGTTTCTGTTAAAATTCAGTCTTGTTATGTGTGTTTGGTTGTGTTTAATTCTGTATGATCAGCATCACCATTTAAGACACTACAATACTTGTAAAGTATAATTTGTGCTTCCAGACTGAACATTATGGAGGGTTTTATTTATGTGTGCTTTTTTCAGTTTGACAAACTCATGCCTATTTTTTTTTTTTTTAAACTTTTGGCCACTATTTCTCTGTTTTACTTGATTCTGAGGACAAGATAGTTGGGGTTTGAGGTCAGGAACAGTCTTACTCTATTTTGTCAGCTCTGATTTTGATTGTCTTGAAGTCCATGGTAGTGGGCATCTTTAATCCTTGCCACCAGCTTGAGAGAATGAGGTGAGGTATGAAAACATTAGTGCCAAAGAAATTTGAGAATTTATTTCAGTCAACTCATTTCTTCAATACTGTCTAGCTTGTTTCCTCTACTCTGATGTAAAAGAAGTCTTCTGAAATTGGATTATAAAGGTACAGAATTCAGCTTCCTTTTAAACAGCAGGTATAGCTAACTATATAGTAAATATGTAATAACCAATTTCAATTAAAATAAGTATTGAATATTAATTGCTTTTTTGGAAGTGTGAGTGGAACTTGTGGGAATATTATAAAGTCCACTAAGATAATTCCTTAAATACTTTCTGTTGCAGGTGAAAGTATGGAACACCTTGAGTGGGTTCTGCTTTGTCACATTCACAGAGCACACTAGTGGAGTCACAGCTGTGACATTTACCTCCACAGGCTATGTTATTGTTAGTGCTTCTCTGGATGGAACAGTGCGAGCCTTTGACCTCCACAGGTAGTAAATGCTTATGTTATGTTAAAATGTAGACCCAGAATTTTAGAACTAGAAGGTACCTTAAGGTAATCTAGGTTAGCTCTCATTTTACAGATGAAGTAAACAAGGCCCAGAATATCTTTTCTGAATTATTTTCTATCTACTCATTGACTAAAATTTAGAATGGAAAAAACAGTTGTCACTGTTCTTGGGTACTCAAATATCATTTCTGAAACACAAGTTGTTTGAGAATAGAGCCAGAAGAATATCATAGAATCTCAGATTTGGAAGAAATTTGAGAGGACGTCTATTCCATATCAGCACAGGAATCCCCTCTAGAACATTCGTTCTATATTAGAAAAATCAGTACAGAAGAGGAATCCATGACTTCCTGGGGCAGTCTATTCCATGTTTACATGCCCCTATTGAGAAGTTTTTCCATATTAAGCTAAAATTTGCTTCTCTACAATTATCATGTATCATTCCTAGTTTTGTTTTCTGGGGCCAAATAGAACAATTAAATTATAACAAAAAGAACAATTCTGTGGAAGTCCTAGGAATGCTTGAATGCAACTATTCTGTTGCCCTGTGTTTTCTCTAGTTTCTTGAGCTCATCCTCATTCTTTTCTTTCATTTTCTTTGTTGCCCTATCTTGGATGTTGATTCTTATCTATTCATGGCTTCCACAGCTGGGTACAATATGGCCAGTGTGGAGTGAATGACCCAGGGTACAATGGGACTATTTCAACCTTTGCTCTGGGATACTATGCTTCTTTTAATGCCCATATCAAGTTGGGGTTTTTGGATATTACATTACATGATTTTAGCACTAATCCCCTACATCTTTGTCTCACAAATTTGCCTAGGCTTTTCTCTTCCATTTTGAACTTATAAAGTTGATTTTTTGAACATTTAATATCTATCACTATTAAATTTTATATAATATTAAATTTTCTAACCTATTGAGAACTCTTTAGATACTGACAGTTACATATCTTGCTTGATACCCCTAATAGTGATGCCTACTTTGTCTTTGTGAAAATGCAGCTGTAAATTAACAATACCATTAAGTATCATTCTCCCCTGCCTCTTTTTTCCCCTCTTGCAGATACCGAAATTTTCGCACGTTTACATCTCCACGCCCGACCCAGTTTTCCTGTGTGGCTGTGGATTGCAGTGGTGAAATTGTTACTGCTGGGTCCCAAGATTCCTTTGAGATCTTTATATGGTCTATGCAGACTGGTAGACTCTTAGATGTAAGGAACAAAACTTAACATATATCAAACACTTGGTACTGAAGCACAATGTGAATACTGTATAGGATTTTGAGGAGGGGTGGTTGTTGTAAATAAAAAATAACATACCTGCCTCTTAGGATTTCCTCATTTACAAACAGAAAGAATAACATTAGAATGGCAAGAGGGAACTTTTTGCTCTCTCATTCATCTTGGCTGATAGTGTGGAAAAGGCAAAAATTCAGACAATTCTGATGTTTTTAATAGCTCCTAATCTGTAGGTAAACAGAGCATACTTTATTTTTATTAACCACCTAATTTTCTGTGAATCTTCCCCAGATGGAATTTGGACCTTCTATCATTCTAGAGGATGAAGGACAAAGAGAAAGTTGAGGAAGAGGACAAGGACAAGGGGGAGGAGAGAGAAGGGAGAAAGAGGATAAAAAATAGAAAAAATATATAATAGAAGAAATTGTGTGGCTTCCCAGAAAGCCAAAAAGAATTATATTTTAAAATCTGAATATTTCTATGGTAAAATTATATGTTTGTCACAGGGGAGTGGGATTACATTTGTTTGTCATATTACCTTCTCTTACTATTTGCTTCCCATTTCTTTGTAAATAAAAAATTCTTTAGGTTTTGTCAGGCCATGAGGGCCCCATCAGCAGTCTGTGTTTTAATCCAATGAAGTCCATTCTTGCTAGTGCTTCTTGGGATAAGACAGTAAGATTATGGGACATGTTTGATAGTTGGAGAACCAAGGAAACATTAAATTTAACCTCAGATGGTAAGTTTTATCTTATGTTACTTCTTAATAAACTACAAGAGTATATCATGGGAAGAGGTTCAGGAGGAGGTTTAGATTTACAGTGTTAATTTGTAATTTTTTTTTCACTGATCATATTTTTATCAGACTATGTTTTTCTTTATTTTTATTTTTTGAGGTGACGGTATTTCAGAGAGGTCACTGAAAGCTGAGACCATATGCTTATCTCTTCTTTAAATACCTTTTAGAAATAAAAGTTGATGGTGGTCAGGGAGGTCAGTACTATCTAAATGTAGGCTGCTTTTTGGTTTTAGGCTTTGGTCATTGCTTTTCTTCGTTTTCTGGTCCATATTTGAGCAGTAGTGAGAAGAAAGTCACCACAAGTGACAATTTGTAATGTTCTCTGCTTTTCGATGTTACTAATCAATTTTGCTTTGGATATTGAAGTATCACTTAAATGTAGCACTCTTGGGGGGAATCATCTAAGCACTTCATTTCCTATAACTAGTCTGTTATCAATGCCTCCAGGCTCTGATCATGCCAACATCTAGTTTATCCTCTTTGTCTAGTTTCCTGCTTCCATTTTTCCTGCACTTTGGTATTTAAGAGAGAAAAAAGTTCAGCAAAACTGTTCCAAGTCCAACTTTACATACAACATTCTCCCTTGCAAAGAAGGAAAGGAAACACATTCTGATAGCTTTTAATTAGGGCCAAGTTTGGTTCCTTTCCTTCTCTGTTTGCATTTTTGTGGTCATTGTGTATATTATTTTCCTGATTCTTTTTCAGTTTACTTTCAATTTGCATGTCTTTTGTGCTGATCTTTATTGAATATATATATGTTGTTATAAAACAATAAACATATCAATACATTTGTCACCATTTGTTTGGCAATTCCCAGTTAAAGGCCAAGTATTTGCTTACAAGTTCTTTACTACCACATAACTAGAAGTAGAATATTTGAGGCTGACAGATAAACAGATCGTAACAGACTGTTTTCTCAGCAGAGAGTGTGATTAGCGTGGACCCTTGTTCTGAGTTTGTATTCTTTCTCTTTGCAGCTCTAGCTGTGACTTTTCGGCCAGATGGTGTTGAATTGGCAGTGGCCACATTGAATTCACAGATCTCTTTCTGGGATCATGAAAATGCTGTGCAGACAGGGTCTATTGAGTGCAGGCATGATCTGAAAGTGGGTAGAAAAGAGCTGGACAAGATAACAGCCAAGCATGCAGCCAAGGGAAAGTAAGTATATCTTCCCCTGGAGAGTAAAGAATGGAAACAGAGAGCTGGGATGCAGAGAATGTCCTGATGTGCTGGTTTATGGGAGGCAATGTTCATCTAATGGAAAGAGGACTAAACTTAGAGTCGCGGAATGACCTGGGATGGAATTAATAATTGTTACATGACTGGGCACAAGCCACTTAACTTTGCTGAGCTTTTATTTCCTCATCTGTAAAATGGGGATAATATGTGTAACATCTACCTCACAATTTTGTGAGAAAAGTACTTTGCTGGTCTTAAAATACTGTGTAAAAGTGAGCTTTTTATTTGTGATAAATGGCTTTAAAATGATGGCCCCCAATGACCAAGTTATTTATTGTTAGCCATTCTTCTATTTCTGAGAGCAATTAATACTAGAAAGAAAAAATATAATTTTAATTTGAAAATACAAATTTGCCTTGTGAGGGATAAAAAAATGTTGCTTGATTCTTTGAGGTATTCTGAAATTATAGACTTTTTTATGTTAAATATGATGGAATGAAAAATCTTTGGATTTGCAGTCAAAGGACCTGGGTCTTAGTCCTGGTTCTGTAACTAAATGAATGAATTTGGCCAATCACTTACACTTCTGACTTCTAGTTTTCTCCTCTTAAAGGGGAGGAAGTGGCTTGACTAGATGATCTTTAAGGTCCTCTTTATCTCTATTTTAATTTTAAGGCTTAGTGATGTATATCATTTTAATCGCCTGAACAAAAAAGTTAGAAAACTGAAATGACCTTGAAAAAAATTTAACAGCCTACTCAGTTTTTCCCTACTTTTTTATATTCTCAGCACTAAGTAACAGTAAAAAAAAAAAGGTATAGTTTAAGGATAATATGTTAGCCCTAACCATACCAATTTTGAGTTCTTGGTATAAAATCTTCAAAGAATTTAAAATAAATCAATAAAAATTCTTAGCTTCAACTTTGCACCCTCTGAAAGCCACTAACAAAGTAAAGTTCAGGGTATTGCCTCCTTTTATTGCTCCTTCTAAAATACTAATAGGATATAATTAATGAATAATAAAATGCTGAAAAGATTGATGAAAACTGGGATTATGATAAACACTGGACCTCGATTGGGTAGTTTAACTTCATTTTAAAAACTGTCTAGTGGCCCAGCTTCTTCTTCTTCTTCTTCTTTTTTTTTAAATAACCTTTTATTGATAGAACCCATGCCAGGATAATTTTTTACAGCATTATCCCTTGCATTCACTTCTGTTCCGATTTTCCCCCTCCTTCTCTCCACCCCCTCCCCCAGATGGCAAGCAATCCGTTACATGTTGAATAGGTTACAGTATATCCTAGATACACTATATGTGTGCAGAACCAAACAGTTTTCTTGTTGCACAGGGAGAATTGAATTCAGAAGGTATAAATAACCCGGGAAGAAAAACAAAAATGCAAACAGTTTATATTCATTTCCCAGTGTTCTTTCTTTGGGTGTAGCTGCTTCTGTCCATCTTGATCAATTAAAGCTCTCTTTATCGAAGAGATCTACTTCCATCAGAATACACCCTCAAACAGTATCGTTGTTGAGGTATATAATGATCTCCTGGTTCTGCTCATTTCACTCAGCATCAGTTCATGTAAGTCTCGCCAGTCTTCTCTGTATTCATCCTGCCGGTCATTCCTTACAGAACAATAATATTCCATAACGTTCATATATCACAATTTACTCAACCAGTCTCCAATTGATGGAGAATTTTCCAGCTTCTAGCCACTACAAACAGGGCTGCCACAAACATTTTGGCACATACAGGTCCCTTTCCCTTCTTTAGTATCTCTTTGGGGTATAAGTCCAGTAGAAACACTGCTGGATCAAAGGGTATGCACAGTTTGATACCTTTTTGAGCATAGCTCCAAATTGCTCTCCAGAATGGCTGGATGTGTTCACAATTCCACCAACAATGTATCAGTGTCCCTGTTTTCCCACATCCCCTCCAACATTCCACATTATCTTTCCCTGTCACTCTAGCCAATCTGACAGGTGTGTAGTGGTATCTCAGAGTTGTCTTAATTTGCATTTCTCTGATTAATAATGATTTGGAGCATATTTTCATATGTTTATAAATAGTTTCAATTTCTTCGTCTGAGAATTGTCTGTTTATATCCTTTGACCATTTATCAATTGGAGAATGATTTGATTTCTTATAGATTAGAGTCAGTTCTCTATATATTTTGGAAATGAGGCCTTTATCAGAACCTTTGATTATAAAAATGTTTTCCCTTCTAATCTTGTCTGCATTTGTTTTGTTTGTACAAAAACTTTTCAATTTGATATAATCAAAATTTTCTATTTTGTGGTCAATAGTGATCTCTAGTTCTTCTTTGGTCATAAATTCCTCCCTCTTCCACAGGTCTGCGAGGTAAACTATCCTATGCTCTTCCAATTTATTTATAATCTCATTCTTTATGCCTAGGTCATGAACCCATTTTGACCTTATCTTGGTGTACGGTGTTAAGTGTGGGTCAATGCCTAGTTTCTGCCATACTGATTTCCAATTTTCCCAGCAATTTTTGTCAAATAATGCATTCTTATCCCAGAAACTGGTGTCTTTGGGTTTGTCAAACACTATATTATTAAAATTATTGGCTGTTTTGTCCTTTGAACCTAACCTATTCCATTGATCAACTAGTCTATTTCTTAGCCAATACCAGATGGTTTTAGTAACTGCTGCTTTATAATATAGTTTTAGATCTGGTACAGCTAGGCCACCTTCATTTGATTTTTTTTTTTTCATTAATTCCCTTGAAATTCTTGACCTTTTGCTTTTCCATATGAACTTTGTTGTTATTTTTTCTAGTTCATCAAAGTAGTTTTTGGGGAGTCTGATTGGTATAGCGCTAAATAAATAGATTAATTTAGGTAGTATTGTCATCTTATTATATTTGCTCGCCCAATCCAAGAGCATTTAATATTTTTCAGTTGGTTAGATCAGACTTAATTTGTGTGGAAATTGTTTTGTAGTTTTGCTCATAAAGTTTCTGATTTTCCCTTTGGCCCAGCTTCTGACCTAATTTGGGTCTAGTCTAATTTTTTTCAATCCTTAAACTAAGTAAGTGAATCTGTGTCAAATGCATGGCTATTGCAGTGTTTTCTTGCTAGCTAACAGCCATTTCTTTTTGAAACAATGAAAGACTTGGTTAATTGATTGTTAAGGAAGGGGAATATCTCATCCCACTTCATTTTCTAGTTCTACTTAATTAAAATTGTTATTTTTGTCTTTTAGAAGAATTCCCTAACTCTTAACTTCTTTATAATGTGGATACAAATATTACCTACTTGATTGGATATAAGACTTTAGATGAATTAGTTAGGTAACATTAATTAAGTATCTACTGCTATTGGTCATTGTGTTAAACACTGAGGAGGCAAAGAAAGGCAAACCTGCTTTCAAGAGCAGGAGTTTATAGTTTACAGTCTGAGGGGGAGACAACATACAAACAAGCTATCTACAGGATAAATTAGAGATAATCCAGAGGGAAGGCACTGAGGTTTAGGAAAAGCTTCTTGCAGTAGATAGGCTTTAGCTGAGACTTGAAAGAAGTCTGGGAAGCAAAAACACAAAGATAAGGAAGGAGCGAATTCTAGGCACAAGCTACTAAAAATACTCAGTCAAGATATGGAGAGTCTCGTCTGTTGCAGAGGCATGAAGGTGGAGGGAGTGGGGTGGGCAAAAAGAGAGATAAAAGAGATAGAGACAGAGAGAGAGAGAGACAGACAGATAGACAGATACCTTGAGGAAGAGAGAGAAGGATAGAGAGAAGTTTGGATGATAGAGAAGTCTTGAAGGAACCTTGAAGGAGTGGTAAAGGTGAAAATGAGGGTAGCACATGCTCAAAGAATGGCATGAACAAACTCTCAGAAGGGGCAAAGCATGTTGCATATTTGGATAATGGATTTTGACATTTGCTTTTAAAAGCCTTGATTTGTGACCCATGTATTTTATAAAAGTTTCATTTTTCAAAAGGTTCCACTGGTCCAGAGGAAGGAACAGTACAACATTTTAAAGAACTTGCCTCTTCTTTCTTTAGGTCTTTTACCACTCTGTGTTATTCAGCAGATGGCCAGTGTATTCTGGCAGGAGGAATGTCCAAGTTTGTTTGTATTTATCACATTAAGGAACAAATTCTCATGAAGAAATTTGAAATATCCTGTAATTATTCCTTGGATGCAATGGAGGTAAGCCAGAGTGGGAAAAATGCTGTTGTCTTCATTGTTCCTGTTATGGTTATTATAGTTAGGCAGATTCACCCTGTATGGTGACTAAAATCATTTAGACCTAGATTTACAGGGATTATTCAACTGATGCTTCACCAGATAAGTTTGAAAATAAATTATTGATTTACTAAAGAATGCTGCACAGGTATACTCTGGATTATAAATGTCATATACATGGTATCCCAATTCCATTGGAGCACCAACACAAGCATAGTGTTATGCTAAGTTATGCTTTTTTCTTTCTAGTTACTTATAGATAAGGTGCCTGGATGGGGAAATGGAAGAATATTAAGTTTGACATAATTGTTGAACATCTCTTCTATGTGATTTGTTAACTTACTTAAATATGCTTTTTTTTCCATAAATGTAATTAATAATGCTTATGCTATCTACCTCATAGCATTTTTAAAAAAATGCTTTGAAAACTTTAAAATACCATATACATGGTATTGTTAAATCAAATCAACATTTATCAAGCTACTTCCAGGTTTCAGACACTGGGCTAAGTACTGGGGATACAAAGAAAACCAAAACCAGTCCTTATGCTCAAGGATAGGGAAGAAAACATGCAAAGAACTATGTACAAATAAGATTTATACAAGACAAGTTGGAATTAATCTCAGAGATGTCATTGACATTAAGGAAAATGCTTCTTGCAGAAGATGGTATTTTATCTGAGGTTTGAATTTTTCTTCAAGCTGAGGAGCTAGACTAGTGGGGAGAACATCCTGGACATAAGGGTACAGTCAATAGAAATGTCCAGAGTTGGGAGATGGTAAAAGAAGATTGGAAAGTTAGGGAACAGGGATTTTTGTGTTTTATATGGAGTTTATTGAATAATGTGGGAGAGAAGGTAACATAGTCAGACCTGTGCTTTAGGAAGATTAGTTTGACAGCTAAGTGCATAAATTTGAGGCAAGGAGACCAATCAGTTCGGCTACCTCTCTGGATATGTGAGAATCAAATGAAATAATGGATGTAACATATTTTTCCATCCTTTAGAGTAGATGTTTTACACATGTGGCCTACAGCACTCCTGAGTATGGCCCAAACCAATACTTAGAAAATATTTAACAAAAAATTTGTGATTTCATCCATTTCATACTTTTGTCTGCATGAATTGCCATGATCCAAATAAAGCCATATGGTGATGTGTCTTTCAGAATTTTGGTAACTGGGCTCTTAATCAACAGACCTACATTTTGGCACAAGTCCCATACTTGGAGTCTTTATAGCTTATGAAGTCTTACCAGACTGTGTGCTTCACTGGTGAAGCTTTTGTAAGCCAGATTAGCCTTTCGAGTAAAATTTAACATCTATGGAGTTTAAAATAAGTGAAATGAAAATGTACGTTGTTGGACAGATTAGGAGTGGAGTCAAACGATCAGGAGATCCTGTAAATTTAGAGAAGTACTTTGTTTTCCACTGAGGAATTTTTCAAAGACTAAAATGACCACTAATTTTGAATAAGCAGAGAGAAGATCCTCACTAATTGTGACTAGATGACCTATTATGTCTCTTTCCACTAAGGAATGATTCTGAGACACATTTCTTTTAGGAATTCTATCCACCATTATACAATTATTTCCTATTACTGTGATTTGAGACTTGATGGCTCTTATTTCTTTTCCTAGGAATTTTTGGATCGAAGGAGAATAACTGAATTTGGCAATTTGGCCTTGATTGATCAAGATGCTGGAGATGAAGAAGGCATTGCTGTGGCATTGCCAGGTGTAAGAAAAGGTAAAAATTTTGGGAACCTAAGATTTCTGAAAGTATCCTTTTAAATCTGGATTGTGGGCTTTAATGAAATAAATATTTGCTGATGGACATTCTTGGTTGTAGTTTTAAGGCTAATAACAGCATGTTATATTTGCATATATTTAGAGGCAGCATGGCTTTGTGAATAGTCCTGGACTAGAAGTTTGGAGTAAAAGGAGACCCACATTCAAGTCCTATTTCTGAATCTGGCCAAGTTACTTAACCTTGTTATGACTCTAGAAATTTAGCTACCAAATCATAGACAGTTACTATCTTTAATGATGTAAACAGTTTCCACACCACGAGTTCCCCATGCTATTGCATTGACATTTTTATAATGTTTTTAAGCTTTGAAACAGTTTCATTTTATTCAGTTATGGTGCTTAATATAGTGCTGAGATGGGCATGTAGTTCATTCTTAAAAATGTTTGTTGGTTGACAAGACTCTGTGAGGTAAATGAAGTAATGAGCCACATTTCCCAGATGAGAGAATGGACTTAACTAAAGGGTATAGCTGATTTATGACAGATTTTGAACTGGAATTGCCTTAGGCAACTACTGATAGTCTATTTTGGCGTTCCATAAAAGACTTGCTTTGGCTACTGATGATGGAAACAAGGGGAAGGTGTGTGTCATACTCATGTTTTGGTTTGGGACATATAAGCTTGGTAGTCCAAAGTCAGGGGATTTTACTTACTGAGGAAGCAATGTATTGAGGGAACAATGGTAGAGCACCAGATCTGAAGTCAGGAAGACCTGAATTCAAATCTGGACTCACACATTTAATAGCTATGTGACTTTGGGCAAGTTATTTGACAAAATTTTCAGTTTCTTTAACTGTAAAATTTGCATAATAATAGTATCTACCTTCCCAGAGTTGTTATGAGGATCAAATAAGATATATATAAAATGCTTAGTCTAGTGCTTATCACATAGCACTCTATAAATGTTTTTTATTATTATTATTAATCTAGTATAATAAAAGTTAAGGTTTAGTTCATGATCATCTTGGACTCAGAGCAGAAAAGTTCTTATTTTTTTGGCGGGGGGAAAGGGGAAGTGTGGTATTCAGTCATTATTTATTTTTGTGGTAACTTTAAAGATAGAATTCCAGAACATTCAGTATATGGAGGGTTATATGTAGTAAGATGTCATTATACATGACTGAAATAGCACATTCAGTAACTTGCAGAATAAATAGTATGTAAGACCTTGTTCCAGGCCTTTGTTACCTCTTTGTGTAGTTTAAACTTGTGTATTATCTATTTTATGCAATGCATGATACTTCTTGTGGTGTGACATGTATTTACTTTTCCAGTACTAGGAAAAATTTAAACTCCATGATAAACTTTTAGTTGAATAAGCCAGAATATAATCGAACTCAATCAATGGCTGTAAGATTCAAAATGTACATTTTATACTTTTCTATTTCTGATTAGATAAATGACATTGACATTATCATTTGCTGGCCTATATTTTTCACCTGGTAAAGATATCATTTTGAGTGTAGGTTCCTGTAATGTGCCCTTAGATATCAGAGAAAAAAAATGGCAGAAATCCTTTCTTCTCTTCTGCAACTTCACCTTTCCTGTTTTATTACCTTGTGCTCTTTTAATTTTTATATAAGAGCTTCTCTAGTAATCAGCTTCCATAATTAATTACGTCTTTCGTCTACTAGATGATAATTTTCTCTTGAAAGGGAAAGAATTTACAGCATAAATTTATATACTGAAAATTAATTTTAAAAAATTACTATATTAAAAAATTAAAATCCATTTTGGGGAAACCTTTTTCTCCCCCAAAGGCAAAGTTAATTTTTTCTCTACATAATTAAAATAAAAGCTAGTAGGAAAATTGAGAATGACAAACCAATGTGGAAATTTGAACTTATTCCAGCTGAGAAACTTAACAGAGGCCATTCTCATTCATCATTGTCTCTATCTTTATTTGCTCCATCACTCCCTATAATCAACTGCTCCTGCCTCTTTCACACATTTCCATTCCAAGATAGTGAGCTGTCTGACTCAAAATATTGTCAGCTATGGGTCCTTTGCTTATAAAAATAAAAATAAGAATAAGTATGAAGCAGGGCCTGGGTTGGAAAGAAAGTACATACTCTTGGAGGAAAGGGATTAGACAGGAAGTGTATGGATGTTGGTGTCAGTTCCAAAGCTGTAACTGTGTTTCAGGGAGAGAGAGATAAAGTCACTTGGAACTGAAATGAGAAGGATCTGAAACCCTCACTTGGCAGCCACAGCAAGGACCTCTAACAGACTGACTCAGAATTTGATGTGGTTGCTACAGCAATGAAGCTTAAACTGTGTCTTTACTGTGGGGATTGTGCTTGCAGGCATCACTCGTGCTTGTAGATTAGTCGTGGCCAACTCGTCACACCATTTGGGATTTTCCTGGAAAAGACACTTTGCCCTTTCCTTCTCCAGCCCATTTTACAGATGAGGAAACTGAAACAACCAGGGTTAAGTGACTTGCTCAGGGTTACATAGCTGGTAAGTGCTTGAGGCAGGATTTGCACTCAGGTCTTCCTGATTCCAGGCACAGCACACTTTATCCATGGTGCCACTTAGCTGCTCACTTGTACCTTATGCCATCCACATTTGAGAGGAAAATGGAGCCTGTATTCAGACTAATGAAGTCATTCAAGTCAATTCTTATCTGGCCCAATATAGTATCATGAGAATATGCAGTAATTGGGAGGTTGCTCAGTAACTGAAATGATTTTATTTTCTTTGTAGGTGATATGAGTTCTCGGCGCTTTAAGCCTGAAATTAGGGTGACCTCACTTCATTTTTCTCCCACAGGTAAGAATTTAAAAGTACCTGCTATGTACAAAACAGTGTACTAGATGTTAGAAATTAGATTTCATTTTTTTCTGCACTTTTGGAACTCACAAACGAATATGACTGGTACATAGACAATATAAACTAAAACCCGTTAATTGTATAAGAGAGTTACAAATAAAATGGTAAGCAAGATTTGGGATGAAGGAAAGAGTTTGATCATTACTGAATAGGATGAGGAGGCTTCATGGATAGATTACCGTTGATCTGGATGATCAGGATTTTGGAAGTGGAATTATGGGAGTTGTGTGAGCAGAGACATAAATGTGGGGAAAAATCTATCCTTAAACATGGGGAATTGCTCTGAGAATCTGGGAGGAATTGGGAGGAATGCAGAGTGATGGAAAATATTATGAAATAAGATTGGAAAAGAGGTTATTGGAAACCATTGGAAATTGTTTGGATATATTAATGGGAACATAGAACAAGAAGGTGGCCAGTTTGGCAGGATTGTAGTGTGTGTAATGGACAGTATTTTATAAAAAGTCTAGAAAGGTCAGATGGAGTCAAGAGTGACTCCGCTTCCCTTTTTGGAGAAAGTACAAAGCCAGGCCTACCCTTTCATTCTCTTTTTACATACTCTACATTCCAGCCAAAATGTACTGCTCCTTATCTTCTTCCAGTTTTGTTGTTCCTTTTCCAAAACTGTCAGGTACTTCTTTTTCACTTTGGCCTCTTAGAGAATTCCTAAATTCCTGTGTAGCTTAAATGTTCTCTCCTGTATGAGGCCTCCTCTGAATCTGTTGGTTTTCTACAAGATTTCAGCTTTTTTGAAAACCTCTTCACTCTTATACCAAGGAGATATTAAAGCTCAATAAATAAGGGTGCCTATTGATTTTATTTTGGTAGCTTCTTGAAGGAAAAAGAGGCTGGAATTTTTTTTAATCTTACAAATTTTGGTTACTAATTTACATAATTGTTAATAAATATTTTCTTCTGCACACCTTAGTAATGTATTCATTGAGATCATTTTTTTTTATGACTATATTAATATATAACAGAATATTCACATTCATCCAATGGTATGCATTGGGTGTTGGGCACTTTTGTTTTCATTTTGCCATACCTAAATGCAGTATCACAGAGAGTGAACTTTCAGGATATTGATTGGCCAATGTGTGTTTTGGACTTTACTTCAAAGATCTTTGATTTTTATCAGTATATATCCTCCAAAAGTTCAATACTTCTGGAACTTACGCGATCTTTGAAAGTTCCTGTGGCCCACAATTTCATCAAGGCAACCAAACTCGGTTTGTTATGGGACAGTAGAAAATAGCATAGTCTGTTAGCACAAGTGTGCCTCTTGAGGCCTTTTCATCTTAGAATCTGAAAAATCTTCCCTCTTCTAAATTGTCATAAATTATATGGGGATAATGCTTGTCATCAAGGCCTATGCTTTGTACTACTGAATCTCTCTGAACTGTTTTCTCTTTGGGAATTTAATGGACTCCTTTTTCCCTAGGGCGATGCTGGGCAGCCACTACCACTGAAGGCCTTCTTATTTTCTCTCTTGACTCTGGGCTAGTCTTTGATCCATTTGAATTGGATATTAGCATCACTCCCAGCAGTGTACGTGCAACGCTGAGACAGAAGGAATTCACAAAGGCTATAATGATGGCCTTTCGATTAAATGAGAAGAAGTTGATACAAGAGGTCCTTGAATCAGTCCCCAGTCATGAAAGTAGGTAACAAGCTTAAATTCACAGTTCTTATCATTAAATGTTTTTACTAAAAATTTGCAGATATATAGTGTCACTCATAAGGGATAGAAAATTGTGTAAGCCTAAAATAATTGTTACTTCTGGACTCTTCTGTTTAACTTGTTTGGGTAATGTCAAGATAAGCAGTCATTGCAGTAATTTATTTCTGTTGAGGGAAAAAATGAGCTATACTAAGTTTTAAAAAAATTTCTTCAGTTTTTCACTTTTCAGTTGATATAAAAAATTAAATTTAATGAATGTTTGCTAAACCATAAATTACCATAACTAACACTTGGGTTTCTTTAGAATGAGGAATTGAAATGGATGATTATTTTCTTCTAATCTGAGTTTTTCAGAGAATTAATACTAGGTTTTTTTCCCCACTTTTTACAGTTGAAGTTGTTGCATCATCACTTCCTGAATTATATGTAGAAAAAGTACTTGAATTTTTAGCCTCAGCCTTTGAGGTGTCCCATCACTTAGAGTTTTACCTCATTTGGAGCCAGCGATTACTCATGTTGCATGGTCCAAAATTAAAATTGAGGTAAGTATCTGTATCTCCATAATATTTCTCTGCTCAAACATACCACCATCCTAATTCAGATCTTTATCATTTCTCACTTGGATTATTGTAATAGCCTATTAATTGATCTTCCTTTTTCATGTCTCTCTCTATGACAATCTTTCCTTTGCACTGTTACCAAAATGAATAAATCAATTCTTGTTCCCTTTGCTACTCTACTCAGTAAACTCTAGTGACTCTCTATTAAACTCCATTTGGCTACATATGTTGATATAGATACACTCTATGTAAACTCTTCAAAGCCTTATGCCTTCCTGTCCGGTCTTCTTTCATATTACTGCCCTTCTGTATCCATAGCCTAACCACACTATATAATTTATTTTATATAGTTACAAACTGTATAATACATATTGTTATATATGTCATATATATGTATATATGTGTATTTATATATGTATTTATATATGTTATTTTATATATATATAGCATATTGCTCACACATATTGCTCCATCTTTATCTTTGTGCCTTTGTATTGACTTGTCTCCCAATCCTAGAATGCTCTCCTTCCTCTCTCAGCCTCTTAGAATTTCTGGCCTCCTTTAAGACTAAGCTCAAAAATCCCCCTTTCTACAGAGTCTTTTCCTGGTTCTGTGAACTGCCATTGCTTTCCCCTCTAAGATCATCTTCCATCTGCTCTGTATATATCTTGTAAAGCCTATTTATATAGGTATTGTCTCTTCCATTAGCTTGTAAGCTTCTTGGAGGGCCTTTGTTTTCACTTTTTAAAAATATCCTCATCACTTAGCATAGAACCTGGCATATAGTTAATTACTTAATAACTGTTTTTTGATAATATCTAGAGAGACAACTAATATAATGGAGAGAGCTCTGGCCTTGGAATCAGAAAGATCTAATTTTGAATTTAATCATAGATTGAAGCAAGTTTTGAGTCCCTGAGCAAGTTAATTAACCTCGCTGTCCACAGCTATAAAGTGGGGGCAATGATAACAGCACCCCCCTCCGTGGGTAGATGTAGGATCAAATGAGATGCATATTATACGTTTTTAAAAGCCTTGGAATAGAACACATTTGCCTTGCAGTATTCCCGAATTTGGCCTGAACCGGATTAAGATTTAATTGGGGAATATTTAACAAAAATTTGAAAAATATGATGTCATAAAAAATGTTATTTGAAGTTAATATATATGTAGTCTGCTGGAATCCTTATGTATAGTTTAATGGCCCCAGTTTCTATTTAACCACCACTTTTATAGAGTATTCTATAAATGTTGGCTATTGTTATTTGTAAAATTATGGTAAAATTGTTCAGAATTCCTGAGAATTTATTAATGAAAGTTAATAAGCTGCTCCATTTGTTCCATTTATCTATAAAAGTACACAGAAAAACAAAAACTTTACATGCAAGTGAAAAATGAATTAAATTAAGGATTACCTGCACAGGGTTTTGCAAGGGCTAATGTTGAAGAATTGTCCACACTTATGTTTTGAAAAATAAAAAGATTTAATAAAGAAAAAAATAATAGAAAAAAAATTAAGGGTTACTGGAGTATTTGTTTTGACATCCAGTGGTTTCTTCTTTTTCAGAGCGGGAAAGTTATTGGCCCTGATTCAGTTTCTTCAAAAGAGTATTCAACGTCACTTCGATGATGTTTCTAAACTGTATGTACATACTTCTACTATTTGTTGCTAAGTTGTTTTTTTTTTTTTTTCCTTTTAATGAGGCTGATTAGAAAGTAGGGGGAACCCTATTGGGTGGAAATCTGAAACACCTAGAATTCTGATCCTTGTTCTTAAGAGATGTGGGGTCAGTGGTCATATCAATTTTCTTTAAATTAAGGTGATAGTTGCTGTTCCATGCTAAATACATTCTTTCCCTGTCATGTTTTCATGGTTTAATTTCTGGTCTTCTATGAAGACCAACAAGACACTGGTAGGGGACTATATGAAATCTGTATGTGTTGGTTTTTCCTGGGACTTTTTAAAAACAAAACCCATCTGTCAGAAATGGTTAAGGATATGGATCTTGAGGGATTTTTAGGATTTCCTGTAGGATTATAACTACTATATCATTTCTTTCAACAGCTGTGACTGGAATCGCTATAATATAAAATATGCTTTAGGAGTTTCCCAACAACAGGGTGTGAAACGGCCTTTGGAGCCCCTGGGAAGTAATGAAGACTCAGACTTGGAAACTGAAAGTTTACAGCTGATGAAGGAAGAAGAAGAGATGCAAATATAGCAGCAGCATTTTGTACAGCTGTGTCATATTTAATTCTTCCTGTTTTGGGTAAGACCTACCCAAAAGAGAAGAAGAAATGATTTTGTAGTGATTTTTCCCTGGCACTACATGGCCCTTATAGTGGCTTCATTTTGTTTGTATCCTAATATCAAAATTTACTGGACATGAGGAATAAAACTTGAGGGCTTTGGGAATATTGTCTGATTGCTTCTCTTGACAGAAGAATCATCATGAGTTTCTCATTCTGGAAATAAAATCACATTATGATGATTGAAATTTTGGACTGATTTTTTTTTTTAAAGAACTAAAAGAGTCCAACTCTTTATTGGAAAATTAGGGCCCAGAACATTATGATATGGGGTTTGCTATGAGACATATTTATCTTATACTGTTTTCCAAAAATGTATTTTACATTTCTGGGAATGTTTATTATTGAAACTACAAGAATATAGTTCTGATTCAGTTTTCATTGTTATCACGGACCTACATCATTAAACCTGATAATACTTTATGATATGTAGCCAAACTTGGGAAGTTTTGGGTCTTTTTAAGCTAGAAATTGGTTAGTTTGGAAACTTAAGATCAGAAAGTGGAGAGTACAAAGAAATTGTGATGTAGTAAAAAGAACACTGGATTTGGAGCCAGAAGATCTGGGTTAGAATGTTGATTGTCAATGCCTCTGTGACTTCAGGCAAGTCACTTAAACATTAATGGTAAAATGAAAAGGTTGGGCTTGATTATTTTAAAGATTCCATCCAACTCTAATAAGATTCTAAATACTCAGTGATATTAAGTCCCCTGAAAACAGTTGCCCTCCAAATATTGGAACTCTATCTTTGCAAAATCTGCCTTTATATATATATGTTTTTCTTTTCAAACTTATTAGGATTTGATTCTTCAGTGTTGTTACTGAAGATGTATTAGAGAGATATTTTTAGATTACCCATGCTAAAAAAAATTATAGAATTAAGTTAAAAATTTTAACATACATAGTGTGTATGTGGGGGGAGGAGGCAGAATCAAATTGACAGGCTGAAGGGAATACCAGATAATCAGAATTAAGAGGTGAGGTCAGGAAGAAAAAAATCTATCATTATTTTAGATGTTACTTGGCTTATTCTATGTGACTTAATAGCACAGGACTTCTCAGAAAGCTGATCAACGATTTTTGTGACCAGAAGTTTTGCAAATCCAAGCACAAACAAAATCTGTTCTATAATATCCTGCAGGAAGTAGTAGACTGGTAAACTTAAGAGAGGTCATTTTAGTTTATAGGAATCACATGTTATTTCTGAGATGATCTTTATAATTACCTAGTTTTCTTTATACTGTGAATATAAAGTCAACTAATAATATATTGTGACTGAAATGCAAGCTTAGTATAGATGAATACAAATGTAGATCAAGAGAGGTAATAATTTCACTGTAATCTGTGTTATCAACTAGATGTATATTCTTATAGTTTTGGGTGCTACTTTATAAGAAGGATCATAGCCTAATAGACATAGTGTTGGACCTAGGCCTTCTTTTTTTGACTCATTTCTTGTAAATTGGATTTCAGTGAGACAGAGTTGCTTGAAGTTGTCAGCTATATTCTGAGTCTTTTTTTAAAAAAATATTTCTTATCTTGGATCTAGGAAAATTTGGGTTTAAATTGTAAAATTTTATAGCAATGTATGCTTGGACAAATCACTTAATTTTTCTGAGACTTAGTTTCTTCAGTTGTAAAATGGGAATGGTAGTTACCTACTGTATGATGATGTAAGGATCAAATAAGATGATGTATATCAAGTGCTTTGGAAAGATCTGCTTCCCCCCACCACCTTTTTCTTATTTATTTATTTAATATTTTCCTCAGTTACATTTAAAACAACTTTTTTGCATTTGTTTTTTTTTAAACTTTTGAGTTCCAGATTCTCTTCCTTATCCCTACCGCCAGTCTCCATTAAGAAATCACGTGTAAAGTTATGTAAAACATTTCCATAAAAGTAATATGAAAGAAAAAACAGGTCTCTCATCCTAATAATTCTTTAAAATGCCTCAAGAAAAATGTTAAAAAAAGAATATGAGTCAATCTGTATTCAAACACAGTCAATTTCTTTTTTGGATATGGATAAGATTTTTCATCATAAGTTCTTCAGAATAGTTGTGATCATTGTTCTGCTGAGAATAGCAAAGTCATTTCCAGCTAGTTATCCCAGAACATAGCTATTACTTTGTACAAGTACATTTTACTTTGCTTGAGTTCATGAGGACTTTACCGATTTTTTTCCAAAAGCAGCCTGCTCATCATTTCCCACAAAACAATATGTCATGACAATCACAATTTATTCAGCCATTTTCCAATTGATGGTCATCTTCTCAATTTCCAGTTCTTTATTCTGAGAAGAGAGCTGCTACAAATATTTTTGTACATATAGGTCCTTTTTTTTTTTAAACCCTTAAAAAAATCTCTTATGGTATTTATTAATTAAATTAATTAAATGCTATTATTAAATGAACTCATCCAAAGGGGGAAAAAAAGATAAGGGTTTGTATATTATATGGCATGAAAAATGCCACGGAACTAGGTATATTTTAGAAGTAACAATAGCTGTTTTCAAAGATATATTGAGGATTGACTTTTTGTGGAAGATGGTTTCCATATTCTTCAGGGAAGAAATAATGATAGGAAAGTTTAAGGAAGGGCTTTCTAATAATGGAATTCAACAAATTACACATTTGAAATAGAATGAACTACCTTATTAAGTAATGAGTTCCCTATAGTATCATGGTGTAATAGAATGAGTAAAGAGAGCTGGATGCTGATTTGCTACCTATGAACTTGTGCAAGTAACTTCTCTGGTTTTCATTTTTATTATCTTTAAAATAAGGAATTTAGACAAGATTAATTTCTTATGCTCCAAATCTATAACCCATCATTGAAATTATTGAAGGAGAAGATAGATGGATGTCATCAACTAGTTAAATTAAGCAAAAAAGTGAATTCTTATGTAGGCCTTGGTTTTTCTTGTGTCAAATAAGGTTGGGCAAGATGTCAGTTCCATTAGAGCTTTGATATTGTTTAATTCTGTGTTGCAGAGGTGACATCTATTATGATTAGAAAATTTATGGTGTTGACCTCTGAAGTCTCTTTCAGTGTCTAAGATTCTATGGTTCTAGAAACTTATTTTGAGAATTAATTGAGATGTCAGTTTATAAGCACATTAACTGGAGTAATCTAAAATATGAAAAGAAAGTCTGTGTTTGTTAAATCTTAATTATTTGAACATAGTAAAAAAAACTTTTGGTTTTTTAATCAAGAAAGATAAAAATGTAAGAGAGCTGGTGGTATGAAGTCTAATCTCTATCTTGCACTTTCAGGTCCTCTGTATTCCTCACTTTCAAAACTTGGGTTTGAAAACCATCTTTGTTCAACCAGATGACTCCAGAAGTCCTCTCCAAGATTATATTTTTGCCCCTCCCAGGCAATTTGTTATTTTAAAAGGATGAATCTACAGGATATCTGTCTTCTCTCCTCTTCCCCCTTCTTTCCACCCCTCCTCCTCCAACCTTACTCCCCTCTCTCTTCCCATTTACTGTAATTATAGACTTTCAGGGATGAGATAACAGATAGGGGAAGTATTTGGTAGCAGGGACTTTAGTTCATTTAATATCTATTGCCGAATTAATTCATATACAGTTAAGACTAAACATGATTTTTATTTGAATAACAAAATATTTAAGTGAGAAGTTGCAAAGTATAATTATTTTTTTTAAGAATTCCATAATGAAATTACATTATTCTATTGCCTGTAGTGCAATGTGTCCCAGTCCTTACTAAACTAGAGGCAGTTAGTTGTGTCCTTTTTTGAGTTATATTTTGTACTAAGTATATAGAGAGTACTATATGGCAAGGAATCCTATAAATAAAGGATACTTGGGAGCAGCTATGTGGAGCAGTGGATAGAGTACCAGCCCTGAAGTCAGGAGGATCTGACTTCAAATGTGACTTCAGACACTTAACACTTCCTAGTTGTGTGACCTTGGGCAAGTCACTTAACCCCAATTGCCTCAGAAAAAAAAAAAAAAAAGAAATGCTTAACCATCAGTATGGCAGGAAGGTAGGCCAGGGGTCATCACAGTATTATGCTACTAGATTTCATTTTGACTGCTAATACTTTAAATGGGAAATGGACAACAAAAATTACATAAACACTAACCATAATTTTATCCATAAGTTTAATCAATGGAGACCAAAGGAATCCAGTAAGTTCTTTAGGAGAAAGAAGAACACTGGTTTATAATGTACCTTTGTAAAATCTTATGAGGAAGGAGGGAGGTTACTGGTCCTGTTGTGGAAGATTAAACCAGCTTAAAGAAAACTTGCCAAGATAACCTGCTAAGCAAGGCCATCCCAAGGGCACTCAAGGATGAAAACTGGGGGATGACTATAAATAAGACAAACAAGAAAAATGTAAAAAACTAGGAAAAATAATTTTGGACATTTGATGGAGGGAATAGAGTTGTGAGTCAAGTAGCTAGAC
Organism: Antechinus flavipes; assembly: GCF_016432865.1. Lineage (NCBI taxonomy): Eukaryota > Metazoa > Chordata > Mammalia > Dasyuromorphia > Dasyuridae > Antechinus > Antechinus flavipes. The sequence goes on from NC_067400.1 coordinate 256,233,355, forward strand.
AATGGGGATGGATTAGGAGGGTAGTGGTAAATCTTACATCCTAGCTATCCCTGGGAAAGGGGGCAGGAAGGGAAGAGAAGGAAGAGTAGGATGCTTTCCATGGTGGTGGGTCTTCCTATTACCAGCTGGATTGCAACAATTATAGATGGAGAATTCCATATTTTTTTTCCTGCTTTTATTTAATTTTGAGGAATTACAGAAGCTTTCTGGAGGATCATTAACTTTTTTTTGTTGTTTTGTTAAATATTTCCCAATTACATTTGAAAAAAATTTTAACATCATCTTTTTTTAAAAATATTAAGTTTCATTTAGATTTCCAGGAGCCAACCGCCATAACTCTCCCATAATCACTCCAAACAACCATAAAATAGTACCCTAAAACAAATCCTGTTATAGCAGAACCAGCAAAAAGATGGGCTGAAACAGTCTGTATTTTTTAATAATAATTTTTTGTTTTTTAAAAATACATGCAAAGATAATTTTAAACATTCACTCTTGCAAAACCTTATGTTCCATATTTTTCTCCCTCACTCCCCATCTTTCCCTTCTGGACAGCCAAGTAATCTAATACAGATTGGATTGTGCAACATTCATGTGCAATTCTAAACATATTTCCACATTTATATTGCTGCACAGAAAAAATCAGATCAAAAGGAAAAAAATGAGAAAAAAAAAGTAAGCAAACAGCAAAAAAAGTTAAAATACTATGTTTGATTCACATTCAATGTTCACAGTCTTCTTTCTGGATGCAGATGGCTTTCTCCTTCACAAGTCTTGAATCTCATTGTTGAAAAGGGCCAAGTCCATCACAGTTGATCATTGTGTAATCTTGCTGTTACCATATACAATGATCTCCTGGTTCTATTCACTTCACTTAGCATCAGTTCATGTAAGTCTCTCTAAGTCTTTCTGAAATTATCCTGCTGATTGTTTCTTATAGAACAATAATATTCCATAACAGTTATATACCATAACTTATTCAGCTATTTTCCAACTGGACATGTACTCAGTTTCCAGTTCCCTGCTATTACAAAATGCGGCTATAAACATTTTTGCACATGTGGGGCCTTTTCCCTCCTTTAAGATCTCTTTGGGGTACAGACCCAGTAGAATCATTGCTGGATCAAAAGGTAAGCACAGTATGATAGCTCTTTGGGGTTCCACATTGCTTTCCAGAATGGTTGGATCAATCCACAGTTCTACCAACAATGTATTAGTGTTCCAATTTTCCTGTCATCTTAACCAGTCTGAGAGGTATGAAATGGTACCTCAGAGTTGTGTTAATTTGCATTTCTCTAATCAATAGTGATTTAGAACATTTTTTCATATGACTAGAAATAACTTTATCTTCTGAAAATTGTTCATATCCTTTGACCATTTATCAGTGGAAGAATAGCTTGTATTATAAATTTGAGTTAATTCTCTATTTTATAAATGAGGCCTTTACCTGAACCCTTGTATATATAAATTTTTTTTCCCCCAGTTTACTGCTTCCCTTCTAATCTTGGCTGCATTGGTTTTGTTTGTACAAAACTTTTAAAATTTAACCAAAATTAACCATTTTCCTTTCATAATGTTCTCTAATTTTCCTTTCGCCATAAATTCCTTCTTTCTCCACAGATCTGAAAGGTAAACCAAACCATGTTCTCCTAATTTGCTTATAGTATCACCTTTTATGTTTAAATCATGAACCTTACCTTGATATAGGATGTTAGATATTGGTCAATGCCTAGTTTCTGTCATACTATGGTAAAATAGTTTTTAGGAAAGAAAGATCTGTCTCAGTTATAAAAAGGGGGGCACAATGCAGGACAGTAAATTTCCCAGAGAGCAGCAATATAAATAAAGTAATAAATAATAAGGTAATAAAAATAAAGTAATAAAGTAATAAATAAATAAAGGAAAATAAAGCAAAAAAAAAAAAGTATTCCTTGATCTGCATTATCAGTTCTCTTGCTGGACATGGCTAGCCTTTTTTTCATCCTGAACCCTTTGGAATTATTTTGGATAATTTTCTTGATCAGAATAGCCAAATCTTTCACAGTTGAAAATCATTTATTTTCAAATGTCTCACTCTGCACATGAAGAAATTGGCATAGAATATTAAGTAATGTATCCAAGGTCATATTGGATGGTAGAGCTAGAGTTGTAACTTAGCTGTCCTGTGCCAAATCCCACTGCTCCAGTAGGAGTCTCTTTAATCATTGACAACATAGAATCACCACACTATTTATATATTACAATCAGCCTTCCACCACTGTCACTTGGCAACCTTCTCTTTGACATTCACTCCATCCATGTATATAGAAACTTGTTTCATTTTTGATTAACACTCACACCTCCCTTATCTTCATTTTCTTCTCTGATATCTGCAAAGTTGCTCAAGTGGTCTTTATCCTTAAAAAAACCCAAACCCCATAGGGTTGTTTCCTCAAACTATCATACTATATCTATTCTAACTTTGCTTTAAAACTCTTAGAAAGTCTGGATGAGTTGCAGCCAATACCTTAACATAGTCCATTCCAATACCTTACTATCTGACTTCTAAATGCAACACCAGTGAAACTACATACTTAAAAATTTTCAAGCATCTCTTTAAAAAAATTAAAAAAAATACTTTTTTCATATACCTATTTTTCTCAAAGTATCTTTTTTCCCCCTCCTAGAACACCATCCCATATAAAGAATTAAGGGAGGGAGAAAGTCCAGCAAAACTAGCAAAAAAAAAAAAGAAAAATGCTCTGAGCACAAGGTATCCATGAGAAGGAGGTTATTTTATAGTTCTAATTTCGGGCCATGTTTGGTCATAATTTTATACATTAGTGTTTTGGGGGGAGGAGTTATTTTTATTTTTTCTTTTTTTAAAATAATAAACTTTTATTGATGATTTTTATATCACCATAGCTTTCTCTAAAATTCTTCTCCCTTTCCTAAAAGTGCATATTATATATATGTAGAACCATCTTATGTAACAGTACTTTAAAAAAAAGAAAATAAAAGGAAAAATTTATTATAACTTTTATATAAAAACATTGAAAAGATCTGGAAATATGCAATATGCAACAGCTACAGCTTGAAGAGGTGGATTGGGAATGTCTTCTATCTCTTTTAATTCATGCTTATTCTTTATAATTTTGGCAACATTGACTTTTGGTTTGTGTGTGTAGTTCTTTCGATTTACATTGTTGTA